>NC_133225.1:13552791-13861541 GCF_040436345.1 Pagrus major
CTTCTAACTTTTCTTCTTTTATATGTTTACTTTAAAAAAAAGCAAGTAAGGCATCACTGTACCTCGGTGCCACAGCTCTAATGACCACTTTCTGTCCTCGCAGCAGTCAGCAAAGGATGTGAACTTCGACCGAACAATGTTTCATCCACTGAGAAAGTGCTCAGCCGGTCTTTACTGAGAGTGTGCTGGATGTCTCGGATTAGCTGCACGCCTCTTCTGTCTCCGCTGATGCTCTCGTCTGGCGGTTTGGGTTGAGTCTCTTCAGGAGGGGACTCCTCCTGGCTCCCATCTTCTGTAAAATCAGTTATTTCTGTTACTTCTCGACTTCTTTCCCACGTTTCTTCTGTCTCTTTCAGCTCATTTGTCTTCAATTCAGAGAGCCCTTCTGGACCTGTTGAATGCTCACGGTGCTCTTCTGTTTCGGATGAGGGTAGAGGATCTTTGATCTCTTCAACTGTTGTTTGTTTTTCACTCAAGTCCGGCCCGTTCAGCCCATCGGTAGTTTTCTCCTCAGCTTGGTTCTCAGAGATGCTCTCATGTCTGCCACTAGTGACTGAATGATGAGTACCTGCGATGCTTTCCACTTCCGTTTTGGAAATATCAGTTTGCTCTGTGTTCTGAATTAAACCCTCTTGAACTTCATCTTCTTTCAGAGATCCTTCGCTTTCTTTGTTCTCTTCTAGGTCTCGCCCTTTCACAGACTCTTTATCGTTTTGTTCACTCTCTGCTTCTGGTATTAACTCTTTCACCTCAGTCTCTTCAGCCTCTTTGACAGGGTCTTTCTCTGCATCTTCAGCATGACTGCTCTCCACAGCTTCTTCTTCGGTTTCGTCCTTTGACTCATTTATACCTTTTACTGTTTGCTCTTGTTCTGCATTTTCAGACATCTTTACCATCTTAAGTGGACTCTCTGATCTCTGCGGCTCTGTAGATTGTGTCGCTTCTTCATCAGAGTTGGATACTTTCGCTTCTGATCCCTTAAAGTCTTCTAAAGGTTCAACAAACGTCTCAAAAAACTTGGATTTTTGGTGCATGGTCACCCAGTTTTTGACCAGATCTGTGCTGTCTTCTGTTGCTAAGGCCTCTGGGGTTTCTTTACCTACTGTACCGCTCTCTTCTGTGTTTTCAGCCTGGTTGTTTTGACTAAGCGGGGACGACTGTGCTTGAGGTTTGAACAGCACACTCGCTCCTTCCTCCGAGGCCTTGCTCGCCTCTTCTGTGTCTCCATTTTCTCCGTCGGCAGCAGAGAGGTCAACGACAGAAGTGTTTTCCCCAGCTTGTGGGTGTTTGTCGGTCTTAGACGGTTCGCTGGACTCGTCTGGAGCTGTATCATCTAAGGGTGTTGAAGATTGTCCCTGATCAGTTGGGGATGCAACAATCACCTCATTGTTGTTACTCTGGATGTTATCGTTTGTTTTGATCAAATCTGTATCTCTGTTTTCATGATCAGGGTCAGATATGTTGCCATTTTCATCTTGTTTTCTTTCCTCTCCTTCCTTTCTGTCATCTGATTTAGATTCCTCTTTTATTTCCGTTCCAGATGTCTCTGGCTCACAGTTGTTTTTTGGCGATTCATCTTGCTTTTCCACACTCTCGTCCCCTTCCTTAGCCTCGCTTTCTACCACATCAGTGTCAGAGCCCTGATCAACTTTGTTGTCTTCATGTTTTTCAGCACCGTCTCCTGACTCCACAGTTACTTCTTCTACCTCTGTGCTCTCATCTTCCTCAGTTTTTATCTCGTTTTCTGTTTCTTCTTCTGTTTTCACGTCATTTTTGCCATCAGTTTGAGCCTCTCCCTCATCCTTGTGAGTTTTTTTCTCCGCTCCTGTAGAAATTTCTCCATTTTCAGCATCAATTTCTCCATCGTCATTGTTGTCGCCTCCTTTTTCAGCTTCTTCCGTCACATCTTCACCCTCTATCTCGTTGTTTGGTGTCTCCTCAGGCTCATCCGCTGCATTTGCTGCTTCACCGTCACCTACATCCTCTGACTCAACAATATTTCCATCAGATATTATCACATTATTTTTATCCAAGTCTGCTTCTGCACTTTTCTCAGGTTCTTCTACAATCTCAGATGTTTCTTCTCCCGCTGCAGTCTCGTCAGATGCCACTTTTTTCTCTTCAGATTCTTCATCATCTTCATTCTTGGCAGCTTCACTTTGCTCAGCGTTGTTCTCATTCTGATCTTTTTCTGCCTCATCATCCTGTCCTTCATCGGCAGCTGTGTTTGTCTCACTTATCTTTTCACTCTCATTAGCTGTATCAGTCGCCGCTGCCTTTTCTTCAGATTCTTGCTCGTCGTTTTCGTTCTTGACGCATTCACTGTCCTCATCTTTCTCCGTCTTTTCTGATTCGTCTTCCTTCTCTTCAACTGCAACTTCTTCGCCATGAGTTTTCTCTGCTTGTTCATGTGCCTTTCCTTCAGCGTTTGAGTCACTTTTAGTCAACTCTGAAGTGTTTTCCTCATCTTCTACCCTCTCGTCTGTCTTACTCTCATTATTCTCCTCTCCTTCTGTTTCGTCTTTATCATCTGCTTTGCTTTCCTCACTATTGTGACCTTCTGTTATCTCAACTGGATTTGTTTGCTTTTCTTCCTCCTTACCTTCCTCTTCACATTTCTCCTCTACGTTATCATCTAATTCCACAGATTTTTCTGTCTGCTCTTCTCCCTCATCACACATTTCTTGTTGATTGTCATCTTCCTTAGCCTCTGCTGCTGACACTTCCTCTGCTTCCTCTTCTATAATATCATCTTTATTGCTCTCATCTTTTGCATTGTCCCCACTTGTTTCTGCTGTTTTTTCAACTGTGGTGTCTCCGCTCCCCTCCAGCGAGCTGCTTGAATTCTCCGCTGTGACTTCTGTTTCTGATGCTGCTGCTGCGGCTCTGTCTTCGCTGTCTTCCTGCTGCCTCTCCTCTGTGTCGGTTACAGGTGCCTCTTCACAGTCGAGGGCCTCTCGCTCCTCTGAGGGCTCTGCTTTCATCTCCATTGTCTCGCTCGCTGTCATCGCCTCCGCCTCTGCATTATCTGCCGCTGCTGTCTCATCAGTCTTTTTATTTGGCTCTGATACCGATGACTCATCCTCTTCACTAGTTTTTGCCCCTTGCCCCGTCTCGTCGGGCTGCGCCTCAGCCTCCACTCCAGGTTCCTCTTCGTCTTTCTCTGCAGCATCAGTGGGTTTTGCTGCTGCATCTTCTTGAGGCTCTGAAGTCTTGTCATCTTCAGCCATTTTCTCTTCAGATACAGGATGCAGAGCTGTATCCTCTGATTTATTATTCTCTGTTGTGTTTTCTTCTGACGCAGCCTTTTCATCTTCTTCATCTGTTTTGACCTTCTCTTCACCGTCCTGTTGGGGTTCTTGTTCGGTTTCAACCTCTTGTTCTTTTGGATCAGAAGTCTCTTCCGGATCCAGTACCACCACTTCAGCTTCACCACCAACATCTTCCTCACATTTGGTCTCCTCTACGAGGGTCTGCTGCTGCTCTGTGCATGCCACTGATTTCTCTGGAACTGCATCTGCAAATACAATTGACAGATATTTTAGGAAAATATGGATTCTGTTGTGTAGCTGATTCATTTTAATAAGAAAGAAAATGAGAATCTGGTACCCTTGTTGTCCTGCGCAGATCCTTTACTTGCGGAGTCCTCCTCCTCCTCAGTACTGGTGTCGCTCAGTTCAGGCTCGGAGCTACACTGCGGCTCCTTCAGGATGGCCTCTGCCAGCTTCTCCTGCACAGATTTGGCTTGGGGAAACAAAAAGAGACATTAAGCAAACATTTAGGCCAGTGCAGGATGGACTGATTGTGACGCATGATGTCCGGATGTTAAAATGAACGAAGCAGAATTTGAACAATGTAAATCCAATGAGAGAACTGAGCCAATGAAGAAACATCCAGCCATGAATGAAACAAAGATGTCTTTAATCTTTACAGGTGCAAACATAACGGAGCAACACAACATGCGCAGAAAGAAAAAAAAAGACATAAACAAGCATCACTCAGTACACAACCAAAATGGAAACACAATGCAAACTTCATGTAGTTTCAGGATGTGAACTCTAGCTGATGAAAAACACTTGATTTTGGCACTGAAGTGTTTGTGCAAGTAGATCCCAAAAGCACAGTCTGAATGTGGAAACAACTTTGGTTGAGGAGGTCTACCTACAATCCTGGTTTCGTTAATAATACATTTTCTGAACACGTGATACTTGAACATGCAGGGACTCTTCACAGCTGCATATTTTGAGCTTTTTGAAATACTGAGACTTGTCCAGTATGGAAATTTATGTACTTCTACATCAGCGGCTGCTTCCTCCTCCTCTTCTGATTGCATTGTTACCCCCCACAGACGTTTCCCTTTTGTTTTTACAGAGCTATGTTTGGAAATGTTTGTTTACTTCACATAAGTTTTGCTTTAACTAGATAGAGCCGCATTGTGCAGCTTTAAAGGCGCTCTATGTAACAATTTGCAGCAGTTTATAAATAGGCGTATTAATCACTTTTTTATTGGCAATATGTGAGCGAATTGTAACATGATGTGAAATATGAGACCTTCCCCGTCTCTCTTGGTTGTCTATACAAGCCTGTGGTCGATTTGTTTAAGCTGTTTAATGCTGCTGGACTGTGGATTTCTTTGCAAAGGAGGTCAGATTTTCCACGACAGTTTAAAGGGTGTCACTTTATGCACGTTCTCGAGTGCCTCGTCTCGGATCCTCTCTCTGCTAACAGAGAGCATCAGTAGCTAACGTTAGTTGAGAAATGGAGCCCGCTAACATAAACGATAACGACCAGCTTCCAACACAACACAGACGTTCCACACAGCCCCTTTAAGAACAAATACAATCAGTAAAAAGCAACGTTAGGAAATGTTTTTAAACCTAAAAATATTGCCAGGAGTGATAAAATTACAACCAAAATCTTAAAGGTGAAACATTTTGAAAAAAAAAAAATTGACATTTAAAAGTGGATCAGACAGAAATCCTCAAACACAAACAAGGAAAGATAAACAAAAACACACAAGTCATTTTTCCACTATTACATTTTACAACAACCCAACAATGTTACTTCAAATATCTCAAACTGACACTACAGCACTGATAACACTGTGATAGCTACTAAGTTGTTGTCAGGGCTGTACACACCCGGTCCGGTGGCACTGATTCAGACTCAAATAAAGTGGTTGTTATAATAGTGGAAAAACCTCCATTCAAGATGGATCCATGTTCTCACTCAGGTGAAAGCTCCAGAGCTGTATCTGTTGGTTTATACTCACCCCTCTCCGGTTCCTCCTCCTGTTTGCACTCATCTACAGTTTTCTCAACCTCTCTGTCTCCGGAGGTGTCGTCACTCTGCTTGTTCCCAGCGGGAACGCTGGTGTCAGAGATGTCTATCTCTGTGCTGTCCCCCGCACTGTTGTGTATGTCAGAGTCTTTCACCGCAGCAGCCTCGGTCTCAGTGACAGGGTCTATTTCATCTGGTGGAACAGCAGTTTCCTCTTGATCGACCTCTTGAGGTTGGTCTGCTTTCTCGTCCTCTCTGGAGTCTTTCACGGCTTCAGTATCGCTTTCCTCTTGTTCGCTGCCCGGGGAGCTGGAGCCTGAACGAGACTTTATGTCTTCTGCGCAAGAAAGATGAAGCACTTTAAATTCTTTAACAAAAAAATCTCTCTCCAAACTCCCATTTTATTAGCAGTCTCATTTCAAAGTAGGAAAATACATCAGATGGTTTGACACATATAAAGTTCAACATCTCATTGAAATCTGTGCTCAAAAATCAGAAATTAGTGTTGGCCTTGAAAAGACAGAGTGATTCTGTTTTTCTGCATTAAAAGCAGTTGTCAACTGAATAAATTATGCTTTTAACTCTCAGTCTCATTTTGTTCTCATGCAGTACTTGAAAGATTTTTTCAAACAAGGGATTTCACCCACCATCCTTCTCGTCGTCCTCCGTCTCAGAGGCATCTCTCTCTTTCACCTGCCTTTGAGTTTCACTGGATGGAGACGGGGATTTCTTTTCTTTTGCCTCGGCATCTTCCACAGGGCCCTCATCGTCTGCTTCAAAGTCTTCCTCATAATCTGAAGAGGAAGATGTACAGAAAAGTCATTGAGATACACTGTACAGAAAAGATCTGCGAAGTCTGTTACATAAATGCCCTTTTTTGGCATAGTCACTGTACCATCTCTGACTTTGTCCTCCCCAGCTGCTGTTTCTTCTTCGACTTGTGTCTCCATGTCCTGCTGTTGGCTTGTTTCACACTCTGAATGGGATGCAGCGTCCTCTCCAGCCCTCTCTGTCTTCATCTCAGGAGCATCCTTTAAGCTGATGAATGACTCTTCTCTTCCTCTGTCCTCTCTGACCCTCTTTGGTGGAGGAGTGGGCTTTTTGTCCAATCCCATAGCTATGATGCACCTAGACGAATAGTTTGTACTCCATTGATTTATTGCACTCCTATAACATGATGGGCAAAAAAAGGCATTCTTCCTCCTCCTCCTCTGGCCTACATTACCCACAATGCAACTTGATTGCTGACAGTTGCTTCTAGCTTAAAGCAGAGACGAGGAGAGTGCTATAGAGGTCTGGTGAGCTCACTTCTATCTAACTTCAAACACCTCAGATTTGTTTTCATTTTTAAACTAATAATCTTCAGACCCAACTGACTCAAGTGACATCACTAAAGGCAATTTAGCAGATTTCATGCAGCTTCCTCTGGAGCCACCAAATGCTTCATACAACTTTTTTTCATATATGCAGTAGTACTCCCCAAGACCTGTGAACACATTTTAATGAGTAAAATAAGTCGAGTTCCACTTTTAACACACAGTTTGCCTTTAAGAAGAGACCTTACTTGTAGCAGGGAGAGGCCCTCTCTACGCTGGAGAAGCCAAAGTGTCCGTGCCTGCCGCCAAGTCTAGAGCCCTTCCTGTGTTTGAACTCGCAGCAGGAGCTCAGGCGCTCCACCTGCAGCCCATTCAGGAAGAAGGTCAGGCTGAAGGGGTAACCTCGGTGTCGCCTTGAGATAAACTGGAAAGTCTCTGAGGATGGAGATGAGGAGTGGGAACATTTTCAAGACAGGTAACAACAGAAATAACTCACTATCCTTTAGACTTGGTGACCCTTTAACAGAGTTGTTTTGTTTGCTCAAAGTCATCTAAACAATTGGATTTCCCTTATTTGTGTTCTCAATCATACAACTCAGAACCACAGACCCTCACACTGACCTCCCTCGCGGAGCATGCCTTTGTAAACACACAGGTTCTCTCCTCCACAGTGTTGCTGAAACACTTTGACCTCATCCCTCATGTCGCTCAGGTCGTGGGAGAGATGCACTGATTTGCCAAAGTACGTCATGTTCACAGACACTCTGCTCTGGTGCACAGAGCTCCTCAACATGGGGGGGTCCTGGACGGAGAAAAAGGCAGGTTGGGGTCAGATTGATATCAATTTAATCCAGTTTAAGAAATGATTTTGACTTCCAAATCCCACATTTGATGCAACTGATCTAATGTTCTAATGAGATTTACTCTCTATAATGACAAATATAATGCAAATAACTGATAATTAAGCAAATATACTGTATTTAACAATACTTTGTGGATACGGATGAAGTAATAGAAAATCTATACACTGTACTGTGTTTGCATTTTGGCGAAGTTAAGGCGTACAAATGTATGAAACACACATAAGAAGTCCTATTTCATAACCCTATCCTGCTGAGTCTTGCAAAAATCTAAGCATCGCCTGGAAATTTTAATTGTTGTTCCTAATTAATCCGAAGAGGCTGCAGGTTGTAAGTTTGTTGTGGAAACTTTTGCCGCCAGGGAAAACATAAAGAGAGATAAAAAACCTCATTGACGTCAGCTCCGCTGGAGGCGGTGGTAGGACGCAGTCTGCGGCCTCTGAGCGTGCCGCTGGTATTGACCTTTAACCCCCTCTCCTTCCTCTTCGTGGTTGGAGGCACTGGTGTGACGAAGTTGTTGATGACGGGGAGGCAGTAGGGTGAGATGCCTCGAGAGGCCTCCTTTGTGTTCAAACGTCTGCGGGACTCCATCTGGGAGAGAGGTTAACACAGTTATTCACTCGCATGTGGTGTGAAAACAGTACAGTACAGAACAGCACATCTTTAAAGAGCCGTTTCCAAACACTGTGACCAAGGGTAGATAATATTGGTCTCACTCTAGAACCAAACAAAAAATAAAAATGATTTTTATCTGTAGAGAAATGCTCCTCTGTGCAAGCAAGCACTTAAATGGAGGACTGAATGAATGAGAGTGTCTCATGTGTCACGGCCTCACAGTGCAGTTGAATGGCTGGTCGTTCTCATTGGAGGAATCGAGGGGTCTGTAAGGGGAGCTGCGTCTGAGCGACGCCGTGGTGCTGTTACTGTGGATTGGCTTCAGACGCACCGGCCTCTGCATCTTCCCCGGAGCCGTGTTGGGTCGAGATGAGCCCGGCTGCAGCACACATAACACACACGTACAGTCAGCATTCATGTTTATTGCTGTGGAAACCATGGCAACCAATATAAAATCTTCAGCAGAAATCTCGGTATCACATTCGATTCCAAATTGCAATCTGGGATCCTCTTAGTTTCCCATGCAAGGTTTTCCGAGGTCAAGGCTGATGACCAATGGCGACTGGGCTTCTGCCATCAGAGACCCTCAGCTCTGGAATTCCCTGCATGAGGACATTAGGCTCAAAAACACATTACCTGTTTTTAAAAAACTGCTTAGAACATATTTTTTTATTGGAAAACGTTATGATTATTATTATTATAACCTATAAATTACAGTCGAAACTTCATACACTGAATACAACACAAAGTATACAAGACTGTGAATTGTATTGCTTAATTTGGCATTATTACATGTGTGTTGGTTTTTGCATGTCACCTATGCATGCTGCTGCTATTCTCAATATGTTGTGGTATTTTAATTTAACGTTATCTGCCCTTCACATTCAATCCAACGTACCACCGTTGATGTATTTCAAACAAGCCTCGGCCTGCTGAAGTGTAAGATGTTTGCAGACTCAAGAGGTGAGAGATTTCACAGGGTAAACAGAGATTAACGCCGGCATTACCAGCTATATTTATTCTGGCATCAAGGTCTGTGACTTTTCATATTTCAAAGATAACACACTTCTAATCCCACTTCTTCATTTGAAACACTCTTGTTTGCACACAGAGCAAACAGCAGCTGAGACAGCTCTTCAGACTTGAGTGCAGAGATCATAAGCGGGCGTAGATAATGATTCTCATCACAGACAGACGCTCATCGCCTGAAAGAATATACACAAGTCACTTGTGACCGAGTTTACATGATTAAAACAGTCTTTAATTTGTTTTTGTCCATTGAAGTGAAATTGAGGGTGTCTGGCTGAAGATGAAACATCATCACCAACATCACACATGATATCTCAGTTCATCAAATTATTGACAAAACTCAGAAGGATGGTGCATTGATACGTGTCTGCATGGTAGATAAATCTGATCTGAAGGCAGCAGGCATTTATCTTAGCCTAGCATAAAGACTGGAAACGAGGAAACAGCTAGCCTGGCTCTGTCCAAAGGTAAGCTGTTGCCCAGCAACCAGTGGAAACTCAAGGAAGACTCATGGCCAAGAAATAATCTGGCACATTACCCACAATAAAAAACACAACTTGTCATTTTTACTACCTTTTATGGATAAAATATGTTAATAAGTGATATTTAGAGCTTTTCCCTCCTGTCTTTATGCTAAGCTAACTGGCTGCAGCTTCACATTTATTGTACTGACACGAGAGTAGTAACAATACTACTCGTCTATTTCTCATAAAGAAAGTCAATCAACCCAAAATGTTGAACTATTCCTTTAATTAAATGTCATCATTTTAAACACACACCCAGACATCTTTAAAGGCTTTAAAAAACCTGTGTTGCATGATGGAGACACAGTAAAAGGTCAAATATCAATGGCACTTGATCTGTTCCTGATTGGTCAAAAAGGTTTCCTGTATCATTCGCAAGTGACGACATATTACATGTGATATGACACCGGATTAAGACAGATGTTTTGACTCACGGACTCAGAGGACTCAGAGTGCTCCCCCTCTGGCCCAGAGTGCTGTTTTCGGATGCCTCTGGCGCCCGTGGGTGGGCGTGGCGACAGGATGCGGATGATGTCTTCTTCATACCTTTTACAGCGATCCACCTTCCAAATGAGACCATTTATTAATATTGTCGCCTTTTGTTTTCAAATTGAGATATATTTGTATAAAAACTTACATATAAATAATGGTGAATGATAATTATTTAAGACAAAAATTGGACACTCAAGGAGGACGGTGAATCATTAGCTTACAGAGCAGTGTTTAAATGTAAATGATGTACCTTGATCTTGTGCACTCTTTCCCTCCTTGCAAACTCCTCCAGTCTCCTTTTGATCTCTATTTGGTGGACACGCTGCATGGAAGGAGGACAGAGAAGAAATTACCATCATTTAATATGCAGGGAGAGGCACAGTTTAGCTGACAGTGTTTTGACTGTTGTTGTTCCTCTGGTACACTGTGTTCCCCCCACCTCCATCTCCAGCACCTTGTGGAAAATGGCCTGGGCCAGGCATTCTCGAACGTGTCTCTGGTGGGCTCTCTGAGTCAGCTTGTGTCTGTACTCCTTCTCTGGAACAATACGGCCACTCCGGGTGATCTGATGACAACAACAGTGTCAGCAGGGTTCAGTCTATACAGGTTTGTGAGGGTGGTTTTCAAACTGAGGTCACCGGCAGCTGATACTTTGTGTAGAAATATAACATAAACATAAATCAGCAATGGTAGGTGTTCAACTATGAATCAAGCAACTCCCATCATCCCACGCTACTTCACAACATCATCAAACGACACCTTTTGATTCTCTTCTAACTAAACTTACTAACTTTGTTTTGTTTGCATCAAATCTGCCAGATAAAGTGCATTCCATCTCAGCTTGTAAACAATGTTTAATGCAGCTGTGCTAAACAGAGCTTGTTAGTGATGGAAACTACGTAGTAGCTAATATTTAATAAAACATGATATCAGGCCCTGATCATCATCACCATAACTGTCATCCTGTTGACGTACCAGTCCGGCTCTATGCAGGTGTCTCCTGATCCGAGTGTTGCTGAAATATCCAGCGAGATGTTTGTCTGTGAGACTGTTGTAGGCTGAAATAAGTCTGCAGGAATAGAAGAGACACTGAATCAATCCCAGACAGCTAAAGAGACTTCATTTTCTAAATAAAAGTCCACGGGAGAAACTCGAGACTTCTTGATTACAGTTAACAGAAAACCAGAACCTCAATCAAATGCTTTACTGGGACACAACACCATGTTTGTTTGTTGTCCTCATTAACCGGACATCAGCTCGTCCACAGCCCAGCTCGTCTGAAAGCGTCTTTCCAATGCAGGTTTGATTTCCTCCAGCATTTGTGTACGAGACAACAGGATCTTACAACTATAGGGTCTGTTACCGGTGTCCGATTACACACAGGAATTGGAGGGGACGGCACACTTAACCCCGTCTGCCTCCTCTTTGTGGCTCTGGCTTGTTTTGTCTTCTGTCTTTGGCAGCAGATTTCTCTTTGAAACAAAACGTTGTGGATTGACTGTCACCTGTTATTTTATACATGACACTCTCTGAAACTCTGGTGCTTTGAGGAGGCAGAAATACACTGTATGTTGTGACAGTTTGTCGAGAGGAGTGAATATATGAACTATGTTTGTTTCTGCACTCTTCTCCAACAGTAGCTTTTAGTCCATTATGTCTCTGTGGAGTTAATAGGGTTTACAAAGTAATTAAAATAAACTAAGCATGGATACAACTTGAAAAAAAGTAAAACATAAGTGTGACTCAGTCGACCCAGTGGTGAAAGTATTCATAATTTACTTGATTTTAAGTCAGATACTACATAAGAAAACTGCATTAAACATTTACTTAAGTATAGAAATGCTGGCAACACACACAACATGTACTCTAGTATCATCATATTTGTATCGCACAATTCAGACACTCAAAGTTCTTTACTGGGGCATAAAATTACATTAAAACACATTAAAAATGGCATTTAAAATACATTAAAAACAAGTAAGAAGACATCAAGAGACAAAACATTAAAACACGTTTTAAAAAATTGGAAAATAAGCTCAAATAGCTGTATATAATGCTGTAAATTGTATTTGATATAAAGTAAGTTCCTTAAGTAGTTAAGAACAATAGGCACATGGCATGTGAAAGAAGTTTTTGTAATTGACTTGAATTAAAGTCAAATACGACAGAAGAAAAATACTTTAATACAATTATACAAGTATTAGCACATATACAACATGCACAACTGTGTTATTATATTAGTGGATTATCATTATTTATATATCAATATGTAAGCTGCACTTTAATGCTGCAGTTTGAGATGGACCAAATTCTAATCACACAGATTTTACCAAATCTAACACTGCGTCTTATTTCAACAGTTTTTAATATAAAATCCATTAAAGTAACCGTAGCTGTCAGATAAATATGGTGGAGAATAATGAATCAGCACCTCAAACTTTACCTAAGTGCTGTAGGCTCGCTCAGTAAATGTACCTGAGCCCATTTCAAAACTGGAAACTGGTACTGATATTTTTACATAACTCTCCATCTTTGTTTCTGCTGTTTCTTCTTTAACTTTCAGATGATTTAATGCCATTTGTTGTTCACAGTAAGGCACTTTGTTTAATAGAACTGCTGTTTAAAAAGTTTTGCAACTCAGTCTCAGTCTTAGTATCAACATTACAGGTACTGAATCACAAAAAAGCAGCTAATTGTTAGCTGTTTAGCTGTTTGGTAGTCATAGGGGCCTACTGGTAGACTTCAGTAGACAACAGTAGCTTCAGCACAGCCAATTAAAAGTCAATTAGTGACTTTGTTGCTCGACAATTTAAGTGCATTTCACTGTTTTTTAAAGTACAGTATTCAAAACTAAGAGACTGGTGAGCTTAAACATCTCTGGCCTGACCTTATATCTAATAACACAGACATGGACTAACACTTGTTTAACAGGAGCCTGTATCTCAGCTCTCTTCACTCCTCAATATAAAACATTAAACTGTACCCACCCCGGGCTGAGGTGACTCATGGTTTCCAGCTCCTCGCACTCCCCTTAAAAAAATATCCTCCCACAGTATTCGAGGCTCGGAGGGGTCGTGGACTGTCCTCGGTCTCCTCTGGAAGATGTCGGGGTCAGTGTGAAGTCAGCAGTCAGCAGCAGCGGAGTTGTTATGAAGTGTCGCGGTGGACTCAGACCGAGGCTGCACTTCTGCCGGAGCGGAACTGATGACACTCGCCGGTTACCATGGGAGACCACGTGACGATGCTGCCAACGAGGTTGGTTTCCACTTACAGAGAGTCCCATCAGCATGTAAACACTGAGGAGGGAGAACTGTTCTGGTTCTTTATTTAAGCAGACTGAGAGTATCAGACAGCAGCATTTATTTCAATTATTCATAGTACATTTGCTCTCATTGTGCAGTGCCCTAAAATGCCCCCCTGTCACTGTCTCACTGTTATATATGATGTTTATTTAATAGCCTACTTGTTCATAAGTGTGTTACCACTTTATATAGCCAGCTGTTGGGTAGTTTAATCTACAACAATGGATGAGATCATCACATAAGTCAACTTTCTTATATCTAAAAATATGACTTTTCATGAGCTCATCAGCCTCAACACTGGAGCCCCCCCAGGGCTGCGTGCTCAGCCCCCTCCTGTTCACACTGTACACCCATGACTGCACTCCCAGACATCAGGAGAACTCTATTGTGAAGTACATGGACACCACCATCATCATCATCAGCCGTATTATGAACAATGATGAGAGCTCATATCGGGAGAAAATCGACGATCTTGCAGAGTGGCACACTAAAAACAATTTACTGCGCAACATCAGGAAAACCAAGGAGCTGATTGTTGATTTTAGAAAAAAGGAGGCAAGGACAAACACGCCTATCTGCCTCAGTGGAGATGAGGTGGAGCAGGTGAACAGTTATAGGTTCCTTGGACTTGCCATCAAACCTCCTGGTCAACACACATCACCACCCTGGTTAAAGGCTCTTTCAGAGCAAAATCCTCTTTCAACTTTTACAGAGGAGCAATAGAAAGCATCCTGACTGGAAGCAGCACAAACTTGCATGGTTGGTGCCTGGCCCAGGACAGGAGAACTCGACAGTGGGTGATTAAAACCGCCCATAACATCCCTGGTACCCATCGACAGAGCATCAGCGACATTGGTGAAGTGAGGTGTTTGCACAGAGCCCAAAGGATACGAATAGACAACACCCACCCCAGCCACAGTCTGTTCACCCTGCTGCCATCTGACAAAAGATACAGAAGTATCCGCTGCTGTGCCACCAGACTACGGAGCAGCTTCATTCCTCAGACTGTGAGACTCTTGAACTCATGCACACACATGTATGCACCCATATCCCAATATCCCTAACTAAATTAGAGTAGTGTAATATTTTCTAGCTAATCAAAGAGTATTTTTAAAAACAGTTAATTTAGCTTAAGAATTAGGAGAAACATCTCTCAACACCTCATCAATCAGTTTATCATAAAAATTCAAAAACAAAATCACAAAATTTGCAGATATGTGGTTTTCTCTAGACAGGAAGTGAAAAAAGTAATCTGTAAAGTAGTAACTAAATCTGCCTGTTGAATGTGGTGGAGTAAAAAGAACAACATTTTCCTGTAACTTTGCACTGTAAACGTCAGGAAACAAGTTAACTCAGAATTACCAAGTTAAGTAGACCATTAAATTTAACTTGTACAGGCTAAAAAGTTTTAACAACTTCTAATTATTAGTCTACTTTACTTGGTGATTTTGAAGTAATCCTTTTCCTTGATTTTTTAAAGTAAAGTCACTTAGTCAGATTTCAAAGTGTAGTAGTACAAAGTTGGAATGGAAATAAATAGCCTCAGTAATCATGTAAATACAAGTAGTTAGTACAAGAATCTGTACTTTAGTAAGGTACTTGAGTAAATGTTACATTTCACTACTGTGGCTAAACCAGTATAATACACACACTCAGCTACTCTTAAATACAGACTCTTTACTTAAGTAACATAACAGTATAATGAAAATGTATGAGCAGTGGTGGAATGTAATCAATCAGAATCATATATATATATATGATTCTGATTGTGTTTTGTTTATATATATATATATATATATATATATATATATATATATATATATATATATATATATATATATATATATATATGTACATATAATTATTAATCAGTGTATTAGATATTTTAAGCAAGAATAGTTGATAGCAAAATGAGAGCAGGCTGATTAGTGACTACTATAATATCCCCAGAGATCTGTAATGGAAAGTGACTGGCATAGAACTGCTGAATAAGGCAATCGCTTATTGGACAGTGTGTGTATTTGTATGTATGAGTGTGTGTGTGTGTGTGTGTGTGTGTGCATTTGTGTGTATGAGCGTAGTCTTTTTTCCCTGGCAGCTTCGTGGGGACAAGAATGCTGGACAATATAACATAAATCATTACAATCTCGGGTGAGGACTTGGGTTATGGTTAGTCTCCAGAAAATTAATTTAAGTCTATAATGTTCCCACAAGTGATGAAAGCTAGTGTGTGTGTGTGTGTGTGCTGGACTGTGTATTTTGTGTGGGAGTACTCATAGAAATGATGGTGCTGTATATTGTCACTATTTGGTATTAATCAAGTTAAACACAAAACTGTATGATCCTAAAATAAACATAATGAACTCAGGTCAAATCACAGCTCCAGCCTCTGATTTTAAAGGTTATAGAACACATGAGCTGTGAACATATCACCACAATGACAACATCACTGATTCGGTGACTGTTTCCACCTCAGAAAATACAGTAAAATCACACCTCACCAGGATGAGCTTCAGCTGCAGGTCCTCTGTGGCCCTCTTGTGGAGACAGTGGAAACATATTTTTGTTTCAGGACACGGCATCATTTTTTTATTAGTGTATGGATAATTCATGAGCCACCTCTTATGTGACACTAAGAGCAACATCAACTCTACAACAGATATTTAAGATTGTATATTTGGTCAAATCAAGCGTGGTGGCTTTGCACTCTGCTGTCTATCTTCCAGTGTCTCATTGTGTTGATGTTGTGTAGAAGGATGACACAGTATGTGAGACAAAGCCTTTGGATTTTGTGGCTTATTGTTCTAACAGATTTAAGTGTTTTATCAGTTCCAGAGTTGACCAGTAAGAGGAGCCATGTTTCTGTCTGAAGATGTGATAAAAGCTTTGGAGTCTCTCTCTGAGACGGTCAGAGATGAATATACTGTATTATGAAGGAAGGGGAGAGGGTCGTTCTGTGATTGTGTCGTCTAGCTGACGACTTACCTGTTCACATATACAACAGAGGGCACAGGGATGTTACTGTGGAATTGCTGATCATTCTGAAATGAGCATGTGACATAATGCACTGCACACTTTAACATGAAACTTGCAGAAAAGTTGTTCAGGGTCTTTCTCAACAACACTTGAGCATGATGCCAGACGTAGGACGAAACAAGTTTATCCTCAGTTGTCAGTTGGCTCACATGTGCAAACTTTCTGCAGATCCTTCATTTCAAAACATGCAAAAGTCTGATGACAATAACACAAATATGACAACCAGCACCTTACTTCTCTTGCAAAGCCTTTTCTTGTAAAGCCTGAGGTCTGGACCAGAGGCTACAAAGTGAATGATTCTAGTGAAAAATTAATATACTGTATGCGTAGACAATTACAGTAATCACAGGCAGGGTGCAGGGTATATTATATGAATTTGACAATATAAAATACTAGATGAAAAAAAAAGCTCAAAGCTTAAAACGCAGGAAATTACATGTTATGAGTTATTTTTACTTTTTTTTCTGAATGGTATTAATGTGGTTTGTGATTGGCTGTGTGCAGCACACAATAACTCTCCCTACTGTCTGTGTATATGTGTGTGTACATGCTGGTCAGTTGAGCAGCTGAGATAAGAAGGTATTACAGGAATTTATCTAGAGCTGCAACAAACAAATCAATTCATGGATTAGTTGTCAACAATTAAATGAATCCAATTTTGATAGTCGATAAATCAGTTTGACTATTTTTTAAGAAATAATCATCAAAATAATCTGATTCCAGCTTCTTAAATGGGAACGTTTTCTGATTTCTTTACTTCTCTGTGACAGTAAACTGAATATTGTTTTGTTTGTGGACATTGAGGTCATTATCATCGGTTTTGGTAAACACTGACAGACACTCTTTACCATTTCTAACATCTTATAGACCGAACAACTAATCGATTGATCGAGAAAATAAATTACAGATGAACTGATAATGAGACTGATTGTGTCAGTCTTCGATACAGCACTGTAAAACAAAAGACTGAGGCAGACTTGAGGCAGTGCCTTCAAGAAAAAAGTCTTGTTGTGTAGTTTAAAATTGATTTTGATTGTGATTCATCTAATCGCGTGAATCATGTAAACAGCAATACAATTTGATTGTCGTTTCATAAGAATGGAAAGAGAGAAGCAAATTTGTTGCCCTATTTCAATGTTACAAACATAAAAGTAATGTTCCCAGGATATGACAATACAAACAATAACATAAATGAAGACATACAAGTAAAATAATACTATTGTTTTTTCTCCATTCAAATCAAATCAAATCCAATACATTTCATCTACATAGCCCAAAATCACCATCACATTGCCTCAGTGGGCTTTACAATCTGTTCAGTGAACAACATCCTCTGTCCTTAGACCCTCGCTTAGAGTAAGGAAAAACTTCCCAGAATAAAAACAGCCCCTTGTAGCAGGGGGAGAAAAATGGAAAGAAACCGCAGGAAGAGCCACAGAGGAGGGATCTCTCTCTCCGGGTGGACAGACACTCAATAGATTAAACTTGTTGTTATCTTTGTTGCCCGTTCACACTCACCAGCATCTCTGTTTCTCTGGTTTCACACCGGGACGCCAACACACACCTGTGGATGTTTGAAACAACGAGGCTGCACAACTGAGAAGGAAAAAACAAGCTGGGTGACAGATAACATCTGTGTTTGTAGCGGCAGGTGAATCAGTGTTTGGTTTCTGTCATGACACATTTTACTCAGAAAGAACTGTTCAAATGCTTGTTCACAAAATTAAAAATGTCTTTAGACGTGAGTTAATAAATGTCAGAGGCAATATTATTATTCTAATACACTAAAATAGGCCAAGTCCCTGCAGCTGCAAAACAAATATATCGAGGAAGAGTTTGATGTAACAGTGTGGCTGCCATATCAAAATACACATGTGCTACTGCATGAATGAATGTGAAATACACTGAGATCTAAAAAAAATGTTTTTCAGGCCATCTCGTTATAGTAGATACTGAATATAAAATCGTTTTTGATTGTCAGAGTACTTCGTGAATCATCAGAACATGCTTTGCCGAGCTTGATCACCTCTAACCCTCACATGTATCAGTGGACATGAACATGAGGGTGAACAGCCAGGTAGATGATACCTGTTTAAACATTCACTACCTGTCACACCGGTGGAATTGAACTGGATTTGCCCTGAATGCTCGCAATAAACACAGTAATCAAGGCAGGCATTTCACCAGCACTAAACGCCTAATACACAGCGCAGGTCTTAAAAGAACAATTAGCGTACAAATAGAGGAGGGGTGATTATAAATTCCATTCAGGAAAGGGTCTTGGCTGTAAGCTGGGAGGTGGCAGGGAGATGTCGGGGAGTCATGCAGCTCTGAGATGGGGGGGGCAGCGGTTTTTGCAATCAGCGTTAAATAGAGCAGTTTTGTGCCTGTGTGATTGTCAAGTGGGCCATTACTCGTTGATAAGAGCACTTTTTCCTTATGTCGCTCTGATTGGGCTGAGCATGCTGCTCCCTCTCGCATGCTGTCCCAATGCAATCAGGCCCCTCTTTCACCGCACTGCCATTTTCACTGCTGTGATTTCCACCCGATCCCCCCATTGGCCCCCAGCCAACGCAGCTCCCACCTCCTCCCCTCCAACTCCCCCCCCCACCACCATCCCTCCTCCGGCAGCCCACCTCCCCCCCTTCAGATTCGATGAGTACCCATTTACAGCAAGGAGAAAAGGTCATGCCAAACTCGTTGTGTCAATTGTAAACCACCCCAATTCGCACTGATTTCAATGAAATAAATGAGTAGGTGCAGCCCAAAAGAAAGCAAAGGTCCATGTGGAAGTAGCAAATTAGGAGATGCTCTCAGAGGATCGCCGGGGCCAAACGCCCAGTGCTTCTCCTGGTCAATCTCATACATTCGTTGCTCTCATTGTATCCTGTCTTATTCTTAGAAGAAACTTTTAAACATTTTTTTAAAATAAGAGATCTCTTTGGATGTAAAAACACACCAACGGTGCCATTTTTGCAACATGTAAGATGTGAGATAATAGATCAAACATTATTTTAAGTAATCATTCTTCTGCATTTCTGGGTTGGAGCTGAATCATTATGTCTTTTAGAGGCCTTGTGTGTTTGTGAGGTCTACTTCTTGATTTTATTAGTCTGTCATGTTCTTGTTTATGCACTTATAATAGGCTATGTAACCAAGTTCCCCCTTGTTTTGTTGACATTGGCTTTAATTCTATCGCTGCAGTTTGTATAACAGTTTGTAAAACAATAATAATAACTGCATAATTAACTTGTTCTTTTCTTTTGAATATCTTTTCGGTTTTTTTCTGTCTGACCTTTTTAAAACCCACAATATAGAACATTATTAAAGTGATTACTCTCCCATTTGCCACAAACAGGACTTTTGATTAAGGTGACCAGGCTACCATATAAGTAAATATTATAAGTTTTGTATTTTATATGAGCTGATGCAGAACTGATGACACCATATAATAACCATCATTAATGAATGCTAAATGTATACTTAATTAAACTTTAGTTTATAATTATTTCATTGTTAACAAATAAACTCTTTATAAACCATTTATGAAGCAATTGTAAAGGTTTATAAACATCAGTTACAACTTCATAATGATGTGATGATGATCTACCACTACCCATCACACATAAACACAAACACTTCTCATGAAATATGGTTGTTATTGTTGCAGTGTTTTAATGTTTTATACATTTTATATGTCTTTTTACACTATAGTGTTAATTTTCTTGACAGAGATGTTGTCTCTGTCTCCTGCTACAGATATAAATGAACTGTTCCTGTCAAATAAACAAATAAATAAAATAATTAATACACAAAGCGTTGAAAAAATAAGTTGCAACTTTACAATAAACAACAGCTCATCAAATGGTTTTATAAAGAATTGAATTGTTTCTTTACTATGAAATAGCTATTAACTAAAGTGTAATTAACTGTAAATGTATCATTTATTTTTTAAATAAAAAATTTAAATATTTAGTTTTTTAACCTGCTAAAGGAGGGACAGATTCTTCAGGACCCCAAAGTGAACATTAAGCTCAAAAAAGTTATCATTATAATCATATCTGTCGAGGACCTCCACAGTAAATAAAAATTGAGGATAAATTCTATTAATGGTAAACAAATTATTGTTAAAACAGCTTTTGTTAAATGTATTATAACAATGCCACAGCTGCATAATTCTCCAGGAACCCATTTGCCACCATGATCATTGACCTACTTCATAACTGTCATACTTAATGATTAAGTATTTATAGATCGTACTGTGTACCGCAGCAGCCTCAGACATACAGCAACACAGTGGCAGACCTAGTTTCTAAGTATGTTGACAGATGAGGCATTTGTTTTTGTCTGGTCCACATCACTCAAAACATTTACCAAGTCAGCCATGCAATGTGGAAAATGAAAACATGCAACTGTTGCACACACAGATTTACATCTTCCCCAACGTCTGTGGTCATATCAGGTATTCGACAGATGGTGCGTTGGAGTGATAAAGACTTTAATGTCTGAGTCAGGATTTGTCTCTTCATGATAAAATGCTCGGTAGGCACTGTAGGTATTACACATTTTGATGCTTCACATTAACACTGTCTTATCCTCTCACCTTTGACCTCTCCATCAGAGCTCATCACCAAGGCCAAAATAAAAAAGCTTCCCCGGGACTTTTTTTTCCTACTTTAAAATGTAACAGAAAGCGGTTGTCTCACGGGCTGCTTGAGTGAACTCTCTGCTCTGCAGCCTGCAACGCTTGAGATGCGTTATCTGATAAAAAAAGCATTCATCTCCACCAGGTGGAACAGGACACATCTCGATGGAGGCACGCTAACTCCTTTATCCCCGTGAGATGGTGCGATACGGATGCAGACTCATGCTGGTGCAGGTCGGACTGTTATCCCGTCAGAACACAAAATAACCTTTTTTCTGTTTGTGTGTGTGTGGCGGCTGGGATGGGTGGGATTGCGTGAGCGGCGGGGTTGAATGAATAAGTAAAAACGGCAACTTGTGTCACTCCTGTCCCTCTGATCCTTGTAAAGTAACTGCGTTACCTTGTATAGTGTCCCCCGTCACTGTTTGGGTTTGGGCTGCTTTTTCTGTTTTGTCATGCAGCTGAAGAGGCAAAAACACTACGAAGGCCAAAGAGCAGTGGTGGAAAGTAATTAAATACATTTAATCAAGAACATGTAAACCTTGTATTTAGCTGACATTGGCTTTCCCTCCTCATTGTTTTGTTTCAAGCAGATTGTGTATTTATATGCGTAAAAACAATATTATTTGAAAAATCCAACAATATTTTCCCTTTATTTTCCTCCGTTTTGAGATCCAAAAACCCAATATGAAGCAAAGCATTTTAGTGGTACCTTTTACCGAGGCTACGACCATGCAGCAGTGTTATTACACCAGTTAAGGAAACAGAGTGGTGTAGTTTGCAGTCATAAAACCTGGAAATCCATTTGCATTTCTGCACTTCCGGTTCCATCGTCTCAAAGTCAATGGGTTTTTTGAATAGGTTTTTTCCGTTAGATGCCTGAAAAAGATCTGTGGTTACCACAAGCTGTAGATAGTTACACATTTTGTTCAACGACATAAAATACATCAGTAAATGTCCCAAAACTGAATTACAAAGTATCTTAAAAACAGCAGTTGCTAACGGTGACTAAATGAGACTACAGAGGTAAATGTCAGCACAATGCAAACAAAGACTCGCCTACTCAATAGTCTGTCTTTACAGGCCGACTTAACAAACTGTTCTAACTCTAACTTCACAACTTGTAGATTGATTGATTTACAGAAAACGTGTATAGTAATTGTGCAGTAAGACACTTAGCTAGCCTAACATTAGCTTTTAACTTCTAGCAATTTAATTTACGCTTCAAAATTCAAAAAAAGTTGTTGATCTGTGAAGATTATCTTGCTGAGCAAAAATCCTACGGGTTGCCCCACAAAAATACATCATCCCTGCGGTAGTGGTGGTGGCACTCGTGAAGAACTGTATCGGGGTGGCCATGGCTCCTCCGACCATCTTTGGGGTGCCCCTGGGCAGTACAAGAGTTGGGGTGTCAACAGGGTTCAACTTTGTACGTCTCAGGGTGGTTTCCAACCTGGGGGACTCATACATTTATACGCCAATAAGGGTCGCAAGATCAATCTTTAGGGGTCGTAAAATGAAGAAAGAAGTTTTTTTTCCCTTCTGATTTCCTTTTTCTCTTGTGGATTACAGAGTCATGCTTTCTCTTTGGGTCTCCTAAAATGATTCATACAAAACAACGGGGTAAAAAAAAAGGGTCACAATTCAGTTTGTAAGTGACGAGGGATTGCAAGTAAATACTGAAAGATTTTAAGGGATCAAAATTATCGTCTGACTCAATTTTTGGGGCTGATGCTGATACCAATTTTTAAAGAGTGAAAAATGCTGAATTGGATATGCGTCAGCCAACATACACACATTGTTTCATCAGTGAATCAAATCCTTTTCATATTGGTGCAGATCAGGCAACATTTAGGCCAATACCGATATATTATTGTCATAGGCCAATATCAATATATTGGTCAAGCTCTAGTCAAGGAACCACTGCCCAAACAGATTAATAATTAAACATTATAGAATATTAGTACACTAAAGGTTAGGTACTTTGTCTCCTATGTTGGTCAGAATCAACATAGCTGCCATGTTCGTGGGGTAATAACAGGGGGTGGAAAAAGTTTTCTGGTCATCTGAAGTGACTGTAGTAGTAGCCTTTTATAAAAACACTTCAAGTCCTTCACTCAAAGATGTGTTTAGGTATAAGGACAGAAATATAAACAACAAAATGCACTAAAAGTAGCACAAGTAAATGTTCTTGTTCTGCAGAATGGCTGCTGAAAGTATCCAAGTGTTTTTATTTTGATATGTTTAAGAACACTGGATGATTGTGGTTGATGCGCCTGTAACAAGCTTTTTTAAAATTTAGTTTAATGCCTAAAAATACATCATATTTTATTAGACGATCACACACACAAAAGTAGCTGGTGACTACAGGTGTCAGATGAACAGTAAGAAGTACATTTCCCTCAGAAATATGTGCAGCAGATAATTAGAACACTTGAAGCGCACCTCAAAATTAAACTTATGTGACGCACTTGAGTAAATCACAATGCATTTTGTTGCCTGTGGGTCACCTCAGAAGTTAGGTGTAGGCAAATTTCCAATCAAAAACACATTTAGAAGAACACAACTGTGACAGACTTTATTTATTTATCCAACCCCCCCTCCTCCTCAAAGCCACACAACAAGCTTATTTCCAAAAGGGGAGGCGCGGCCAAAGAGAACAGGGAAATATGAATTACGATCCGCCCTCTGGAAACAGCTCGGGGCACACACACAGACTGAGAGAGCAATCCTGGAGGAGAAAGAAAGAAAGAAAGAAAGAAGAAAAGAAAGAAGTTTGACTTTGGCACCGGGAAGCTACCTGGACGCAGACATGCGCTGGAAAAGTGAAGTCAAAGTGGAGTGCTGCGTCGTGAGCGAGGACGAGAGCGGATCCGTGTTGTCCAACGATGAGGTGAGTTATTGTTGTTGTGACTGGATAACACCGGCGGGTTGAGCTGAGAGTCAGTGTAGCTACAGATTACATATGAGTCGAAACTGCGTCGCCAATTAAATTAAAGTGGGGCCTCAGCCTGTCATTACAGCCGGTCCGTCCGCACGCTGACAGCTCGGTATTTTCACAATTTGAAGAAATGTCGCAGAAAATTACCCCCTCCTTGAATTCTGCAATTAAAACTCAAGTAGTTAATGAGACCTCTTCACCTTTTGCTTGGCCCGGTGAGACGTTTTTTGGTGAACTTAGCCTTTTTTAATTGCTGTTATTAAAAAAATCAAACCCCCTTTTCCAGGAGACCTCGCGCTGCTTCTTTGATTGACGCGTGAAATTGGCGTGTCGGGGGGTGTTTAAGAAAAAAAAAAAAAAAAAAAAAACCGCGGCGCGCGCGCGTGCAGCCGCTAAATCCCAAATGCAGATCTCAAGCACATAATGCACATCGGATAAGTATTAGCTCAAGTGTTGTCTGTTTTTGTAAGTAATGACTACCCTTCTCTTTTAAATGTCATTTTGGTAATCGCCGGGGGGTTGTCATGGTGAAAAAGTGAAAGGCATGATATTTATGGGACGGAGCGAGGGGGCATTTAAGGCAGCTGCCGCAGTCTGACGGAGGGGACACACAGCCGCTGTCATGTGCGAGGATTGCAAAGGAGACGAAGAGCTGCTTGGCAAATGCACTGAGGACAGGAGGGTCATAATGGTAGGAAGGAAGATACACCCTGATGTGTTTGGAGAATGATCCAGATTAAGTTTTAAGTAATTGTGACTGCGCGCTTCAAAATCAGAACAATTCTAGAGGGCAAATACCAACCACGACTGTTCCATCTAAAAAGAGAAAAGAAAAAAAAAAAGACAAGGATGCAGTTGATTAAACTAAACTTTTAATGACTTTTTTTTTTCCCTGTTAGAAACAATGGCTGTTTTATGTCGAGATGTTCGCCACAAATACTTGAAGCTAATTAAGCGGAGCCGAACCACCAGAATGATTGATTTTCTTAACTTTGGTGATAGTAACAGGTGGAGCTCAAACGTGTAGCCACTGCAGGCGTGGGGTGGATGAGTCCCTGTGCGTAATTTGCCTCACCGCAAGTCTGATCCCTTCAGGGCGCGCCGGTGGAGGTTTTGGATGAAGACGCGTCGTCGCTGCAGGCGATGGCCCCGCTGTTAGGCAGAGCTGTGTGCGCCAGCTGCAACGAGGAAATCGTGGATAAATATTTATTAAAGGTAAACACCGACAGCTCTTTATTGTTTGCACGTTTTTGCCAATTTGCATTTTTTTTTAAGATGATGGATATTGTTTTTTTGTTTTTTTTTACATCACTTTTTGATCCGTGTGGTTTTAACAGCTCGTATGCCAAACAGGCCAACAACTTCAAACCTTGATTGACTTTCGCTCATTTCTCTCGTCTCTGCTTTAGGTTAACGACCTGTGCTGGCATGTGCGCTGTCTGTCGTGCAGCGTGTGTCAGACTTCACTCGGCAGCCACACGAGCTGTTACATCAAAGAAAAGGAGGTTTTCTGTAAACTGGATTACTTTCGGTACGTGCATCCAAACGAAAGTGTTGCTGAAAAGTGAGCCCAATAATAATAATAATAATAATAATAATAATAATAATAATAACAATAAGAAAAAATAATAAAAAAAAAATAGATGCTGGACTTGATATTCCTGCCTGATCTTACTGTATATTTATTTAATTCTAATTCATTTTTTTAATTCTTTACATTGAAAATGGTTCACCACACTTCAACTCTCCATCGTCACATATTCCAGATAGATGGATAACTAAATGTGGAAGTCAGTTTTATATGAACTCTTTTTGATTTCATTTCATTCGGGGCCCATCTTATCTTGGAGTACTAAATTCTGCTTGGAAAAAAAAACACCAAATTCTTTCGTCACTGGCTTAAAAAAAAGTTTTTTTTAAAAAGTTAAAAATAATAATAATAATGATAAATAAAAGAAGATGATTCAACAGCTCTTTTAATGCGCAAGTGTCCGATTTGCTCACCTTCACCTGCAGAAGATACGGCACCTGGTGCGCATGCTGCGGCCGGAACATCCACTCCACAGACTGGGTCCGCCGGGCGAAGGGCAACGTGTACCACCTGGCCTGCTTCGCCTGCTTCTCCTGCAAGAGGCAGCTGTCCACCGGGGAGGAGTTCGCTCTGGTGGAGGAGAAGGTGCTCTGCAAGGTTCACTACGACTGCATGCTGGACAACCTCAAGCGGGCCGTGGAGAAAGGTGAGCCGGCCGGTCGGCCCGGTGTCCGCAGGAGGGACCCGGTTGTTGCTCCAAAATAGAGAGAATACTGTTTTTACTTTAAGCCTCCTTCCAAGACGTTTCTCCCGATTTGTTACATTTTGGCATAAAAACACACAATATTTCCCTTATTTTCTAAAAAAAAGAGAAAAAAAGAAAACGTAAAATCAAGTATTTATCACATATCACAAAAATAGTATTTCTTTCCATCTCAAGCTACTGGAAGAAAAGCCAAGTGTCTCTTTTTTTAAAAAAAAATGATAACAGATTATCAGGTCTATGTGGAAACTACTAAAAGGCCTAAACATCATGTTCTGAAAATATTATTCTACCTATCTGAAATTACAGTGAACTTATCCAATTTTTTTTTTTAAATGGCTTAAAATATGGCCATTGCATGCTGCTCTTTTCATTAGTACTATTGAGGGCTTCATGGTATGGTACTTTTTTAAAATTCAATTTAATAGATATTATGATTGTGATATGATTCACAGTTAGTGGGAATGATAATTTTTTGCATCACAATTTTCATTTTCACTGTAAAAACTATTAAAATCACGATGAGGTGACATTTGTTGGGAGTCTGTACCGAACAGATTTGTAGGCCGGTGCGTCTCTGCAGCAGTACTTCATCATGATGCTGATGTTTTGTCACACATTTCACCTCTAAAAGAAATTGCAGCTTCTGCGATTTTGATGCACTTGGTCATATTTCCAAAATATTTCAATTAACTGTGCAGCCACAGTATCAGTATTTCAAAGTAAGATTGGTTTCTAATCCTGTGCTAAATAATTCCTGATCTTTTAATATGATTATCTGCTGTTGTTGCAGGGAACAGTGTTAACATGGAGGGAGCTGTGCCCACTGAACAGGAGATTAACCAGCCAAAACCCTCCAAGAGAGCACGGACCAGCTTCACTGCCGACCAGTTGCAGGTTAACCTCCGTCATCACATATTACAGACAGACACATAGATACAAGATTCTTCTGGGAAAACATTTGTCTTTTTTTGTACTAAAAAAATAAAACATTGGCCTCATCCTTGAAACTATAATTACACAATTTTGTAATAAAGATTTATGATCATTTTCTCATCGTGTGTAGATTATTGTTAAATGGTGGTTATGTTACAACTATATGCAACAAATCTGGCCAGGTTCTGTCTCTCTAGTGTGAAGAGTCTTCATAGATGAATTAAAACACTTTAAAACATGATATAAGGTAAAACTAAAATAAGATGTTGATTTTAATAAACTAGACAAATGAGGCATTTGTTTTTATTAAACAGAGGTGATTTTTTTAATCCTCTCTTGATAATATTAGTAATTATAGTATAGTAATAGTAATTATGTGCATTGTTCAGGGTATATTGAAATTTCAATTTCAGGCTTTCCAGTTAAAGCAGTAATATAAAGTATGAACAGCATGTAAAGCAAGATAGATGCACAACATTTGCAAAAATATTTATATTTAACGTTGCTTTATGCAAACCTGTAAACCTGTGTGATTTTTAACAGATTTTTTTTCTACCTCTGAACGTGCAGGTGATGCAGGCCCAGTTTGCTCAGGACAACAACCCAGATGCTCAAACGCTGCAGAAACTGGCGGAGCAGACGGGCCTCAGTCGAAGAGTCATACAGGTCAGTGGAGGACGGGGGCAAGATGGAGGATGGTAAAATACAGATTCTACTATTCAGAGAGAAGCAAGAGACTCGAACACTGAGGAATACTGGCGATGATCTGCTGGTAACATATGTAAAAAAATACTTCATATTTTGCTGCATAGTTCAGTCCATAGCAGTGCATTTACATTTCAGAAGCTGATCAGATTTTTTATTGCAGTGTTGTAAAAAGTAGTCAAAATCAGACTTGAGTATCAGTAAAAGATATTGTGTTAAAATCTTGCTTATCTGACATTAAATGTACTTTACAGTAAGAAAGCAAATTCTCTTCTGAGTTTGTTTGCTACTTTCAAAAGCAACCTTATAAAAAGGTGTCTGTCATTTAATGCAGGTCTGGTTCCAGAACTGCCGAGCACGCCACAAGAAGCACGTGAGCCCCAACCACACCTCCAGCACCCCCATGACCTCACTGCAGCCCACCCGCCTGTCCCAGCACACCCCGACCCCCGAGGAGCTGCAGTACACAGCGTACGGGGGCCCGGAGGGATCAATGCTCTCTGCACTGCACTCCTTCATAGACAGTGAGCACCACCAGCCTTTTCATTACGTTTCATATTAACTGCTTACTATAAAAAAGTCAAATTCTATTTTAACACTTGAAATCTTATGTTTTATTTTCACTGTATGTAAAGTGCACCAACCCCAAACGACAACTGTCAACAATAATTATCAAACTAAGACAAAAGATGACACTAAAGTTTATACCAATGTCTTAATTAACATTTCTTTACATATATTTTATGTGAAGTGTACTGACTCTGTCGCTCTCCGTATGTGTTCACAGTACACTCCCCTCCATCCATGTTTCAACCGCTGTTGCCCGCCCACGCCATGACCTCCCTGCCTGTGTCTCACGCCTGAGCTGCTCAAACATACACACGCACACGCACGCACACACACACGCACACACACAGCAGCATCAGACTTCTCCAGCAATGGTCCGCGTTTAGCAGTATTCTGATCTTCATGGTAATTATTATTTCATTTTAAGTGAACCATAAAACCTTTTCTTTTACATGTTGACATCCTTTAAAAACACTGTTGAGCATATTTACAGTCCTAAGTGTACTGTATAATGTGGAAATGGAACAGCTTGTGACATATGACATTATAGATTTATATTTGTTTGTGTAGTTGGTGACACAGTTTGACCGTGCTACTCTAAAGTGAACCCCACCAGACCCAAAATGTCAACTCATTATGAAGGTGAACTTGAAATTGTTTGTGTTTGAATTTTGCAATTTAATTTATTTATTGTATGTGAAGTCTGTTTTGAAAATAAATGTCTACTTTCACAAACCCCTGAGGCGAATGAATGAAAAGAGATATTTTACAAGACAGCTGACATGATGCTGTGTTTAGACCTCAGTAAGGAATAAAGTGCATAGTAGATAAACAATTTATTCATAAAAATAGAAGTAACAAAACACATCTATATTTGACTGAACATACACACAAGTAATATATTCTGTTAAAAAACATGCAAGTTTTACTGCATAAATAAATAGATGACAGAGGCATTTCTGCACAAATGAGCAACAATAAATAAAACAGTCTCGAGTATTGACAGGTAGGAGGACTGAGTTTGACTTTTAAGAGTTTGCGGTGAGAAAACTGACGTTCAAGTTTAACTTGTGTCTACTTGTTGACTGCGGTTGACCAAAAGAATCTAATTTTCAGACACAGGAGGGAGGAGGAGGCATATAAAACAGTTCTTACTGTTTTTACTTCACTTATCAGATCTCAGGTATTCACCCTCATGGGAATGAACCTGAGCCACATGCACAAAAAGATACAAAATACAACAGGGAGTATAGAAGTTATCCAGTATAAAAAAAGGAACAACAACATGCTGCATGCGTAATATGCCACACTAGGAGCTACATGCATCATTTCTCTCCTTGTCGGATACACAGGCTGTGTTGTTTGGCTTTTATTGAACGCTTACGTTGTACGTGTTTGAGCGTGTTCAGCTCAAACAGGGGCAGAAAGTGTGTGAGTCTGGCAGTGCTGTCACTCTGCGGCACCATGAGGGCAGGTTCTCAGGTTTGACAAACACAGTACAAAGATCCACAAGCATGAGTCACATCTCAACGATCTAAAGGTGAGCATCATCCTAACCGATGCATGACAACATTTAGGCAAAAGACAAGAGGTTTGAAGTCAAGGGTACAGTGTGTGAAACTGCCAACAGCTGCATCACTGTCACCTGACCGACAAACTGGTGACGCCTAAACTTGGCTCAACAGTAATGCAAACACTCAGTCAAACTGGCATGACATCACTCATTTCACAAAAGCATTTGTGCTTTGTCTGATGCCAGAGATGAGAATATACTCACAACCAATGCAAAATAGATGTTAAGTTTAAAAAATATCATAAAATATCATGAAATATGATTAATGAACAGTTCTTTTTTACTTATACCTCAATAACTCAATAATACTGTGCAGGACCAGCCCCACCTTGGATCAACAAGAGGACCCACAGTGACAGAAACACTGTTTAAAATGAGGTTCATGACTCCAACAAGTGATGTTGGCCTCTTCAGAATTAAGGTGAAGTGCCATATTTCACAGAGTATAATGGCAGTTTAGACAACAGAAGACAATTTAAAAGTAATCATAGAAACATCTCTAACCTCTCCAGAGACTTCTGTTTGAGACACTTTTCTTTGTTGGAACGGATAAGTGCACTGCCACACACATACAAAAGATAAAAATGACCAGCAGATGATACTGCAGGTGCAGCTGGAGAAGTTTCTGACAACATTCTGGTCATTTTCTTAGCTGTGAAAGCCTCATTTTACAGCTTTACAGATAGGTCTTGGGGGAGTATCACTTTAAGAGCAGCTGTGAGTGACACCCATGTATGCACATCAACAGCAGGTTAGACAACAAAGCAACATGTGTAACAGGGAGAAGGTCTGTGTTTTTTGGTGGTTGGACACTGACAATAAACAGATGACTATCGTTAACACAGCACATCCTTCTATTTCACCTTTATCCCTACACTTAACATACAAGAACCTCCATCTCTGGGTGTGGACTATCCCTTTAAGTCCTTTGAAATAAAACAGACAAACATCTTCAAATGTAAACTATGTAGCTGCAAGATGCAATTAAACACTTAATGTGGCTATTCTAAAAACAAAAGGGCACTTCAAGAGTGAAGCTCTTTGAACTGCCGTGCCATCATGTCCTTGACAGTTAAATAAGAAAACAGTGGACACTAACTGGCAAACATGTTTCTCAATGTGAGACAATGTGAGGTCAAAAACTGTGATGACACAATACACAGATGAGCTAACGTTTAACCATTACATGGAAAACAGAGTCCAATGAGCAGTGCATTCACACCTCATCGACAGTACATAGAACATGTCTGGTGACTAATGGCACCACCAAGTGGTGAACACTGGTAACTACAAGCGATTAAGAGCCAAAACTGCTCGTTTACCACAATCTCAATATAGAAAGAAATCACTTGTTCCTATAGAAACTTACTGTGTCATGTAGTATGACTGTGGCTATAAAACATGATAACAAATTATATTATTGAAACTATTTACAAGAACTTGGTGTGACCTTGTACACCATCAAAAATAAACCTTTACAGTTAACAAGTTAAATACCAAAAAACTATCACTTATTAGTGTTGATTATCTACAATTTGTCCATTATAGTGTACGGCTGCAACCTGTGTACACTTTAATTATATTTGGCAAAATGCTTACTGCCTCATGGGCTTGTACCAAGCTTTGGTAAATGACCTTCAGTCTTTGTCCTTCCCCCACCTTTCATCTTAACTCTTTTCTCTGCGCGTATTCTGGACATTCCTCTTGCTCAGGATTTCCCGCAAGCATCTGTTCATGTAGAAGGGCCGTTCAGGAGAGCCGTCGTTCGTCTCCAGATCCCACACTAGGAGGCAGCAGTAGCAAGATGTTACAAACTGAGATCACAGCTGAGAGAATCACTTAGCACCTCGAAGTTAGACCCAGATATTTAAAACCACAAGCAAGGTACTTTGAAAATGCACTGGACAATACATAAACCATTTATGTTTATTCAAAAAAAGGATTCACATTTTCATTGGATTTCATTGATAAAAAAAATTCTCCTATACAAAAAGAACACTGAATAACCTCCAGACAGATGTGTGTATTATACTTAGTATTAAAACAGCACTACATCTGAACCATCCAATAAAAAATTTACCAAAAATGGCTTTGACATCCTTTTATAAACTGTATCGCAAAAGGTTCCTGGTGTTAGGTCTAAAACCACAGAGTAAGAGGAACATCTTTTTTTTTTTTTTTTCCACAACTAGGCACATAAACTAGTGGCTGCATTCAGAAGTTTCCTGAAAACGGTCAGGTTCTGTTCAAATTTTAAGCAAAAGAAAATAAATTAAAAAAATCATAAAATATCTTTTGAAGTCTTGACCTCCCACAAAAGTCTCTGTCTGGTTTACAGTACATCTATGACCATAATGGAAACTTTGAAATGATTGTGACTTCTTTTTTTTTTTCGTTCTTTTTTTTTTTTTTTTTTATAAATGATGTAAAATATGAGAAACCTGTTTTGCTAAGTGCAGGATTACACACCATTTTTGGATCTGTGTGTTTGTGTTAGTATAAATACTGTGGATCAAAACAAACCTATAAAACCAATGGTAAACATCAATAGCCAGCAAAATAATCATGCTAGACAAAAGAAATAAATCACATGGTTCTTTTCCCATATGTGAAAGTGCATACACTTTTACACAAGAAGACCAAAGTGCGACAAGAGGGTGCCCCATAAGTCCACCACTGTTTCATAGTGATGCCTTATGCCGTAGTCCATCAGTGGCATCTGTACATGTTAAGGTCCTCATGTTTGTTTGGGTAAAAATGCTTCTATCATATTCATCTCAGCCTGTGCGTCCGTCCTGCGAGTTTGACACGTACCCTCTCAGTAAGGCAGAGGTCAGCAGAGAATACAGAGAAGAAAAAAAAAGAAAGAAGAACAAAAGCGTGACAGAAAAAAAGGCAAGTATCTGAGTTGGCTCAAGAGAGGAAGTAAACAGAGGTCTTTTTCTAGTCCCCCATGCCTTTTCTGTGAAGAACTGACATACAAGCATGTCCTTTCATGTCCACGCCATCCCTGACCAGGCTGGGATGCATCCGGTTTTGTTGTTTAGCCCTACAGTACTTGCTCTCAAACGTCCAGACCCCCCCACACACACATAGAGTAGATATGGAGAAGTGAGTGAGAGAGTCAGCAGTTCAGTAAAATGGCTGTACATTGCTCAGGAGGCAGTGCCTAGTGTTGCACTCTCCTCTCCTTTGCGAAGGATCTTGTGCAGGCCGGGAGACATGTAGTAGGGCCTGGAGGAAGACCCGTCATTCCTCTCCAGGTCTTCACCTGAGACCAGGTCCCAGCACAGGAGAGGAAGAGCAGGAAGAGCAGACAGCGTGCAGAGTGACAGGCAGAAAGAGAAAGGAAAGCAAAGGCTTAGTAGGGAAAAATGTCAAGAAAGTCAGGCAGGAATTAAAGAGTGAGCTGGAATCAGTTTAACATTTAGAAGCTGTTTTAAAGAAGGAAAGACTTTGATTCAACTGCTGACAGGCTACATGAATTTTAATCTTTAACCATCAAAGCAATACTCAACATACGTTGTCATATTCTCACACTGTGTCATGTAAAGTACTTAACTTAATACTTACAAAAGCACAGGAACAATGTGTCCACACACATGGCATAGACGTTAAAAAAGCCATGTGCAATCATGTAGGATCCAAATATCACCGTCTGAAAGAATCAATAGGTTGCCATCAGTGGGTTATATTACCAAGACTGTTTTGTTATGTGACCACAAAAATCTGCATACAAACAAAACCAAAAACAATAAAATGATTATGACCTGCGAGTCATAAATCCTTCATCAACTAATTAACTTGTGCAACGTAATCTGATCTTAAAGAAGTGTGAATTCTCTCTGTTCCAGAGACAGCTGAGCTGTTAGACATGGTGTTATAAAGGATGAGGAAAGAAATCAGATCTCACTAACTGGGCCAATCAGTGCCATCCAAAAGTGTGACAAATGTAAAGGCATAAAATGAGCTACATATAAAATATGTATGGTATATTATGTGATTAAAAGTGGATTTTCATTTCATACATTTTCCACACTAATGCTCCAGTTTCATTTGAATCTTTTCATCTTTTGTGAGCACAGTGAATCGTCCAAGTCAGAATACAAACATATCTCAACTTGCATGAAAGTTGATTTAGGCTCTGCTGTTATTGCTGGTACATTTACTCATTAAATAGCCCATATTTGAATTTCTTACCAGAAGGGGGACCCAGAAGTAATTTAGGGATGGTACCTCCTCTTGAATGACTGGTATTTTATGTGTGAAGAAGAAAAACGCAAGAACACCTGGAAAAGATAAAAATAAATAAATACACAAATTACTAGCAGAGATGAGAAAAACAGGTGACACATCACATACTATGGCCACAGTGGCAGAAATGCAACACCTTTAACCCTCATGTCATCAGAGACCACACAAGTGTATACATCAAGACATGTTTAAAAAGTTCAGAAAGTATAAAGTGTTTAATACCAAACATAAATACATGTGGACAAATCAAAGAGAATGGTTTCAACAGGCAGCAAAAACTATTTACAGTAATGAAGATTCTTTTAATTATGGGGCTCCAGAAGACTTACTTTGGTACAAGGAGCTCAATACTTATTTGTACAGAAAAGGGTAACTACTAGGATACATTTGGATTAATGTTTAAATTAAGATCTTATAAATTGAACTAAATGTAAGGCTTTCTAAAATGTGATCTAAGAGATTTTCAAAGACCTGAGCAACAGCAAATCTAAACCTATAATGACGTAAACTGAGCGGAGGCAGAGTATGTGCGAGGCAAAAATAACTGGGACTGAGAAGATTTATCATCATCTTAATATTCAGGAGGATGTCTCATCCTGTCTCTTCTGCACTTTTTCATCTGCGTCCCTGTTGATGCCACTTCACAGGCTGCGGTTGACATGAAACTCACCAACACTTCCTGAAATAAGCAGTTTTCCAAGGAAGAGCAGAAAGTCTGTCACCTTGTCCAGGACAGCCACCCTACAGAGGAGGAAGAGAAAAGCCAGAGAATAGTGAAGGCATCGTCACGCACTGCGACACAGACTGAGGAGAGATCTATGAAAGTACAAACAGCATTAAACACATGATGGCTAGTGGGGTATTAAGGACAAATACTTCTTAAAACACTCAATTCTTGATTGTTTAAAAAATAATTGTTTTTATTTTGTCAGCCTGGAATGTTAACTGAGTAAAAAAGAAAAAACAACCAAAAGAAAGACATTTTACCCATCTAAATGGAAAAAATTTAACTTTATGGTATGCTAAGCCACATTGAGAGTGTGTCTCAGCAGCCGTAATCTGTACACTCTCCCTTCTTAGACGCGTGGATCTGACAGATTTAAGAAATTTCTTACCGAATAATATTCCTCATCAAAAGGCAGAAAGACTCCTTAGAAGAGGTGCAGAAGCTCTTTCCATATATTGCTATCTGTAAGTGAGAATAAACAGTGCTTGGTAGAGTGTAATTACAAGCAAACTAACAGCTGAACTGCTAACAGATTGCAAACATTTAGTACAAAGTATAGGCAAACAGATGTTTCTTAACTCACCATAATGTATGCATTTCTGTTTATAAACTTGATGAAACGTTCCAGGCAATAGAAGCAGCACTTGAGGCAGCAAAACAGGAACCGAGCGCATGCATTTTGAGAACCTGGGAACACATCGTCAATCATCAACATCTCTTTTGAAATAATCAGTAGTCAGTAGACTACTGTTAGAGTGGGAAAATTTGAGTTTTAAAGAGTTACAGCTTACCTTTGAGTTTGTGATCCAGGTACTCGAGAACAATTCGGGCCATCTGCACCACAGCAAGTATTAGAGAACCAAAGGCGAGAGAACCTGTGTGGTAACTGTGACACAAGAAACAAAAAGGAATAAAGGCGTTTGAACATCATGTGTATATTCAAAAGATGCTTGTATATGGAAAAATATCTTATTTTAATGTGTTATTTACAAGGCAAGCAGGTTCAGTCCCAAATTTGGGGGATTTTAGGGGTAAACATGTACTCCTATATACACGACTGGCTTGTTACAGCGCCTTACCGTATGGCTCTACTGAAAGAGGAGTAGAGCGGGCAGGCAGGGATGTCGTTCGGCTTCTTCAGGGCCCAGTAGTAGGACGCGAAGGCCCCAGCCAGAGTGCACTGGCCCAACGCGATGGTAAAGTTGACCAGCCAGAGGAACGCGAACAGGTTACACAGATGGAGGACTAGGATATAACGGTGGTACACACTCTCCCCACCATAGAAGGCGAACATGCATTGTGACCCGGGGCAAACTTTGGTAATATTGGTCTGACTGAAGGTCTGAAAGAAAGCAACAGAGTGATGTGATGTAATGCTTGCTTAAATGTTTCTGTTATACTTAAAACTACTCAACCACAGAAAAACACAACTTCTTGGCTTTTTCTGACACTCTCCCTTAGTTTTTTGCATATCAATGAATCATTTCCTCATGTATGGCTTCCAGGTAATCCTGCATTTATTAAAAGTTGTGTGGCCAGGCAGCATTTTAGATGCTCACATTACCTTACACAAACCGGGGAGGGCAGGCAGGTTGATAAATAACATCTGTCAAATAAGCCACCATAGCTATCAGCCACTATTGTGAACTCTATTTACATCAGAAACACAGCTACCAGATATTACTTGTAGGCAATAAGAAGAAGCTATTACAATTGCTTTGATTGATTACATCTGGGAGTGTGATGAAGTGGCAGAAAAATTACACAGTTATGAAAACAAAGAATCCGTGACACTAGATTCTGAAAATAAAACGACTAAATAATAACAATTTCACCAGTAAATTCACGTCATTGTGTGACAGAGTGGTGGACTAACCTTTGGACTGCATGTGAGGTTGGCATACATGCATGTATCATCAGTAGGTGTGACCTTGTAGACTGCATTACCAGATGATGCTAAGAAGCTGAGGGCAAACTAGTTAAGGTAAAGGGATATGTCTTACACACAACAATCACTGACTACTGATAAAAACATAGTCAGTTTTCTTTTAATACTTTAGTTACAGGCTACTTGCACAAAGTCATCTCATTCGTAAAGGCATTACCATGCTCAGTCAAAGGCTGTATTCAGAACAAATCAGGCATTGCAGTGATTAGTGCAGGATGGTGATACATTGTGGGAAACTGGAAGAATGTGATCATCTGGTCCATGAACTCCTGGATAGCAGTCTCAATGGCTCCGGCTTGGATGGAGAAAGCCTCCTTGGAGGAGTTGTTGCCTACAACTCCTCCAAGCATGATATTGATGGAGGCACCAAGCAACATAATAGAAACAGAAGAATTTTGGCTAACCTCTGAATTCAAAGTGAAAGTGGGGATTGGGTTTTTTTGCTGAAACGCCTGATTTGGTCTGAATGAGGCAGATGAAGACATGAGACACATGAACATCAGCTTGTTTCCATTTTGCTCTTGCTTTAAAAAAAAATCTATATCTTATCTGTATCTTATCCTATTCAGTGTCTATAACTGCATTATATCTATTACAGTAGTGAACGATCTGTTCACTGGTTTCTATTAACGATCTTATGGATAATCTCAACCAAACTTGGTGTAGTGTTTTAATTGTAAACCTATGACAGATGACATGAAAGCAGCAGAATTCCTATACTTCCCTGGATAAAACAGCTCATCAGTGAGATGCAGTAGGAAGGATACACTGCTGTGACAGCCCAGTAAGCGATGCAGATGGCCAGAAGGAAAAAGGTGATAATAGGGTAGAAGAGAGTGGTCATGATGTGGCTGATGGCCCTAAAAACAAGACAGATCAAACATCTTTCTTAATTGTGTGTCATATGTACAATTCAAAGGAGTCAAACACACAGTTTAATTCTAAAGGAGACAACAGAGCTTTTATCCATACTTACTTGCTTCCCTCCTCCAGTAATGCAATAGCGATGCGCAGCCTCATCCTCAGAAATATCACCATAATGAAAAGGATGACCTCAATCACAGATAGTGAAATCACTACGAAACAAATATGTTTAATTATTAGTCAATGCACATACAGCACACATGTTTTGACATGTGACTTTAGCATTCAAGTGTGAAGTAAAGGTATGGTAGTGGATGACGACATACTGAAGATGAGCCACGTTTGGCTGAGCTGAAGGTAAATGCTGAAGTCTGTGTGGAGGCCGATATCAGAGATGGTGACATCAGCGCCCGGCTTCCCGATCAGGGTGTCATACTCCCAGTAGCAGTGCCAGATACCTGAGAGACACAGAGAGAGAGAGTATAAGAGCCAGAAAAGGATGCAACAAGGTAAGAAAAAACTAAATCTGCCTCGGGGTGCCATAACAAAAGAACTGCTCACAGCTGAGCACAGCTAGAATTACTGCATCACAGTTGTATGCCTCCGTGTACCAGTCATGTAGCTGTTCCTGAGAAACGGCATCCAATAATAGCCAGAACATTTTTTTTGCAAAATATTATGATGTCACAGTAAAGTTGACCTTTGACCTTTTGAAGGTCATCACTTGATCATTTTATCCTATTAGATATTTTATGTAATTTTTTTTGGTCAAACTTTTATGAATTGTTGAGCAATTTCCCAAAATGTGTTCTGTGAGTGACCTTGACCTTTGACCACTCAAATCTAATCAGTTCATCTTTGAGTCCAATTAGACATTGCTTCCAAATTTTAAGAAATTCCCTCAAGGCATTTCTGACACATGTTCATACGAATGGAATGTACGGTTGTACACGTAATGCCTACGGGCACGGCTATCGCTGCCACAGAAGTCTAATATAAAAATGTGGGCAGCATCTCCAACATGTATATAGGAGCTACTGGCAATGTGGGTTACTGTCTGTGGTGCACACTCACCGTAGTTGAGCGCACCAAAGACACCGAAGATAGTGAGCCACAGGAGCACGCTAGCAGTGTAGCGCAGCAGCAGGATAAATAGCAGACTAACCACCATGGTTATCACCAGACCACTGCAATGACATGAACACATCGTTACTGGAAACCGACCTGAATTTGAACAGTAACGAAATTAGTTTAGTCTTAATAATCCATTTAGTAACATGATCTGTAAATAATAATTGATCAGATCAACTGTTGTAAATTCCATCAGTCTTGGGCCTCAAGCAGAAAAGACAGTGGGAACCACTTGTATGCAAAAGTTACAGGGGTTTTCATCAGTTTTGTCATTAATTTCACTGGATTCTCCACCCACAGACAGCCACTATAATCCACAAAACAAGTTAAAACATTAACAATTATTCTCACATTAAGATCCAGTCCCAGGAATTTGCATAATCCTCAAAGATCTTCATGCCAACTTCTTTGGCATTAAGCAGATTGGCCAAACCTCTGAGAGGGAGAAACAAGGTGAGATGAGAAAAAGTGGGAAAGAGAAGAGGTGACAAAAAAGAATGTTAATAAGGACACAGAGGGGCTGTGGCATGTTTGTGCTACTGCCTGCAATATTTTAGATACTAAGGTTTCTCAAAAAACATTTTGACACTATTCATCTTTAATGTTGTCACTGTGGAACGAAGATGAATACAGTTCCAAAATGCTTTTGATATTCTCAGCTTTGAGACCTACTCATCAGGTTATGAGAGGGAACATATTTCAGTTTCATATTAAAGAGTCACTAAACAGCATTAGTGTTACTGAAGCACTACTGAGCAATGATTTCTTCAGTATGGCTGTAAATGGTTTAGCAGTGTGTTACTGAATGATACAGAGGAGCATTTAGTGGAATATCACATATAAATGGATGTTATTTCTGTTCACAGTATAGGTAACTCTTCAATAACTAATGGGTTTGATGGGTTTTACTTGTCACCTAAATTCATCTGTTTGACACCTCAAAATGACAATAAATCTAACAAGAAACTTTTCCCTGACACCTTTCCAGACACACTGCCCTATGACTCAGATAAATCTCCAAAGTACAGACGGATGAGGGAAAGAGGACAAGCTAACATTGCTATGGGACAAACAGAACACTACAGGCTAAAAAAAATGATGGAGAGCTCTAATTTAGCTCCCTAAAGGTCACTGAAACCCTGTCACTGGCAAGGACTTGGATCATGTCCAGCACTGTTACACAAACTTGCATTCTCATCTATCCATATATCTGTACAAAGGGAGCAGACCTACAGACCACCAGGGGGCACCACACCACTCCCTATTTTATTTGACACACTGCACAGCCATTCACATACAGTTGTAGCAGATGACTTGATGTTTTGAAGTTGATATTTGCCACAAACAGTTGTATCAATCTGTCCTAATTCCTGTCCACTGTTGCAGGTGGAGGGACGCAGGAACAGATTCATCACGCTGAAGAGCACGAGTGGGAAGGTTAGTCTACACAAAGCTAGTGGCTAAAGTGGAGGCAAAGTTAAAAAGCTGAAATAAATCATTTTTGAAACCTTTCCACTCCTTGCTGCACGGCAGTTACTTGGCTACAAGAAGAAAAAGCATTAAAGAACATTACATTTTCTGAGTAACAAACAAAAGTTGATCACAGCAAACACAGAATCATGTATTTTTAGAACATCAGCTCATTGGTTTAAATACATGATTTCTCTGCTTATCCAAAGTTTGCTATCTCAGTCCATTAACATGTTGATAGCGTAGACTCACACAGCAGTTGTTGTAAGCTTGTAGGTGCCACTGAAGTTCTACTCATGAACTTGCGGGTAAGCTGTATTTTCATGCAATAAACATGCAAATGGCTGAATGTGGTTGGACACATTCCTGGGCATCAGTTGTGAACTTGTCCTACCCTGTAATATCTTTCCAGAACTCTCTGGGTTCAGAGTTGGCAGCCCTATTGACAGTATAATAGTTTTAAAACACTTCATTTTACAGGGTAGATTATTGCAAATTCCTTTACTACAGCAAGAATGCTGTTTCTCAATCAAATGAATGTTTTCTGGTCAAACAACAAGGATTACAAAAAAATGTTGCAGGGTTGCAGATCTTACTTGGCAGCTTCTTTGAGGTCGCTGACACTTCGCTCCTTGTTGTGTCCGTCTTTGAAGAGGGTCTGATTGGCTACAGTCAAAATTCCATTTCTCGTAATGAAATCGGGGAAGCACCGCTGAAGGACTGAAACACATTTTTAAACATTTTGTTAATGTCTTTAGGGCCTTGGCAAACAAATAATGATCTTTTGCTGGTTATTTACTTACAAGGTCTGCTTGGCACGATCATAGACGGGCAGTCTTCATCTCGTATGACTTCTGCAGCTGACTGAAAGGGAAGATGACGATTCAAATAACTGAAAACAATGTGACACAGTATTTATCATAGTTCGTGAATGAGTGGAGGGATTTTTCCATTCACTTAACTGATCTTTCCTCTCATGTAGGTTTCAGTATTTATGCTCAACTCTGTGTGGTTTGCTGTTGTTTGTAATTTGTGTGGCGAAACGATAGCTTGTTTGCACAATTAAGGCTGCAAATTTATTAGTGTGCTCCAGTCCCCCTCCTTTCTCTGAAAGTTTGCTGTCCTCAAGCTGAGAAGCACCTGATTCAGCCGCATTTTCCTGAAAGACGCGTGGGGAATCCTGTTTTTGTTTATATTTTGTGTTAGGGAGAACACTGACTGAGGAGACATTACAAGTGAAACAGGGTAAAAATTTTAACTGATAAATATCACCATGAAACTTCACCAGTTGATTACTTAGGTTAAGACAATTACCCTTTGTATTACAACTTTATTAAAATTTAATGTTTAAATATGCAGAACAGAAATCTGAACATTTGATAGCCAAGTCAAGCCAGAATACAAAAGAAAAAAGAATACAAAAGCATAACTGGAAACTTTGGTCTATGCAAGTGCTACTGAACTGCTGCTATTTTTTAGAAAACAGCCTTTAAAGATATGAATTGTTCCATACATTTATAAACAAAAAGTAAGACAGTAGGATACATCTTTTAACCAAGAGATATCACCTTGAAACTTCCCCAGATGATTACTTTCATTAGACAGCTTTTTTGTATTACAATTTTTCAGATAGTTTATGTTTAGTTACGCAAATCAGCCAATCTCATTAAATATGCACTGATTTGCATTTATTTCCAACACAGAAAACCGAAACTAAAATAAAAAACTTAATGTGCATTTTGGACATTTCCTATTCACTAGTCTGAAAGAGGACATGTTATGGAGGCAAAAAAAGAGCACAAAATCTCAAAATTAACCAGTGAACAAAAAAACAAAAAAAACAAAAAACATAATCTTATCTGTATAACTCCTTCAAACATAACCATAAGTTTGAGGTTATTTACTTATGAAACAGTGTATCAATTTTTTTTGGATTGCTTCCATAAAAATAAATACAGTTTATTCTCGTCAACCAAATAATATATATCAGTCACATTTTTACAAATATAAAATAGCTCTTATTTTCAGAACAAACTCACAGACAGAGCTTGCTTCAGCACTGTTTAATTGACAGTGACTATAGCGTTGGTATCATTTATATCATTATTCCTGCACAACACCAAGAAATCTGATGTGACAGAGTTGGACCGAATCCAGTCTGATGTAACACTGTAACACTCGATGATGTGGTAAGGGAAATCAGTATTTCTGTTCAAACTGTTTGAAAGAGCTGTTAGGTGCTCCCACACGCCACCTCACTCTCTGGTTCTTACACACCATCTCGCCAACGTCACTGAGCTGCTGCCAGCCGACAGAAGAGGGCTGTGATGTGCATCACCGCCAGCTCACTTCCGCCTGTCTCTCGAAGCACATTCAAATGAGCTCTTCATTATAATGACTGGTGAAATCTGAGGATGTCTGAAAGCTATACTAGGCATGATGTTCTTGTCTCTTTTCATATTTGATCAAAAGTGCATCTACAAAAAAAGGAAGAATGTGTAAACTTTTGTAATTAAGACATGAGGCTCTATAAAAATCTAAACATCATCTAGTTTGGAAGAAGGCAAAACAGACCTCTAACCACTTGCTCTCACCTTGCTGCCAATCTCGAAGCCCGGCTTGCAGAATTGCCTGTAATATTCCCAGTTTTTGGTATTCCACGCATCCAGGAGAGTTGCAAATCTGTCAGGGCACTTGGAGACACAGAGCTGCAAGAGACAACGCATCCTCTTAATGAGAAAGCCCATCAATCTTGCATAATCAAGCGTGGAGGAAAAGTTGGAGGGCAACATAAAGCAGTGTAAGAATGTGCTGCTAGAGGGGCCATCACTCAAACTCTTACCTGGGTTGTAGGGCACTGGAGGTTAATTAAAACTGCAGGATTGGCACATTTCAACATGTTGAAGTAGAATAATATGGCTTTGTGTCTGTGGAGACAAACAAGGAAGACAGAGAGAGAGGTCTGATTATTTAGAAGGCTTTACAAGATTGAGAAATCAGTGCATTACTCTGCAATGTTTTATCAGCAAGTATTTAAGCGCACACACACACACACACACACACACACACAAAATCAGAGAGAGTGAGAGAGTGTGCCGTGCCTGCCATAATTAATCACAACCCATCTCCATGTATTGTGGCCGAAGTCTTTTGTGAGTGTAAAGATAACAATGGAAAGCTGACAGACGAATTGAGGAACATAATTATTTCAGTGTATGACAATTTAAGAACAGATATTTTTCCACTCACGCATTGGGGGTGTTCTGGTGGCCACAGAACTGACCGTGGCTGTCGGTTGGATAGACGACCTTCCTGGGGTCGCCATGGATCCAGGCTGAAACATAACACAACAGTTTCTCTTTTGAACTGCACAAACTTCAACATGTGTAGCCATTCTAGACAGATACTGCCTTATTCTACCTGCTAAGGTGCACAAGGCTACTGGTCAACACATTACCTTTCTTTTCAGATTCTCTGTGGTCCTAAATTACACAAAGGAGAGCTTGTCTCTTGTTGTAACAGAGAAAACGATCAGCTACCTAAAAGCATTGTATTATTAACCCTGTCTAAATCAATAGTATTCCTTTTTTTTCATGTTTGTCTCTCTGTCAATTAACCAAAGCACAATTAACAAGACAGCATTGAAAATTATTTGGAGGATTGCATGTATTCATTTCAATTAAGAAGCAACATCCACACACATAGAAAGACAAAACACAAAATCAATCCAGTTTAATTTGTTTGGTTCTTTTTCTCCAGGCAGGAGTAGCTGTAACCCTGAAATTCAATTTAGAAAGCAATTCTTATTTGCCCAACATGAACAACACAGTGTTAAGGCCTTTCACCTTGCCAGTCAATGAAGGGTTGCACTGACTGTGAGACAACAAAGGCTTCTACAAATGTTTGACACAACAAGGATGACGAAACTGAAAAGAACACTAAATTCTTCAGCTGATTACAGTCAAGTCAGTGTTTATTTCAAGTCACATCCATTGTCATGCCCTCTGCCCTTTTTAAATTATTGGGAAACAGTAAGTCCTTCCCATGTCCCATGCCAAGATAGAGACGTGACCCCACTGACAACGAGCTGGCACAGGACAGCACTTGGTGACACAGCATTGGGACTTCATTTCACCCTAATTTGTGATGTATATCATACTTGTGCTTAAAAGAGGGAGAAAAGACATGTGCGGTCAGGTGTGCTGGATAAAAGAGAATATACATTTGTATGGGAAAGGATTAAAGGACAACAATGGAAGAGAGGACTAAAGGCAGAAAGACAGAAAGGGAGAAAAATTAACAAGGGGAAAGAATGAGAAAAGTGTAAAGAGCAAGAAAGAAAGAAGAGCTGATGGGGAAATTTAGAAGACTGCATGGCCACAGTCAGCTGGACAAAGTAGACTTTAGTTCACTCGAGTGTGATGGAGTGAATTAAATGGCTTCAGGAAAATTTGAATGAAATAAGGGCCACAGGGAATCACTGGTCATTCAGTCAAAAACTCGACAGGGACATCAGAACAGAGTGAGCCACACAAGTTGCATGTGGTGGTGAAACTCCCACATTAAAAGAATAGCCCATTCTCTGGGGGAGCTACATTTCTCAACTCCCCCACACGTTGAACAATCAGACATTTTGTTGAATCATTCATCATGAAATTATGAATAACAAGAAAACAACACACAGACGGTTTTCCTACTTAAGTGTCTGTGCACACTGTGGAGAGGAGCAGGGCCATTTTGTTTGTGGTAAATTATTGCCACTTTTCACCTTTCCACTCCTTCCAGCAGCTAGATGATTTGCTCCATATACCGAGGCAGCGCGGGAGAAGTGAGCAATTCACACTTCCAGGCCACAACCACACCAGAACATATCACCACTGTTCTGCATGTGCGGATTTGTGTCATTATGAAACTTTGTGTGATGTAATCAGCAGCAATGTGTCAAACTCACCAACTGTACCCAGAGCGATGTAGCCGAGGATGACGATGATGAAAATAACACAGCAAACCACATCAGTGCAGCTCCTGGGAAAAAAATACAAAAAAACAAAATGCGTAAAAACAAACGTGTGACATGGGAAAACCAAGATTGCAAGAGGAAATTAATTTTAGTTATGAATGGCTGCTCATTGAGTAATTAGATGTATTAATGCATCCCCCAGGGGAATTGGGATTTTGTATCATCTTGAGGACAAAAGAAAAGTGTTTTGTGTGTTAAACCATTTCTTGTTGGTAATCATGACATTGCTGCTGTAGGGCAGGTGAGTGTGAGCTCTATATCTGGGTGCAGTGCTTGCTACCAGGCATGACAAGGTGTCATCTGTATACTGTGTTTTTAGAGAAACTGAAGGGGAGCTCTACTGACTTTCTAATGAGACCCTGAATCCCCCCTCCCTCTTGAGTTAACTGTCCCACAGGCACAGAAGCAGCTATTTGAAGACTGCCTCTGCTGCTAGTTTAAAGCAGAGTCTCTCTCTCTCTCTGAGACTTTCTTCACCGTCTCACTGTCTCTCTCCCAGACAAAGCTTTCTTCCCCTTCTTTCCATGCTGAGAGAAGCTGTCAGTCCAGCCCCTTCTTTCAAAACTATTCAGACTATGAGCACTGAGCCCAGCCTCAAAAAAAGCCAAGCTCAATCCACTGTGCCCCAGCAGTTCAATACAAGGGACATATGCAGCCTCACCCTACAACACACACCACACAAATTGACTTGAGAACCTCATCTCCTCCAGCTTTCAACAGTTCTCTTCTTTCATCCTGAGGAGCAAGGCCAACGTCAAAAGGGGACCCGAGCTCAGAGATGTGACAGTGTTTCCTCTGTAGTTCTTTAAGGAATAGATTGTCCTTGTTTTGTATGCAGTATGGTTACATGGTTCTATACAGGCTTCACAATAATCCCCCAGAAGACAGTCAAGAGAGACTAGAGCACTGAGGCACACAGAGGATATCAGCTGAGGATCAATTTATATAAAGAACAGCTTAAATGGACATTAATGTTTTTACATTAAGATGCAAACAAGAAACAAACATGACTAATTAGACTGTATGCTCCGTGTAGCCCCTTAGATTTAGGGTCAGCCGTGTAATTTAAGCTTGCACTGCAAATTATTCTGGTTTGCAAGTGCCGCTGCAATTAAGAGCTGCTTTTTTTTTTTTTTTTTTTAATGATACTGCATTAATAACTGCAGTATAAATCTCTGTTAACAGGTTTCTCTGGAAGATTGGTTTGCTGAACTTAGCAATATCGAGGACTGCAAATCTTTTTTGTCCCAACAGGACTGCTACTACTCCTTGTTTCTTATTTCAGAATGAGATGACTCCATTATCACCACTCCTTTCCGAATTGCGTGAAGACTTTAGATACCTGTGTAGTCAAAATGGGAAATCTCCACTCATAACCTGCGCAGCACATTTGGAGCTGATTATAATAATATGACCCACACGTCATCTGCTCCGTATCTTCAGGCAAACATCCCAACATAAGCTGAAACCTCCAACAGATGACATTGGATGACAGAGGAGCAGCTGACTGCCATAAGAAATAAGGCTTAGAGACTTGTGACACATATCAAGGTGTAAGCTATTTTTCGGAAAGCACAGCAATTATTTTCTGGAGATAATAGAGAGTCAAATAGAGTAAAAGTGGGCACAGCTCTGCCTGGTGAAGACAGTTTCACACTGAGATTGAATATGAGGAGCATAAAGACAAACTGCCGCACTACCTCCAAAGCTGATGCTGATACTGTGCATATTATTAACAAAGGGAGACAAGGGAGCACCATTTCATTTCATTCAAAGAAGAATAAATGGAAGAGCTGTCGGGGTTGCCATGGCGATGGTTGCATTACTCGTCTTTCAATCCCTCCCCTTCCTTTAGCTGGTAGATAAGTTAGCTATCACTCAGCCACACATCATAGGTGATTAGGGGGGTATGAGGGGTGGGAGTCTGAAGTCGACCTTGCCTCTCCTACAACGTAATGTGACTGTTACTGTAGATCTGATTCCCTCAACTCCCTCATATAGACACGACTGCATTATTAAGACAAAGTGCAAACACAGCACCACAGTGCTCCTGCAGTACAAAGTCACCTTTGAAGCATCAGTGAGTGGTGAAGAGAAGCTGACAAAGTGAGGAGAGTGAAAACAATTCTGCTTTGTTGTCTTATCTCAGGAAAGCAGGCCACACGGCCCAGATCAGATCCAAAAATATAGTCAAACCGCAAATCTATTCGGACCCCAACCTGGCCTCACTCCCAAACTTCAGATCTCCTCAGATGTCACTTACACACACTTTCACAGGGAGCAAAGCATCCCTCTGCTTGTGTACTGTACTGGCAGGCAGTGCTGCTTTGAAAGAAACAAACAAAAGAAATCAGCACTGGAAGCTCTGTCAGTGCAATAAGAAACTTTTGTGTCAGTGTTATATTTGCAAGGCTGATTTTCAGCAGGAGCCAAGGTGACACAGATGGCAGCAATGCCACAGAGTAGCATGGGTTCCATTGTGGTGTGAATCTGCCAGCCTGTCCCTGCTTTGTCACAGACATTTAACAGGAAGTAATATTTGGAGGGCCAGATTTGCACACAAAAGGGTATATCTCATGGTCAAGAGAGCAAAGAGGGACATTAGTTCAAGTACGCTGCTTGAACGCAAAGGTCCTTTAGATAAGTTGTCACACATGCTGTGGTGGCTGAGGGCACCTGATTTGCAGTTATTTGGTTTGATGTGCACATTTAAGGCCTGCACGATATGCAGTTCAGTATTGTGATGATAATATGCTTTGCAATAACTAAGGGCGCATTCACACCAGCCTTGTTTAGTCCGGTTAAACCGAACCCTGGAGCGTTTGCCCCATGGTGCGGTTTGTTTGGGTCGGTGTGAACGCTGGCCTCGAACTCTGGTGCAGACCAAACAACCGCACCCTGGTCCGCCTCGTAGAGGTGGTCTCGGTCTGCTATCAAGCGAACTCCAGAGCGGATTATTTCTGGTGTGTACAGTAGCCTATAGGGGCATTCATTCATTCATTCGTTCATTCATTCAAGGAGATGTATGGATTCTATAAACAAGAGCTGCTTTTATGATGAGCCAACTTTGTGATTTTTACACGTTTGTGATTGTCTGCTAACACAGATGCCAAACACTGTTTTACCTTTAGATAGTTGGATCTGTTGTACAATGATATGGTTGATTTTGCTGATAAGGTTATTTAAAGAGAATTTTTTTAATTTGCCAATGTAGAAAGAACAACAAAGGTATGAATGACAGATGTGGGCCTATGTATTTCAACAAAGTAAAATAGGAAAAAAAATAGACAGTTTTCTGCTTAGAACAACTTCATTGCCCATTTGTATATAGATTTCTGCATTTACAAGGTACACTGAATGCACCATGAAGTTTCTGTTGGCACCCATCATCTTTGTCATTCAAAACAATGTAGATGTCAGTGCACCCACTAATATCACCAAAGCTTGTTGGAGACTCTAGGCATATTTGTTTTTATTCCATACTATTTTGGTAGACATTTATGCCAGTGTAGTGGATAATAGCTTTCTGAGATTTACTTTACTGAGATTTATAATGAACCACACAGAAAGTGACAGAACAATATAAAAGGCATTATTAACTGACTATACGATCGCAGAGTTGTGGCTTATATTTGACACAGATTATATCCGTATATTATATTTAGTTTAAATTAACACCACGCGGTGTCCGCTTCTGTCTGGCCTTTAGAAGACTGCTCAATAACCACAGACAAGGTAACTTCATTTAGTCATTGAGCTTGCATGAAAACAAGACGACCACAGAGTCGGTTCGCTCCCAGTTCTCATTAAGAAAAGCCTCTGAGCCACAGACACATCAAAGTATCCTTGGTGCCTTCAACCAGCTGTAGCAGTGAAATGGGCTGGAGAGGGTGGGATAAAGAGACACGGGAGGACTGAAACATGCCTTCACAGCAGCCTGCCAGTCTGACATTGAACATAAAAGAGATAAGAGCCTACATTACTGCAGAAAATGACTAAATCATCAAGAAAAGCCTGTGGTGAGACCCTCGAGAGGTTTTGCTCTATTGCAAAAATTCTGCTTTTCATTGTGCGTTGTCTTAAAAAGCAGACTTTATTTTATCCCAAATCGCATACATTGAGTTTTGGAGGTAAAATCCTGAACCTGAAGTTCATACTTCTATGTTTCTTAATGTATATGATGTAATCTGTGAGGCACCATCATTTTTTTTCATTTTTTACATCAGGGTTTTTCAATCTTACTGTGATGTATCCAGAATTATAGCCCTCATGAGGCAGATAGTCGACTGCAGTCCATTAGGAGAAGTGCTACTGTGCTGCCGGTTGAAAAATAGGAGATAGTTCACTATCTCCCTGCGATAGCCCAGGTGATGTGTGGACTACATCTGTTTTGGGTGTATCTGTCTGGTTAATAGCGTGTGTCATTGGTTGAACTCCAGCCACCAGCTTGACTTATGGTCATTGATCTGTGTGGTAGAGTGGAGAGAGCTGCCAGCACTCGGCCTCGATCTTTATTAACGTAGCATGACAAATGATCAATCTATCAGCACCCCGCGATGGGTGCCAAAAAGATTATACAATGGGCAAAATCAATACCCATGTACAAATAACATGTTATCCTTGTGGTATTTACATGTAAATGTACATAGAGTTGAGAATTTATTGAATTTATTTATTGAATTGAATCTGTTTTGTAGATTTCTGCCTCTACTCTTATACAATGTAGGTGAATGGATTTTTGTTTCATTGTGATTATCTTCAGCGATGACAAAATGCCTCTAAAATGTGTGTAAACATTTTTGTAATGCAGTGACTAATTGTGAATTACATGTAAACACAATTTTAATTTCTCCATACAATGCTACATTTTTACATGCAACAACTATAAAGCAAATGTGGTAGTGTTAAGTGTTTGGAGTACCTGTTATGGACAGGCCCTCTGAAGTTTGGGTCAAACTTGCGCGGCTCACCTGCAAAACAAGCAGAGCATGTTGAGATTAGTTGACAAGAGCCTGGGATGGTCAAATAGAACAAGAATCTAATTTTATGACAGAGTGCATATATAGAAGAGAGAAGACATAAAAGCAAACTTGTACGTTCTAAAATATGGTTCACCGACAAAATATGATAAAAGGCTGCTTTGAGAGAGTGTAATTGAGAGCAAAAAGAAACATAAATGAGACACAGACAATAAAATATTTAAATGGTTACAAGGAACATCTCATAACACTAACACCATACTATACTAATAGCGTGTGCTACTCAACTGGCCAGGACAAACTAACTAGGCCATTTCACAGTGCTGGTCTCCTTTAGGGATCCTGGGATGAAGAGAGATGATCATACTGAGCCAAAGCAGTAAAAGCCAAAACAATGTGGCTAAGACAGAAATACAATAAATCATTTTAACAACTCTTAAACAAACAGCTTATCTGGGTCACAGTGAGGATTCCCTATTTTAACCCAGCAGAGTACAAACTGAACCACAGTAGCAAGCACCATCAGTCACCTGAGGGGCCTAACTCTGACTGCATGCGCTTGTAGGTGTGAGAGAGCCCATGCTTTGCATTCATCACTGGCTGCTTCTTTAGTGCCCAAGAAGTCTCTACCCCATTTGAAACAAAGTATGATGTGTTCCTGAGGACCTATTAATCATCACACATGGAGCGTAATATCTCCTAGCAGCTGGGGGAGACTTAGGGGCAGCATGAGTGGGCCTGTCTCCCATCTGCCCATTCCCTAAACTGATCCTGTCAGTACAAGCCAGCCTCGCTTCTAAAAGTGTGAGGAATTAGTACACTCTACTATGTACATACAAATCTGGTGGGCCTGTTCTGAATGTACGATAAATTTAAAAATATAAGTCCTGAATTTAACAAGCACAAAACAGTTTTATTTTTTTATAAGCTATTCCAATGATAAGGCCAAAATAAGCAGCTAATTTGAAGTATTGGCTGTACTGGATTTAGCTTATGCGTCTATCCCATAGCGCTCCAAAATCATCCAAAAACACATTACAAAGCCATATTGGAGGACTGGGTGATAAAATCTCTCATTATAACAAACACGGCCGGTGTAGTGTTTTCTGGAACAACTCCACAACTGCATTTTTGATCTCTGGAGAGTAGCTCACTGTGTTGTGAAGACATCAGTGAACAAACTCACTAACGCAGTTCTATGTTTAGCTGCAGTAAAATGGTGAACACAGTTTTGAGTGTCAAAAAATATTTGAAATGTATCAGAATTTTGTCCCTTCAGAACAATAACATTTAGAAACTCTAGAAGAGCTGTATGATTCCAGTATTTACCCTATTCATGTGTGGAGGGCCAAAAATAAGCCAGGCATGCATACTCTAAGCTGGCTAGGCTAGAGAAGGAGGCTGGCGTCTAATCATTATGGCCCAAAAACATGGAAGCTTGAAGAGGCAACTTCCATAGGAATTCATAACCTACCATTTATAATTGTGGCATCCAGCTCTCCTTAAAGGTGTGTAGGATTTAGGGGATCTATTAGCAGAAATGTAATATAATATTCATAATTGTGGTTTGCCTGTTTCGCTGCCACATTAGGTTCTGCTGCATGCTCAACGGGAGGGTGAGTGGAGGGGTATTCAGTAGGTGCAATCTACAACCTCACTGCTAAATGCCATGAAATGTTACTCTCTTTATGTGTGTACACATATATCCTAGCTTGGGGATCATAATTCTATAGTGCCTCTCCACAACTGCAACAACAACTGCAATATGATGAACCATGTAATACAACACAAATATGTAAAAAAAATAAACAAAAACAACAACAAAAAACTCCCTTCTTTGGCTATAAACATAACAGATTCAGCACAGTTAAGCCTGGCAGCTGCTAATCACAAACATCCCTGAGTGAGTGACTTCCCGCAACTGACAACAGTTTGGCCATGGCAGAATTTCTTCAGGCTGTAGCAAAAAAGATTTCTATAGCCAATATTTCTGCATGAAGATAAGGTATTAAAGCCAGGATGTAGCACACATACCTATCTGTGAAGCATATACAATATTCATGCCTGCCTTTCTCCAATGGGATTCTACTACCACAGCAGCAGTAGAAGGATAGAGATGCAAAATCTCTAGGTCAACAGTAAAATAATGACAGGAAGAATGACGGAGCAAAAAAACAGGTTTTCCGCTCACCAACAACCCAGGTGTCCTCAAGCTGCACAGCCTGCAGCAAAAAAATACAGTGCACCATAAATGTACTTGAATCTAAGTGAGTTGGCATTGTTACATTCCTATTTTGTTCATTCTTACAAAGTATAAATTGAAGCATCGCAGATGAGGAGCTGCATGTGTCAAAAGTATAATACAATACAAAAAGCAAAATACAAGAGCTGGTCTCATGACTACATGAAACTGAATAATGAAGACACTCATACATGCACTGAAGATGTGATTCTGACCATTTCAGCTATTTGCCATCGAAGCAGTGTGAGCCACTAACCTTTCTTTTAAGATATTTGATATGAGAGGTTCAATGTCCCTTTATCTTTTGTCCTTGCTGTTTGAACCATGTTACTGCCATCTGTTTGGCTGTCACTGAAAGTCCCTCACTTGAGTTGTGTTTCAAGTCTAAAAATGGGAGATGTTCTGGGTTAAGTGTGTGAATTCTTCAGCCAAGGACACAGTGTCACCAGACCAGGTGCTCACTGCAGCATGTGCAGAGCACTGGCATTTAATATGAGAGGATGCCACTTCATATTCTAAATTAAGGGTCTACAATGTTGAGAATAGGGATGTCCCTGATGCGCAAATTTCCCTGATGTTTAAACAGAGGTTTAAAATCAGACTCTTGACATATATTTGTGTCTTAGACATCATGTTTCACGCTGACAACAGCTTCATACCACTTAGATTTTAATTTGTGCCTTTTAAAGTAACAACTGTGCACAATGTACTGACAGAGTCAACTATTCCTATGTTTTGCCTTAAGTTGGCTTCAATGGCTTTTATATCTCAGTGGTTGTTGCTACACGCACATGACCAGCAGGCTACATCACATTAACTCACATCAGAGCTAATTAGATGTAGAGCTGCTGTGGATGAGCAAGATCCAAAACTAGCTTCTAGACCGGGTCCAATGCAAATAGAATTTATGTAAAGAATCCTTTCATTGATCTTCCTAGGTTGTGTGAATATTCACAACACGCACAGGTCCACAGTGCAGGAATAATTGTAATAAAAGCAGGTTAGTCCATATGGTGAGTGCAAGCTGAATCACACTGAGATCAAGGAGAGCCAGTGGTGAGAGGACAGATTGTGGTGCAGTGAGTGTCAGGGAGCAGAGCTTTTTTTCAGTCATGTCAGTGGTTCCTTGATCAGTCTACTGTTTAGAGTTGCAGGGCCTGCCAGTAAATCCAGCAAGAGGACCAGCCGGCAGCAAGGTCCCCTGCCAGCTAACAAAAAAACAAGGGCAGTCGTTATGTTGATCAAAGCCCAGAATACAAAACTGTCAATACACTATGACAGAGAGTAAGGTAAAAAAAACAAACATGTGATAATGCAAGTGTGCTCTCAAATAGCAAAAACATTATACAATATAGTATACAGCAAATATTCTGGAGGATTACAAACCCCTTCATTCTAACACAATAACATCCAGGTGACAGAGCATGTGCTTATTCAGCTCTGCTAAATTTAGCTTTGGCTGCTGTAACTACTCACTACATCAGCTTGAGTACTTCCACCAGGCGGTTATACTTTCCTCTCTCCAAAAAACAGATTTCAATGAAGGGTTAAAAGAGAGTGGTGAAAATCATCAGTGATGCCTAGTGGACACCAGCAGACTCTGCATTAGATGACGGCTGTTTAGACTGCACTGCAGTCTGCCAGTGCAGGAGATGAGGCTGGTGGACTGGATGTGTGCTGCTGCTGTAGTCAAGCTGAATGAGGGTCTGTAGTCATCAACATTTGGAAAAAGCCTGGCAGGCATGCTACACTGGGACAGCTAGTCACTGTTAGCTTCACTAACTGCTCATCTCCTCTATTGACATAGTGTTGGATAATGCCACCGTGTCCTGCTGTGAGAGAAAGTTTTACTCATAACAATATGGTGGTAATCAAAGGCATGTGGCAATGAGGCTGGACTGGGTGAGGAATTACACATCAGGATCAGACAAAGACTTTGGCAGTAATCTTTGCACCCTAAATCCATTTGCATTTGCAGCTCGTCTGCCATAGCAACAAGATCTATGGATCAATTTACAGTGGTGAGGACTTAACATCACATTATGTCTGCGACACACATAAAAATGATGTGTTAAAATTCCTTCCACCAGTAGAGGATTGATATGAGCTATGAAAAAAGATTAAAAGGCACTGTGACAATGCCTCAATTTAAAGTCCGTACCTACTGTCAGACAGATACTGAAGTATGTGCTGAGATTGACTGCTGAGAATCAACTTCATAGTGCCTGTGCTGGAAGAGAGCCAGATGTGACAACCCAGCCTGGAGCGATAAAGCTTCAGGAGAAAGTCACGGAAGCAGTTCATCGACTTATTAGGGAGAAGACTAAATTGTGCACCTACTCTATCTCCTGTGGATACACACACACACACACACACACACACACACACACACACACACACACAGTATATATACTTATTTCATAGAATGTCAGAAAATTGTGGGAAATGCTCATTACAATTTCCCAGAGCTGAAAGTGAAGTGACATTGCTTCTTTAGTCCCACCAACATTTAAGAAGCTGCAACCAGCAAATATTGGCATTTTTGCTTTAAAATGAGTGAAGTCAGTTTACCGGTTGTGTGTAATAATACACTTTAAAAATAGTTGGCTATTCATTTTCTTTCTATTTGAAATTGACTAATTGTTGCAGCTATAATATTTACTGTATAGCAGTATAGATATACACTGATATATCTGTCTATCAACATCTGTGAGTGTGTCAATGTTTTTATTTATAGTCATTTATAAGATATTAATCATTTAAAAAATTACAAGGCATGTGTTAGACAATGTAACAATATTAGATTTTTTTTACCCCCTGATATCAGTAAATGCTCTAAAAGTCCAGTATTGGTGGGGCTCTGGTATAGTACAGTATATAGTATATACACAGTATATAGTATATATGGATATATACTATTTATGTAGCAAATAATACTACAGATAATAGTGTGACTTTGAGATTTGAGAGCAAAGATAACCAGTGAATGAAATTGCATCAGCTAATAGCAGATATAGAAAAAGTCAAGCCCTTACATGAAGCACATAAGTGTCAAATATAAAATTGCCGGGAGTATAAATCATACAGTCGAGCGCTGACATCACAACCTCCAGAGTAAAACTTTCTTCACTTTCTCTATCCAGTTTCCACAACGCCCCTCCTCAGCGTTTCTCAGCTCGTGTCGGTAAACACATCCAGTACACAGACACATCAACGCGGGCAGACACAGGCACCAGTGTCCCCAGGCTCCACTGTCCAACACAGGCCTCTTTCATACCGTGGTCAGGCAAACAGCTCGAACACTGCAGGTGCTCTACATGGGTTGGGTCAGAGGGGCCATTTGGAAAGGACTCCTTTTTTTTTTTGTTTTCACTCTGCTGATTCATAAACATTTCCAAGACCTGGAGAGAGTGAAGTGCTGTGAGGTTGCACTTCTGTAAAAGCTATGTTGGGCTTAGATCCAGCTATAAGTAAGCAAAAAAAAAAGAAAAGAAAATAGTATGTTAAAAATTCAGCATAATGATGTTGCTCAGCAGGGTAAGTCAGGGTCTGTAAGTCTGAATGCTGTGCTGTATGTTCATTCATATTTGATGAAAGCACAGGCTTTTTTGCCAATCCATAGAGGAAAGCAACATCAGTAACGTGGCTTTGGGGCTTTATGCTTTCCTCTAGTCTGTATTTAAAAATGAGCAGTGCTCAGGTTTCTCCTACAACATTGCCGATTGGTGCATGGCACTCTAGTAACAAAGCAGCTTCGGTGGATTACTGCCATGAAGATAAAAGAGCTAGTGAAGCTGTGATAGGATAAGAGACCAGGATGAGGTCATCACGGAGACTGTGGAGCAAAGATTCACTATCAAGGTTTCACAGATGAATGAGAAAAACACACTCACAAATTGAGAGGAATCAAGAGGGACATGGGGGGCAGAAATTCTCTGGCAAGGTTTCACTTGAATCAGGCAACACTCTCACATCCCACTAACCCTCTCGCACAAACATGAAAAACACACACATTCACAATCGGGAACAGCATTATGATCACACAAGTCTCCCACACTCTCCAGAAAAGAAAAAAAGGAAGATTTGGAGTCCATCTTTGATAGAATCAAAGCGGTTAAAAAGCTCCAGATGGCTCTCCTTCTTCATGATATTAAAATGTGGAGAGATAATACACGCAAACACTCTCCATGTAGCAGCACCAGAACACTCTTTCTCTCTGCCTTTCTTCTAACGCCCTTCTGAATCCAAAAACATCCTCCCTGCCTTGCTCTTACTCTCCCTCTCTGGAGAACAGTACAACCTTCAAAGTGCTTGTCTCCTTATTGAGACAAGACAACAACATCCAGATCTCTGGTTTGGGTTTACTTAACATTGTCCCTTGCGATCCTCTCAACTATTAGCAGATGGTCGAGGACCGAGCACTTGGCATATCTTGGCAAATCTGGTTTGGTAGCCCATTGGTTTAACTCCAATCAGTGCATGAACAGTGTTTATTGTGCAGAATTTTAGAGGGAAGCAAAGACACATTGCTAGCTGACATCCCTTTAAAAGCCGAGAGTAGTGGGATCCGGGTTGGGATTCGACCCCCAAGAGGGGAGTTAGCATCTGAGAGTGTCAGCTGCTGACAGCTAGCCTGCTGCTCCGAGAGGAGAAGTAGCAGTATTGTGGCTGGGGCTTTGTGACCTTGGTTACTTCTGTGGGAGCCTACAGGCATGTCAGTAGCAGCCCTGTGTTCCTGTGAAACAAGACTCACTACTGCTACTGTAGATCAGTGACAGGCTCAACTGGCTTTGGCCTGGATTTAGAAAGACTTAAACATAAGAAGACAGGCCACATCTTGATATGCAAATATGAAATATTGACCCCAAGGTGAAGAAACACAGTTATACTAATTCCACATTTTTCCTATGCAGCTTCCTTGTACCCAGGTATGGTTTAGAAATTAGTGTTGGTATCTGGAAAACCCAAGAAAGAATGAGGCAAAACCAGTTAATTTGCAATGAAAACATCTTACTGTAAATAATCTCACCCCGTAGGCAGACTTATCTGCATGTTTTAGGAAAACAGGATTTTTAGGACTCATTAATTGACTAAATGGATAATTACGATGGGGATTTTTTGTAGTGTTTGTTAACACCGAAATCTTAATTTCGCTTCATACATCAAAGTTTTATATTTTATGTCAGGCAGGATGCAACGGGACCCAGATTCCTAATGGTAGGACGTATGAAACTGCTATTTACACATGTCAGGGTGAACCTGGTCAAGAACACAGCCTGTTTTTGATCAATTGCATTTTTTTTTTTTTTAACTGTGAGTTTAGGGGAAAAAAAATCTAAGGCTCCTCCACAGGATAAGGTTTCGTATGTGCCACACATAAGGTTAGGAGACCAAGCCCAATAATGCATGGATGAGGGCACAGTGACCTCTTGATCTGTGAGTTTATATCTCTCATGGTCATTGCAAACTTAGCAGTTTGAAGCAGCTGTAGATATGCTTACAAAACAGATCTCTGACAAACCAAGGCTGTTGTTTATGTAAACTCACAGGATGGCCTTCGATCTATCTGCGGTAGCAGATTGACCGTCTTCTACGCATTTGCTCTCTATTCCTCACTAAGTCAGAGGTGAGTAGCTCTGCAGTAACTTTCCACTTATTTGTTGTTAAACAGATAGCCATGTATGGGAGGGGTGCATCCTGAGCTGTGCATATAACCTGAACATTGGGGAGGTTCAGGAGGAATTGATTTGGCATTACACTGTGCATACAGTTGTACTGTTATGTTGTTCCTCTGTGGCCATGTTATATAAACTACTTCAAATTAAGTCATCGGTGTCTCTGAGTTTTTTTTTAAATCTCTCCTGAATGGTCAAGCAAGCCGAAACTCCACAACAGTGAGCACTGACAAAAAGCCAGTAAACAGCTGAAGGTCATGTGGAAGTAACAGTCTCTCACTGACTGTCCATGATGTGGCTTTTCATTAATGCATAAGCGTGTCACAGTTTATCACAGATTTCAGATCTTGATTCTCTGGTGGCAAGAAGCAGAGAGAAATGTTAATGTACTCATGTTATCTTGATAAAAAGATCTACATATGAATGCATAATCTGAGGGCAAGGGAGAAGATCTTGCAAGTATTCTGGTATCCGTTTATGGTCTATTTGTAGTCCACTGGCTATCGTCTGACAATCATTTAGCTTTTTATTGGCTTTTTTAAAAATGTACATACGAAACATGTGTCTCGTGTCTAAATTGCAAATTGGATATCCGGATATCAACTGGCTACAGCGGAAGACCTGAAATATTGGCTGATGCCCAAATCATTATCTGCTGATGAGCTCCAAGATTGGTAAATGTGATTTAATGAATCTATGTCATTGGTTATACAAATCAGATTGCCTAAACTAGGTGATTTTCACCTTTAGGTAGGAGTACAATTATTTTACGCACCCTAAAGCAAGGAGAGTGACTTGCTTTGGTCAATATTACTATCACTTTTCCATCTGTGTTCTCCAGCAGGGAATCCTCTTCCCCTCTGCCTTTCAGCAGTCACATCACATCAACACAACCAACTCTATTTAGTGTCAAAGTCACAAAAACCCTGACATCTCAGCAAACCTTCAAGGTACAATGCAGGGCTCTCACCTGTGTGAAAAAAGCATGTTTACAACAATGGAACACCACGCTTCTTTTGTTCTTGGGGTAATAATTAATTTGTTTCAATAAAGCTATCTGCATCGTTTAGCTCATTAGACCTATCAAAAGTAATTTCAACTCTCACTGTGCACCCGAGACTCAAAACCTACGTGTCTAGCATGAATGTAGCTGTATCTCTCACTCATTTTCCACCGCATATTTGGGTTGTGTTTCATACATCACTGTCAACGTCACTTAGCCTTCCAGTCACAAACTAGCACTGACTATATTTGTAGTGCAAATTAGAAATTTAAAGTCCCCTTGCTGTCTCTTAGTCAGCCCCTTCACAGCCAAATGTCCCATTTTTACAGACTCGAACAAATAACCACCCAGTGCTTGCCACCGTGTACAAGTGAATCTCTGAAATTATTTACTGACTCACCCTATCATTAGTGTGAATAATATACTTCAAACTTCCAGCCACTGACACAACTATCTCTTGAGAGAAGACACATGAAATTAGTAGCAAAAGAACATAACCTTGTTAAAAATAATGAGCAAAAATGCCATAAAGACTAATAAAATGTGTGGGAGTAGTACGTAGTGAGCATCGGTCTTCATTTGAGATGAGTATTTGCAGAGGACAGTGACACTTAAAAAGCCCATAATAGCACTTAGTCTCGGGTGCAAAATGGGCCATTTGAGGCACAACCTTCTCTGACTGCAATTTCACAGGAAGAAGCTGTGAACGTTTGATTCTAAACTAAGGCTCTCAGCTTTCTGTCAAGACTCTGCATTGACTCTGTATAAAAATGCAGCGTTTAGGGAAGCTGCCCATGCGAGAAATTTGTTAATTAACAGTGTGCCCGACTCAACACTTTCTGTGGTAAATGGAACTCATATCTAAATTGTTACTTACAAACCTGTCACAGAATGATTATGAGCCATTTCTCTGCTTTTCTGACTGACTGAACATTTCAGCAGTACAGTGTAAGCCCACTGAACACTTGCTACATAGTTAGAAACGTTATATAATATACTAACCACAAGAGTACACTTGAATGTAGGATGTAGAGCAAGCGGAGAACTGCTGAATGTGAATGGTGGGATGGCGAGTAGTTCAACCAGCTGCAAAGACATTATGCTTCTCAAGTATTTTTGATGTTTTTTATGAGGGAACATGCAATATTTGTTCATTAAAATAAAAATCCAACTATATAATGGAGCTAGGTGACAATCTAATGTTTACATGCAGTGACATCATGACACCCCCTCATCTTGAGCTATCTATCTCTGCTTCAGTTAGTGTTTTCCCAGAACTGATTTCTTTCAAGAAGGTAGCAGAGCTGCAATAATAAGCCAATGAATCAATTAGTCACTCATAAGAAGATGAATTGCCCAAGTCATTTTTCATGTCAAACATTTACGGGTTCCAGCTTCTTAAATGTAAGGATTATTTTGCCTTTTGTGTGTGTGTTTTGGCTTTAGACTGTCAGTTGAACAAAAGAGGCAATATGAAGACGTCACTATGGGCTCTGGGAAGCTCTGATGAGCAATTTTCACAATTTTGACATTTTGAGTAGACAAATTGATTAATGGATTGATCATGAATATAATTAACAGATGAATCGATAACGAAAATAATCTTTAGTTGCAGCGCAAGAGAGTGGGAGGGTTTTCTGTTGAGAAAAAAAGTAGCACTTCTTCCACAAAACATGCCTTGTGACTACTGTTCATGGAGAAACTGGTCTCTGATTTTCTGTTTCTTGTTGTGTGACAATTAAGTGTCAAAGCAATGTGGCAAGTCTAAAAAAAACCTCTCCTTTTCTTTCTACATGTATATTTCAATTCTGAAGCAATGAAATTGGAATACACACAGTTCTGTTATGGACAAGATTTATCCAATGAGCTGTACAGAGGATAATATACTGGACCGATTCATCCACTTCATCTTTTGGAATACAATGAAAAAGCACAAAAGAAATCCAGAAATGCTGGGTACATTACCAGCAAGCACAAATGTTATTTTCTTTACTATGCACTCCACATTTAGCCCGTATTTAAACAAATACAGTGTGTGTAACATTAGTTGCGGGGGAAGAGAACGCTGATATAATATTTGTCTTGTCGGTCTCTGCTCAGTTGTGAGCCCAAAATACTCTGAATTGCTCTTTTGCCAAGCTAGCTGATGGAACGAAAGCACCAGGGAGCCACTAACATAAAGCAGCTGACCTAAACACAGGCAGTCACCATAACTCCATCCCATGCTCCACTAGCTAGGTCGTTGGACGCTGTTAGAGCAAAATTATGTTCCTTAATTAAACTGCCTCACTATATCATACTGTATGTAATTCTCTTGAGAGAAGCACTTGAGTTGAAGCAATAGAAGCTAATGCAAGTATACTGTATGCATATATTAACCCCTGTAATGATGCACATTCACTCTATCTAAAATATATATATGTAATAATAATAACGACACACAGGCTCTGCTTTGTGTTTTACATACAACACACACATAATCTCTATGAACGTCAGATTCATGGTACACTGTAAAGTACCAGCTTGAACTTTCAAACAGGGAGTGATAGGGTTTGAAGGCCCCAGTGGTGAGATGCATGTCTGCGGAGAGCAGCGCGAATCAACTACAGCTGACAGGCTGCAGGCGTGATTGGCAGAGTGCTGTAGTCATGAGGTCTGTGGGACACATGGGGTCAGCATGTGGGGAAATAACAGCAACACACAGTAGCTTTTCCACATCAAGAGCCGTCAGGAGGAGCAGACTTGAAAACGCCCACGTCACTCTCAAACTGTACAGATACTACAAGGATCAAGGCTCTGAAGATTCTCCCTGACAGTCATCTTGGGGGGAATTATTATTTAAGACTTGAACAGAGATGGATGATATGATGCATTTGTAACAGATAATGATGCAGATGACTCCCCTGACACTGGCATTCGTGTTAAATCAAACAGTTTATAATTATGTAAACTTCTGGATATAGCATATATATGTTTGTGATGTTGCTCTGCCTTTAGTTCAATAAGGCAAATTGGATTAAAAGGGGCTATATGTAACTTCTGTGTCGTGCTGGAAGCTGGTAGTTAGTTTTGTGTTAGTGGACTCCATCTCTAAAGTAATGTTAGCTACTGTTGCACTGAGGCGAGGCACTTGAGAACGTGCATACAGTCACATCCATTGGACTGTCACAGAAAATCGTTTCTTCAGTCCTTCACAAAGAAATCCACAGTCCAGCAGCATTAAACAACTACAAACAAATTGTAAACGGGCTTGTATGGGCAACTGAGAGAGAAGGGAAAGGTCTTATTTACAATCCACTCATATATGGTCGAAACAAAAGTGATTAATACATATAAATTGCTACAAATTGTTACATAGAGCCCCTTTAGGTTTCTCCTTAACAACAGCCATGTAAAAACAACGTTTTTGCTCAGAAATGCTCCATTTAGTTCCTTTGTCAGTGTGCTGGATAAATTAGCCTGGGTTTCATTGGCAATTGAGTTTTCCATGATAGCCTTGCACAGTACATCAGTAGCCTGCGAGTAACTAGACACTGACACCAAGAATACAACTGCGAAAGAAGCACTAAATACCATTTTTTCTTTGATTTCATTGAGGATTACAAAATGTAGAACATAATATTCTTAGTTGTGCAGGACTGGCATCAAACCAAGAAAAGCCACCAGCATGTTAAAAATCACCAGTGTAAATGACTCTTTGTTTCAGGGGAGAGACACTCACTGTGTGGCATCTGGTGATGATAAAGGATTATATTGCTGTGATAAACAACATGATTACTAAGGCGGGCTAATGGACAGAAAATCTGCCCATGGATTAAATATATCTATACACCTAGAGCAGCGAAAATGCCACTCGGAGACTACAAATCCTTTGTTATCAAAACTGTTCTCTATTAACTGCACTACCTGGACTGCAGTTGTTAAAATGTTGTAATTATCCCTCGGTGTGGGCGAGAAGAGACAGAGGAGGTGGAAAGTGGCGATAAGACTTATTGTTCTCCTAACATGAGCTCCTTTTCCCAAATATAAACAATGCAAGGCAAAAACAGATTATGTAATATCCGTGTAACCACGCGTTTACAACAGAAACCCGCTGCAGTTCCTGATGGATGTCAACCTGTAACTGCTTTCATAATCAACTAATCGTTGAAATCTCTAATTTTCCAGCTAATTACAGTTTCTTATCGTTGACGATTCACGTTATCTTTCTGCTTTTCTTTGTCCTGAACTGGATATCTCCAGCTATTTGGACTGATGCTGGAGGAAAAAACAAAGCCATCTGAAGCCATCACCTTGAGCTTTTGGGTAAAAGTGATGGGCATTTTCCCCCACTATATTCTGACAGTGTAAGGTTAATTACACCAAATGATTGCTTTGTCGATTAAGATTAAATCGATGGTAGTCGTCAATTGCGGCTCTGACGAAGACATTGTTGTGTTGTCATTCCGTCACACGGTAGTTAACGTTGGCTACCGCGTTGACGACAAGTGGAGGAGGAAAGTGTTGAGACTTATTGTTGTGACTTTTACACCACGCAAACAATACGAGGCAGAAATTATGATGTTAAATCACCTGGTAAACCAAATTACGCATAATTCATGAAGCAGATTGGGGGAAAAAAAGACGATATTTTAAGCTAACACGTCCAAACGTTTAAACGTTATTCTACCGCTGCTGCGTATGTGATGTCAACCGTTAAATAGCCTCTAGTAAATAGTTAGCAGCTGACAACGTGAGCTAACGCTAGCTACTGTCCCTGTGAACCACAGCAAGGGGGTCAAACATCACCCAGGCTGAGCAAGATGCCGTTACACCCCGCTGTCATAACGTTACACAGCACAGAGGGAGAAAAAAAAAAAAAAATCTCTTGGCGTTTACAACAAAGACGAACCGACTCACCATAGTTAGAGGAGGGGATGTCCGTCTTTCTAGCCATGGCACTTAGTAGGACAGATGCAGCACCGTCGTCGTCTTGGTTTTGGAGACCACATATGAGAGTCGAGGTGAACCGCAGCTATTTTCGTTGCCTTTCAGCGGTCCCGTCGAGAGATAAACACGGGAACCTGGAGAGGTCTTGGGCTCTTGGAGGATGCTTCGGCCACGCAGCTGAGCGTCAGTCGTGTTTACAGCGCGACGTCATTAATTATTCCGAAACGGTCTTAAAGGGGCCGCCGCCGCCGCCGCCGCCGCTCCTGCTGCTGAGTGTCCCGTTTCCCTTTGTTAGGATGTGATTTAAAGCACGGACCCACGTCGCTTTTGTGCAGTTTGTCAGCTGGTAAAGGCATTTTTAGGATTCTTATCAACGATGCTAAAGCACAGAGGGAATCAGTACAGTGCCTGCCTGCCTGTGTCTGCAAAAAACACTGGTTGATTAATAATAAACATTTTTTGGGGGGGGGCATCTCCAGCCACATTGAGGCGTCCGGTGGAGAAACACTGACCTCCGCTGGGCTTTCTGTGATATTGCAAGTCTCTCTCTCTCTCTCTCTCTCTCTCTGCCTCCCCCTGCCATTTAAATCTGTTGATTGTCCTTACATCCTGCTGTACTGTGATGTAGTCTTCATAAAAAGGGAGGATATCAAGTGAAGTCATTGTGTGTCATTTTTAATGTTCACAGGCAACCTTTCATTGTAAAAATGTCTGTCAAGGTGTAAATTCAACCCATTTGTGTTCAAGTTCACCCAAAAATAAAATCCAGTCATGCTTTATAGAACAACAGCATGCTAAAGTAGATGGGACTTCTTTGAAAACATCAAAAATAACTAGAAAAAAATTGTGCTCCATACAGTTGTCTGGCGTAATCCAAGTCTCTGGAAGCCCAGAGATCCCAAACCGATTTGAAAAGATGTTATTTACACCCTTTTAAGCTTTAAATCGTCACTGTAGCTGCTGAGCTAAAAGCATTTAGCGCCCTCTGAAGTGGGTGCATGAGCTCGACTGCTCACTGAGGGCGTAAATAACATCTTTTTCAAATCAGTTTGGGATCTCTGGGCTTTTGGAGACTTTCATTACATTGGACGAGCTGTATTGACTGTTCTTTTGTAGTTTGCTGTGAAGCTCCAGTAATGTTTTGTGGACAAATCAAATGACTTGATCAAAACACTTCATTAGTCTACCTAAATGTCTTGCACACCCACAGGCCTTTCCACCTTTTCTGGCTGACGAGTTTGAAGCCAGGTGGCGCTATTCTGGAATCTGGAATTCTGGGAAAGTTCTTCCACCAAACAGGTGCAACAAAACAAAGCAGGATTAGAGATGTAAATCAAGTACAATCCTTACACACCCACATGGCCCTGAGGGGAGTTTACTTAGGCAAAAATAAGACCCAGGATGATTCAGGTGACTAACATTTACTCTAAAAACTACAACTGTCACATTTCAAACATTTATGAGCTGTATATTTGTAGGTAAAATATTGTCCTGCAAGTAAATTTAGATAAATATAGTGGAGGAAAGTTGTCCATATCTGCAAGCACACACAGACACACACTGATTATGAGAGATTATAAGAATCCATTCTAGTGACTGTGACCAGGAAGTGGCAGCAGACACTGGAATCTGTTTACAGTTACTGGGAGATCCAAGAGATCTAGAGTGAGATTTTCATACAGTATTAACAAAGTAAAACTAACACAGAATCATGTTTCATCTGTGACAGCTGCAGCCAAAGGGAAGTTACCTCAATATTAATTGCACATCGCCAAACATTATCCCTCACAGAATATCTAAAACGTTAATATTTCATGCACTTAATGTAAGATTGGATTAGAAATGAGACAGGTAATTTGTATTACTGACATCTAAAAAGTGATGTCTCTCTTAGTGCTGTGGATAAAAGTAATGAGAGCTCAGCTTGCCAAAGGCCAGTCATTAAGAAGGGATTGACTTCCCCCGGGATAGATCATGTGTTGATGTGGCAGGATCACTGCCCGTAGCACACGGGGAGAATCAGGATCACATTAATGCCAAGTGCGATAAATGTAGAGCAATCTGAAGATCCCCCTCAGCACATTTATTAAGGCATACATAAAAATTCTCTAATGTGTGTCAGACATAGTTTTCAAAGGAAAAAAATATATAATTACCACATTATAATCCTCAAAATGGCACCTAGTCCTTCACAGTTTTCATTTCACAAGTTTAACTGCTGGACATAAATGTCTCCTACTTCACTGGAAAATCCATTCTCAGTGTACGTGCACTGGAGGCTTGTGGGAATGCCAGAAACGTAAAGGATTGTTTCTCAGTCTTATGTTTTTCAGAGACATTTGTAATGCATCTTTAACACTTCTGTTTATCGATGTCTGAGTAGTTGGCAGTTGGTTTTTGATGCTATAAATAGATTGATACCACCGCCAGATGGACCCTGGATTTTTATAGCTCAGTTGGAAACATACTGCTTGCTGTTGTGTGCATTCGTGCATTAGTAGAAAGGAATAGTATTGGTGTATTGTCCCATCATCCCATTTTTACAAGCATTATGTTATCTCGTGTTTCAGGGTCAAGCAAAGTATTTGTTCACAAGGTTCACTAATCCTGTGAGGACTGAACAAGGACAATGACTTATCATAGGTGAATTGTGGTCCCCTCTAAGAATAGCAACGTTTTACAGAGTTGCCAGCCCATCTGCTTGTCATTCAGTGAAAATGATGGATGCCAGCAGCCTGATAATTACATAATCGAGAGGGTGCACAACAGATACTTTCACATTTAGTGCTGGTTTGGTTTGCATCCTTTTTCCACTTTCTGAAACAAAAGGTAATTTATTCCTCTGTGGCGTTTGTCTATTTGCAGATGGTTAGTTTTTTATGATCAGAGGCAGAAGGAAATGCACTCAACACAATCACCCTTTTTCATATTCATTCAGTGGTTACGGTTGCTGCCTTGCTGACTCCTAAAAAACTGAAAGTCCTACAATAAAGGAAGTGATACAGTAATGGCGTACAGCATCACTGTATAAATGAATAAGAGAGATACAGGGTGCCCTATAGATGGTTGCAATCGATCTGATGAACACAACAGTTTGGAGAAACATATATTGCACAACAGGAAATTGAATCTGCGATTGGTAGGGCTGCCAGCCGATGAGTCAATGATCTGTCTGTAAGGGGAGACAATTTGCAAAGAGAATGGAGATGTTTTATCTCTTGGGTCTGAAACTGCAGAACTTAAAGCTTGTATCTATCTTCCAAATGCTCTCTTTTTGAACTTGTGTCACAGCTTTAGTGCACAGCATTTGTCTGGACTGGAGAATCGAATAACATTTCACAACTCCTCCACCTCTGCTTTTGTTCACTGCAGCTTTAGAGATTTATATTGGTATTACAGGTAAATTGATACATACTGTTTATTAGGCTAATATTGCCTATGGATTAGGTAGTTTAAATAGTCTGTTAAAGGTGCAATATGTAAGAATTGGCCACCTGCCGTATATATACTCAAAACAAAATGGGCGAGGCATTTCACCAGGGTAACCGCCAACTGCTGCTAACTGTAGCTGGCAATTGCTAGATAGCTTAGTTAGGCATGCAGCTAGTGGTCCAGAGGAGTCCAGAGCTCTGGGGGAGTATGCTTGCTATGGACCGGGACAGATGGTCAGCATGCTAACTTCAGTAGATATCTCTTGAACACAATACACAGAAGTCATCAGAATCAGAATCAGAATCAGAAACACTTTATTATCCCCGAGGGGAAATTGTTTGTGTTACAGCTGCTTCCATTCAAAGTTCAGAATATGCAGAAATAATAATAATAATAGTAATAATATCAATATCAATAAAAACAAAACAAAAATACAAGAAATGTACATATACAGAGCAATAATGCCACACTCAGCGAGGAATTAAACAGTTTGATAGCCACAGGCAGGAACGATTTCCTGTGGCACTCCGTGGTGCATCTTGGTGGGGTCAGTCTAGTGCTGAATGTACTCCTGTGGCTGACCGCCACGTCATGGAGTGGATATGGAGAGCCATTGTCCAAGATGACATGTAACTTGGACAGCATCCTCCTCTCTGACACCACTGTCAGAAAGTCCAGCTCCACTCCCACAACGTCACTGGCCTTGCGGATCAGTCCGATCATCTGATCTACAGATCATAACCTGTAAAACACATTAAAATACATTTATATGGTGGTACACATGGTATACGAGTCATATAATAGTCTATTTACTGTTTCAGGGGTATTTGCCAACTAGCAAGACAATTCTGGTGAAAACAATATTAATTTTTGCAACCTTTGGTGGTAAAATTCACACAATGATCCAGGGACTCTACTTATTATGAGCTGCTGCCTGTCTGAGATGTCACGATTGGTATGAACCTTTATTTTATGTGCAAAAGCAAACTGAACCACACCTCCACTGTCACCGAGCATTTGACACCATGGTATAACATATATTGGAACACTGCATACAGCACTTTAACATGAACAGCTTCCGGGATGTACTCACAGTCTGTTGACTAGTGTTAGTTTAGTTAATTTACTGACATCCAGAGGCATTGACTCTTCAAATTTGGCGACATAATAATGAGTAAAACAAACAGCTTTTGGCACAGAAAACAGGTGCAAACAGCACATTTCACACTTGTATTGTATTTGGCTCAGCACAGGCAGACAGCTGCCTGGCGCCTCACTGCATAGGAGGATCGAGTTAATTAAAAAAGGTTGCGTTCCGCAGACATTTGCCTTGCCCTTGTGTGTGTGTATTTGTTGTGTGTGCCCCCTGGAGTTGTGTTTTGAGACCTCAGGGACACCTCTAATCAAAAAACACAGACTGCCAGCCACCTAATCCTCTGAATTCACAATGGCAAGTTGCATTACGAGGTGCTGCTCCTCAGTGATACAGATAATTAGGTGATTTAAATTATTCTACCAATCATATGACCATAAGGTGTCAAAGAAAACACTGACTAGGCAAAAATACTGCATGTCTTCTGGAAACAATCAATATATCTTCAATGTTTCCAACATTATGGTTTTATATGATTTATGTATAATGTATAATTTAAACAAGTGCAGTGTTGCTTAGACTATTTTTCATGCAACTATTCTGCAGTATAACTCTTCAAGCTGGCTTTTACTCTAACAAGAACTCAAAGAGAAATGTTACTTGAGCAGCCTTACACTAGTATCCATTTCCATGTAGGACTTATTGTGAGTTTAAAAACTGTATTGATTGCTGTCGACCCAACAAATGACCTGGCTCTACTAGTGCTTCTATTTCAGAGCTGTTGTCCTCAGAGGCTTGGATCAGTAGATAACGGTTTTAGCTGTTACACAGGCTAAACTAATAAGCAAAGATAAACAAAACATCGTGCACAAGACTCCCAAACTTTGAAACAACCCTAGCTGTAGGTCTGTTTTTAAAAAGCTACATGAAATTACATCTTGTCGGACAGGTGAGTATGAGGCAGCAGAATAATCCAAATTAAGATAGTTGAGCCAGAGTGGGACATTTCCAATATTTAATGACCGACTGAAGATGCAAATAAGCAGGTAAGCAGGCAGACAGACAAAGGTCTTTTATCCAAATAACCTTCTTTTATCATGATATATGTACTCCTAGTGTGTTCGCCTGCCTACTTGAGACCCCTTGTTCAGTAGCTGTGAGAAGCTAAACTAGAGTGATGTTCCCTTCTAAGATTGTTTAATTTTGAATTAAACTCTCCATTATTTCAGTAAAATTGCAAAGTTATGATGAAATGATTATCTTAGTGTACTGTACAAGAGGTTTGAATGCTAGATGTTCAAAAGGTGACATTAAAACTGCATAGCTGGCTTTCAAGGTTAAATAGCAGACTATTTATCTGTCCTTAATATGTTGGAAGTAGCAGTTAAAGGAGTATGAGTAGTTGTAAAAGTGGGATGAGGTTGAAGGATGCAAAACTTACTATAGGCTAGAAGCTAAACTGCATTGCTTAAGTAATTGTTGGGAGCTAAACTCCATTGCTTGAGTAACTGCTGGGAGTTAAACGGCATTAAGCAATTACTGGCAGCTAAACTGTATTGCTTAAGTCACTGCTGGGAGCTGAACTGAATCGCTAAAGTAATTCGCAGGAGCTAAACCGCATTGCTTTTGTAATTTCTGGGAGCTAAACTGCATTGCTGGCTTGTATTTATGTGGAGAGGCAGCCGTATCAATTTGCATTATGTCATACATTGCACTGCGTTGTGATATGTTGTGTTATCTTGACATCCTGTATCACATCATGTTCTTTATGAATCACTGTATCTGGCTTTCAGATTGAAAGCTAATTAGTCTAAAAGGCACAAATCTGGGCCAAAAACATAAAAGGGAAGACATGCTGTTCCCACTGTAGCTTTTAAGTAGGCTACCCTGATTTTTCTCACCGCATCCAGCCGTGATATTCTCTGTTGTTCTTGAGATAAATTACTTATCAATTCCCACATAGCCAACAGATACATTTCAGTTTGTGAAGTGAGACTTTCGGAGGAAAGACATGAGCAACATATCAGTGAATGCACACAATGATGCCAGTAAGGAGGGCGCCTATAAAAAGACTCATTTCCCATTTCAATTCTCCTTCTCACTAGATTACAGCCTTCAGCAAACTCTGGCTCCCGTGTGCAGCTTTAGTTGTTCAGGTTGCCATGACAAATGAGAGAAATATTATCCTGTCCTTAAATGAGATGTCCCAAAATCGACTTGAATGACAAACAAAAGTTGATGAACTGTACCAAGGATAGTGATCACTTTATCCGCGGTATCACCAACACCATTTGAAGAACAAAAATAATCCTATCATGACGTTTAGCTGGATGCAATACAATTACAAAGCAGACAGGATAAGGTAACTAACTCAGAGGTTTGCTCATATTATGATACACCTCTACTATTCAGAAAACATTACGTGCTACTGTAATAGTGTAAAGTATACTGTACAGACTTCATCTGATCTACTAACTGCTGTAACTCACTCAAAACATTTAATTCATGTTGACTTTCAGGATAAAATATCATCAGCCAGTGAATCACTGCTACCAAAATAAAATGTCCTCTTATCTCCGCATAACCAAAAGGATCTGTGAAATTGTGTCAGTATAAGAGAGATTTCTTTTTTTTAATTGTTATTATTATCTTACCTTTATTTTACGTGGGCGACCTTCCCAAAGTCATGTCTTATTATGTTATGTACACAAGTGCATTCACAGATTACTTTCAGTCAGTGAGCATTATTGTAGTCAGTAAGCACATTACAGTAACAACGACATACAATAGAAAATATGCAATGGCAGCTGTGGTAGTATTGCACAGTAAAGAAAAATGTCACGCCAACCTTGCATCTTACGTCTGATAGCTGTGTTGAACCACAGAAGCATTCACTGCTCCCAGCAGACACATAAAGTCATGAGGATGATGACTGTACACTTGCAGTCTCCAGGAGGAAGAGAAAACCTTAGTGGGAGGATGTCCATTAAGAAATATGATAACCAGCAAACACTCACTATACAATAACACGTGCTGGGCTACATTAAATGTCCAGTGTGTAGGATTTAGTGGCAATGAGGTTGCAAATTGCAACCAACTGAACACACCTTATCTCACCCTCCTTTATGGGGGCTGTTATAAATGCAAAAAATGTATTTTTTAAGACTTTCTCTTTAGAGCCAGTGTTTCACTACACACCTGCTCTAGAGAGGACTTTACATTCCGGGCTACTGTAGAAACATGGCGGTGCAACATGGCAGACTATGTGGAAGAAGGCTCAATAAAGGGCAGGGGTCGCCAACACGGTGCCCGCAGGTGCCTGGTCGCCTGCAGTGAGCCTATGAGTCACCCACAGTTACAATACAATACATGTAACCTATTAATTGTATAATAGTGTTTCCCACACATATTCTTTACTTGGGTGGGCCCGATTATATTTGGCAGCCCATTTTAGCATTTTATACTTTTATAATTTGTTTTAATTCATCTGACAATCACACATGCTTTGTAGACAGAGAGAAAGACACTCTCTGATATCACATCCCTCCTGTAAACAGACTGATTGTGATGAGACCTCTCTTAATTAATGTCGACCTACTTAAACCCTTGTCTAGCATAACAAAAACACACTGATTCGTACTTTTAGGTGATTGTACACTGATGAAAAACATAACAATGAATATCATACTCCATTACATTACCTACATCTCTCTAAAATCCTACACACTGAACCTTTAAAATGCCAAGACGTTTGCAAGATAACAATGTTTGGATAGAGATTTGATTTGGATGCAGGGACACAATGAGCACATTGATTAACATGAGAATAAAACATGTCATTAGAAAACCATCCACCCATGCTGACAATCTAGACTGAATGCATCACTGGGTCATTTGAAAATAACTGTCATTCTGTATGAAAGCGACGAAAACTGCGCTGAAAAGGAGCAGTTTCACACAATGTGTTGAGAATAATGACTGTCATTTGGTGACTGTGCCAGGATAAAGGGATTATTAATGTAAAGTCACGCGGTTAGATAGAGAGAAACATACAGATGCGTAACAATGTCTGTTTGAACAAAAGGCTGCCGAGCCCCTTTAATATTTAAAAAGAGTACTGCGTGTTGCACATTATCATAATGTTATATTTATAATTACCATCTCTTGAACCTCCGGTGAACCCTGAAAGTGAGGTAAACACTCAAACCAGTGAAGCCGAGGTCTTTAGGACCCTGAGGAGCGCGGTGCTGAGTGAGGGCGTCCCTGTGGAGGAGAGCATGGGAGAAGAGTAGTGGAGCGTCGCCGTGTCTCGCTGCGCGCTCATCCCGCTGATGCTGCCGCTCAAGTGTTGCATGCTGAAGAGTCCCGACGCTCTGTGAGAGAGCTCTGGCCCCGATAGGATGAAGGCTCGGTCTGCGGCTGGAAACGAGGGGAAATGAAGATGAAGATAAGAGTGGTAATTATGAATGAGACCCTTCAGGAAACATCACTGTGATGTTCCTTTTTGTGGCTTTAATGCCTTTGCTGCTCAGAAGTGAGTTGCGAGTCTACTGTGACCTGATTGCACTTTTTAAATTTTTTTTTTTTATTTCCCATCTTTTGCAGTTGGTTAAATGCATCCTATTTCTGTAGTCATGATAATAATGTTATAGGAGCGCAGGTTGTTGATTTTTCTGCCGGGAGCAGCCTCTTCCTATTTTCGCACCGCTCTGTACAACATGTTGACAGTGCGTGTTGAGCGCATTTGAGTGGCACAGCTGACATTTCATCCGCAGCCTTGCACGAGCAAAGAGCAGCTGTTGTTACTGTGTTGCCTGAGCTTTGAACGCTGACATTTAATTAGCTGTGAATTCTTGACCAGAAAATGCAGCTCTGAGGCTTATTTTCTGGCTCCACGTTGCTTTCACTGCTCTTTCCCTCTTGTGAACTTGTGTCTTTCATGTGTCTCTCCAGTGCCAAGGAGTTAGTGGCATCATCATCGTCGCCATGGTTACCAGCTTTATGTTGGTGTACAACAGCAGCTCTGGTGGCAGATCACCTTCCTCATCTGCATCATCACCGTCGCCCAGACGTTTAGATGGAGCTGTTCCATCCACCAAGAAGCCGGAGAGACAGCAGAGAGACCAAACATCAACACTTGAGGGGTACACAGGTGTCATGGATCACAAGGTAAACATGCACCATCTGTGCATTGGGAGATGATCTGTCCTCTTTTGATGAGGGTGCAACTGGTTCTTCATTTGAAATGTTATTTCATGTCCAAACTATCACATGATTTCAAATTATTGTAAAGCTCTGAGGCAGGCCAGAAGACAGAACACCTGAATGATTATCAGGACCCATGCCGTTATATTTGGTTGCTAGTTTGTCCTTAAAAAGCGAGAAATCTCTCCACTTTCCAATGAAATAGGTAGGAAGGTGGTTCGTGTAGCTGCAAGGCTTAAACATTCACCCACCACAGAGACAAAGGTCAAACCTCAGCTTGGTTGTGTGTTCCAGCAAAAACAATGGCTTCAGGTTGCTGTCAGTTCATTCTGTTCCTGTGTGGAGAGGGGAGTGGGATTTGGGGGAAAGGCATTACTGGCAGCCCACAGAGTCCAGCAGTGGAGATATAAGCGACAGCAGCATATGGGCACTTTGTTGTACCAGACTGAGGAGAAAAACTGCAGAAAAAAACGTCTAGGATGTGTGTTGGACACATTTTGCTCGATACCAGGGCTGCAACTAATGATTCTTTTCATATTTTCGTGATTAATCAGTTAGTTTTTTGTCTATAAAATGTTAGAACATATTAAAAAAAAATGTCTGTCACTGTTTTTTAAAGCCAAAGATGACATCCTCAAATTTCTTGTTTTGTCTACAACCCAAAATATTCACTTTACTGTCATCGATAAATAGGAAGCTGGAATCAGAGAGGGCTATTACTTACCAAACCTGGGAGAAAAAAGGCAGGAAAAAAATCCTAATATTGTCTGATGTGTTTCGGACAAATTTTGCTCGATAATTTTTTATATTTCCTTGATTAATTGCTTGTTTGTTTGGTCTATAAAATGTCAGAAAATGGTGAAAAATGTCAAGGTGTGTTTCCCAGAGCACCAAGACGACGTCCTCAAATGTCTTGTTTTGTCCAAAACCCAAAGACATTCAGTTTACTGTCATAGAGGAGTAAAGAAACCAGAAAATATTCCCATTTAAGAAGCTGGGATCATTGAATTTGGACTTTAAAAAAAAAGACTATCAAAATTTTGGACGATTATTTATTAATTGACCACTAATCGACTAATAAACTGTTGAAAATCAGCACATTACGCACAGCGGCTATCCTTAAGTGCTCTTGTTCAGCCATTCTACAGGAAATAATTTGAATTCCGTCCGTGCATTTGTGACATACATGTCGAGCACCTAACCCTCAAAAAGCAACACTGATTGCTGTGGCACCTTCGTACATATGTAATCCAAACTGCAGCTCATCTGTATTCTGCCATCATTCAAGTAAAGCAGAGAGACTGGCATGTTAATGCAGAGTTCAGGTATGCACTGAAAATGGCTTTTTGAAGCGGCTGGGAACTGGCCTGGTTTCAGGGAGAACTGAAAAATCCTGTTCTGTGTGTACCACATTGTGTCCAGGTTTTTCACTTTGGGTTATACATTGATTATTTGCATGTTTTTTGCATTTCATTTGTATGTTTGTAACTAGTGCACCGTTTTTTTTTTGTTTTTTTTTAGCAATAAATGCAGTAATTGAAATTTTGAAACAATTTCTGTTAATGAGGAAAAGCCTCGGATTAAACAAGAGTTTATTACAGCTTTATCCCAGCTGTTAGACTACGATCATTACAGTTAATCTCTTAAACTCTGAAATCAAAAGCTGAACCTGCCACAGCAGCACCATCTCTAAATTCTCTCTGTAGTTTACTCCGTTTCTTGATTCATAATTAATGTGTCCACCATGAAATATTCAGTGACAAAAGCACTAAAACAGGATGGATTTCTTCTAGAAGGGCTACTCAAGACATCTCCGCTGTAATCTTTCGGTCATATAAGTCGGTGTTATTGTAATGCAGAGGCCTATCGCTCAGACCCAGCTCAGTGTTACAGACAGCTCGTTCAGATAGATAGATGATTCAGACAGCGTCGTTTCTCCCCTCGGTGAGAGAGATACGCAGCGAGGCACAGCAGAGTGGAAAGGACATTGCTTTGCTCAGGCGGCGCCGAGCAGTGGAGAGGATTTGGAGGGAAAAAAAAGTGTTGGTTACAGTTCACCTCTCAGTGATTAATGATCAGTGACATGAGAGTTTGAGAGAGTTTGTGTTTTGATCCGGCTGAGGCTTCCTGTACTTTTATTTTCTAAGTCCCTCTGAGATGTTTTACCTCTCATCAGATCTCATTAAAACATTCATCTACTGATTCTTAAGAGAAATGAGAGGCAGTGACTCCCGTTCAGAGTTTTCTTGCGGTGCAGCCTTTCCTGCACATCCACCTCCTCCTGGATGACGACTGATTCATGACAGATCCACGCTGCGACATTTTTATACTGCTTAGTGTCACTCGGCCCCCCTCTCCCGTGGGGAGGGGGCTCCAGCTCTGCTGCTGCACCCTGAGACAGAGCTGGGGAATGACTAACCAAACCTGCTGTTGGATCTGTGGAGTGGGTGGATCAGTCTGTACTGCTCCCTCCAGGGTCGTCTGAGGTCTGCTGCTGGAGGGAATCTTGGCTCTGAAACAAGCACACACACATACACACACATTGACACTGCACTGATCATGCATGCAGAAAAAGCCCATGCAAATGCCCAAACACGTTGTTAAGATTTTTATGCCCTCATCAGAGCCAGGGATGCTTGAAAATGCGATGGCAGGTCTATCTAATGTGCCTTTTTATGGCTCGTGTTAACTTATGTGCATATCTTGTTTGCATGGGCTGTGATTTCACTAAGATGGGTGTTGGTGTCATTTATGTCTCACCTATAAGGGCACAAAACACCCAGCACAAATTAATCAGAGAGACGGTGCTGCTTCATGCACTGAGGGTTAAAGGCTAGACATTTGGCTTTTTTCTCCAGTCTTCTCAGTGTTTAATAGTGATGTGAAAACAGCAAAAAGCAGCCTTGAATCCCACAAATCCAAACGCTGTGAGATCAGACTTCAAAGTGATAGCGCGCTGCCTTTATGTGGGATATCTTGAGCGGATGTATGGCAGTCTCACTGTTCATTATGTCTTCTGCAATGTCTGCACGTTTTCTTGAGATGTCCTCCTCTGGCGCGCATTTCTTTGCTTTGACAAGCTACAGTAATTAGAGCAGCCGAGTCGAATAGACCCTTTCAAATCACACACACTTTTGAGTTTGAACGCCCAAATAGACAGCCGCTCCATTCTTGTGCTCCGCTCCTCATCTTCCCCGCCTCACTGATGTTTTGCCGATTCCAGTTAAAGGGATGTTGACCTTTGAAGAACTGTCAGCAGAATCAATCTACATTGGCCTTTATGCGCTCTAATCACAAAGGCTGTGTGAAAGCATGAATGTGGATTGTGTGCCTGTGCTAGTTTATGATGTACCTACTTATTATGGGCAATACCTTTCTGTGCTCTGACAGCCTTTAATGCAGTCAGCCATGGAGAAATAGGTGCTATTATGTGCCCTATCTATGCTGACTCCTTTCTAACGTACAATTTAAGCTGTCTTACAAAGTATGCGTGATAACATGTAACTTACTTAATGGATGAAGTTCCAGGATATGCAAATTCCACTCAAAATAAGGGAGCACCTGAGGCAAAACAGATATCCAGTGTCTTCTTCAGGATGACTTTACATAGCCTAATTTGTATATACCTTAAGGCCCCAATTACACCTGGTGTTAACATGTGATCTGTATCTGGATACGATGTCTAGATGGGTCGTTGCCTTGTCTGTGCCGCTAACGAGGCTATGTCCTCCGGGATGCAGCCACCCGCTTCTCTCCTTCATCTGAGGTTGACTGGATGAAGGCGATGAAAACAAGCGCCTTTATTATCTCGCCTTCGTTCCCTCGAATTGAGAACAGAGCAAGTTCAGGATTGCGACTTGAATGTGTGCCACCAGGAGGAGCTTAATGAGATGTCAACTGTCAGGAGGATTCAGGTGTAATTAATTGATTCTCGGAGAAAAGAAAGCAGATCGTTAAACCTTCACATCACACAACAGGTGCCACTGAATCCACCTCTGCTCTCACTTGAGCCAATAGCCTAATTCTAGAAAAGTAATGAAAAGTGTGCAGTGACTGTTGATGTGAGGATGATTGGAGATATCTATATTTTTCTTAATGTCAACAAATGCTATTTAAAGACCAAAACCAATAATGACCTGATCCTCCTGTGTAGCTAAAGCCTAAATTAGTTCATCCATTGATGTCCAAAAAACAATTAAATACATAAATGAGCCACACTGCTGTGCTGGAGGACATGTTTCTTTATTATAATAAACATGGACACAACAGTTTTCCACTTACAACCTTTCAGACATAAATACTCAGTATCCCACCAAATCTGCAGCTGAAAATGGAATTGAATTGTGTCTTGTGTTTTGTTTTTGCCTTATTTCTTTAGTTTTGTTTGTGTTATGTGTAAGTTTTTTATTACACATAAAACCAGATCAAAGTAATTATAATTTCCGCATCATCACTGAAGGTGTAGAGTCCTGCATTTGGGTATTTTTGATTTATATAGTATTATATCTATAGTGACTTTGGACAAAGGCATGTTCTTTTCATTGGATTTGTTGACAATAAGAAACACACAGAATAACGTCGGCCTTATTCTTTGTATCCATGGGTAACAATTACAATAGGGCCTTTCTTGTTCAGTACTAATGACTCCTCTCTGACCTATAAAGCCTTGCCAAGTCTTTTTCCTGTAGGTCTGTACTCGCTTTCCTACTCAAACTGAAATGGGTGCAGCCGGAGGCTGCTGGATCGGAGGCACTTTGGAGGCTCTGGTGCAATATTAGAGGCTGACTGATGGGGTTTGCTCTGAAAGCAATTATGATCCTGGGATCCCCTGGGAAGTATATAAACAGGATCATACTGATGAGTTGGGAGTCAGTGTGTGGGCCGTAATTGACTGCTTCTTCTCCTTCTGCTGCACTGAATGCAACAGTGTTCTCTTTCCTTTTTAATACTCTAAGTTATATACAATAGAAGAAGCCAAACAGATACAAACAGGCATGGAAAAATCCTCAATGTAGCACACAATAAGTCTACCTCACACTCAAAGGTTACTGTGAAAATTAAAATGAAAGAAAACAAGGTATTAGCAAAAACAGACTGGATTAAAGTTATATTATTTTGGCACCCCTAATAAGGCCAACAACAGCAAAAATACAAATACAACAGAATGTAATGTAGTTACTCAGTAGTTATCATCATCCTTTTGTCGACCAATATTCCAAGAGCTGGCATAAAAACTTCGTATAATATGGGGGTTATTTCAAATACTGTATGGAGCTTGGCAATTACCGCCTACTTACCATGAAATTTGTGTTACCAAAGTAAAATCTTAGATGCGTTTAAATACCAGAACAATTCCTCATCGTCCGTCTAAAATCAGTCCAACAAAAGTCTTGATAAAGTTAAAGGTGTTATTAATGACATTGTATTCACGCCACAACAGCGCTGGTGTTTGAATTGTCTGCCCCCTCAAGTGGTGGCCAGTTTGTTTCACTAGATAACATTGCTAATGCTAGCTAGCAAACGTCAACGTTGCTAATGCTAGCTAGCTAATGTTAATGCTAGCTAATGTTAGGGCAGTACAGTATGCTGGGCTCATACTGTAGAAGTCAGCCATTTGAAACTGGCAACGACCAAGGCTCTTGATACTGACAAAACATGGATACTACACAGCCACGACACTGGAAGTCTCGCCACGGCTCGCAGACATCACATCATAGTTCACTGAATAAGCCTTGCAAGGTTGAACCTATTGCCTTTTTTCGATCGGTTTATCCAAGACAATGTATTTCTTACAAGTCTATGCATTATTGATTAAGGGAGGCAGCCCTCTATCCTCATGATAAAGTGCAGCCTGAGTGTTTGTGTGGGAGTCAGAACGTGTTCAAGTGCTAGTTGCTTCACGAATTAAAGGGCCGCTGTGTTAATTCAAGGTTGATTATGAGGTAAAACTCTACCTGTAAAATGCAACACATAACACTCATTATTCATTCATTCAACAGTCTGTGGGTTGCTTCTTCAGCTGCCTGCCATCTCAAATATTCTCTATCTGATACTAAAAGCCCGTCTCAGAGTGATACATGGTCTGTAAGTGGCTATTTCCCAGCATCATCAAGCTGTTAGAAGCTATAGGGGGACTGGTACAGGAGCTTCAACATGATTGTCAAGGACACTTTTATATGCAACCTTCAATTGCCTTTTACCAGTTTAACACATTCCCCGACTTCCAGAATGATTAAAAGTTGCTTGGGAGTAATTGTTTGGATGGTGCCGAGGGGAAAATGCACTCTATCTGTCGTATGTAGAAGAAGAAACAGCTGAAAGGACTGTGATTTTTCCCGGCTGAGTCAGGGAGGGTGTGTTTGTGCGGTGAAGCACGTAATTCGCTCCTGCCTACCTGTTATTGAGGGAAGGGGGTCTGCGAACAGAGAGTGCAAACACACTCCAACAGGATGTGGATTGTTTTGGGCAATGTGATGGAATGGAAATACCTGCTCCTCAACACAAAGAGAGTGATTGTGTGTGTTTGTGTGTATAGAGGGGATTACAACTGTTTTTTTGATTGAGACACTTTTAGGTAGTTGCAGACTCTTGCCAGAGAAACGTGATTGTATTACATATCTGGGGCCACATCGAGCTAAGATTTGAGGACATCCACGCCACCTACGCCCACACATACACCCACACTGGGCAATCATTCAGTGTGGGGTCACAGAGATAGTGGAAGAGTATTATAAATATAGCAGTGGGAGCAGCACAGCCTGTGGCAATGGTAATATTACCTGTATGCACACACACACACACAGACACACACAGAGATGAACACACACATTGCCACCTCAGAAACTGATGGAGTGTGAAGCTCAGAGCACAGTTCAGAATGCCAATGTAGCTCCCTATTAAGGTTGGGAATAATTCATGTGAAGAGTCTCTGGGTTTTCGCTGTCGGATCATTCAATCCGAGCTCACCTTTTTCCAACTTTGAAAGCCTGGTTGGACAGAACAACCTGAATACCTGGTAAATGCAATGCAACCCCTGCAACACACACTACATTCACAAAGCTGGTATACATGAATGATTTTCTGAGTGAACTGGACTTTGGTACAAAGGGAGCATGTTCTGACGACGGGCATCCCTTGTTTTGTGAAAAAGAACATTGCTCTGTGTTTGAATAAAGGTTACAGGCGTATGTGTAGTTGTGATTTTCCTACAGAACCAGAAGTACTGCAGAGAATAGCCTCTGCTCTACTGTCAACCATGATAATCTGCAGTGCATTTGAATAATAAGATACCTGACAGAACATCCCATTACCGGTCGAGCTGCTCAATTCTGTTTCAATTCTGTCACTTTATTCATGCTCTATTCAGGTATCAGTGTGTGTGTGTGTGCTTGATGGAAAACCTCATTAACCTGTGAATATAAATCTAAAAAGCCTGGAATTAATTTATAAAGTTTTGGCTTCTTTATCACAGATGCTTTATATCAAGCTTTAGAGAAGTGAGGCTCTTGTGTCGACGTGTGCTGTTGAGCACACTGTGCTGACCTCTTTCAGGGTCATTGTTTTTTTTCCTTTTGGCAAATCAGATTTTAAGGTCAAACCATAAGGATCTCTCTCAGCAACACTTGAAATTGATGGTTGGTTGCAGATTATTTTTTTCCCCTTTTAGCTAAAAAAGATAGCTAAGTATATATTTTTTTTTGCAGGAAAACAAAACCCACTCCAGAGAAAATGTCATGTCTTAATAAGACTGTGCTCTTGATCAAAATGACTTTTTCTCAGCCTGTCTTCAATGTTCTTTGAGTTGAACTACAACTATTTCTGACCTTTAACCTCTCACCTCTACAGCCTCTGAAGATGCACTGCAGGACTTGTGCCCTGGTCACCAGCTCCGGCCATCTTACTGGGAGCAAGAGAGGCAGAGAAATCGACAGCTCTGACTGTGTAATCCGTATGAATGACGCTCCCAGCATCGGCTATCAGCAGGACGTCGGTCAGCGCACAAGCCTGCGTGTCATAGCTCACTCCAGCCTGCAGAGGGTGCTGCGGAGCCGACAGGAGCTGCTCAACGTGAGCCAAGACACGGTGTTCATCTTCTGGGGACCGAGCAACTGCATGAGACGGGATGGAAAAGGGAACGTTTACAACAACCTCAAGCTGCTAAACCAGCTACTGCCCAAACTTAAAGTCTTCATCATTTCCCGAAACAAAATGCTGAAATTTGATGAACTATTTAAAAAGGAAACGGGGATTGATAGGTAAATGTTCACAGAATCAGTCTTGTCTTTATGAGTTTTGTTTTGGTGGACAAACAAAATCTGTGTGTGTGGAAACAAAAAATGTCGTCAGCTTATTACTTGCTCACAAAAGATGAAGTTCACACGTTCACAGTTGTCACACTAATGCCAAGCTTAGGGAGGGTATTGCAAAGTATTTTGTAATGTAGTGCTACCATGTAGTAAGACATTAACGGAAGTGGCTCAAGATCAGAAAGAAACACAGTACTGCACTGCAGTGTCATAAGGATTAAAGTTCCCGTCTTTATAAGCAGAAAACAAAATGGTGAGTGAACATAAATGAGCATCTTGGATTGGGAACTAACAAATTATTCACTGAAAGTGACAATTGAGAACTAGGGCCTCAAATACGACAGATAGAACACAGGTGATCACATTTACTGCACTTATTGATTCAGTAAGAAATTAGCTTTGGTATACAGCCTCTCATAAACATGATTTTTTTAATATCAGAGTATGGAATTATTTTCCCAATAAAATGATTGTAGGAATTTGTGAGCTTTATGCAAAGATAGCGGACATCCCATAGATTAATTAAATTCTATGTGGAATAAATACTGTATAACAACATCCTGCAGAATCTGTTCTTCCACTTCCTAATTGAGAGAGATACTCTGGCAGGAGGTTTTGCATTTTACATTTTCAAAGGAGGATTCGGCGCATGGCATGGAACAAGCGGAGCAAATCTTATCAACGTATACAGAAACAAAAATTGGCATGCCAAGCAGGATTTTGATCGACAGATACCACCCTAAACACCACGCTAGTTTCTTTCTTTTTATGATAGTTGCCTGTCTCTCTTTATTTGAAGTACACCTGTGCTGCAGAAAATGGCCGACTGAATATGAGCTTGCAAAAAAAGAGCCAAATAGATAAAGGCATCCACAGCCATTCATAATCTCATTTGCATGTGAAGCGTAAACCAAAAGGAGGGATAAGAGGATGTTGTATTTGAATGGGGGATCCAATCACTTCAGCTTTCATGTAAGCAGTGCCAGAACAAATGTCTTACTCATGCATATTTCCTTTATTGTTGCGTACAATAGAAACAAAGACAGTCTTTCTTCAATCTGTCATTTTGCCTCCATCTACGAAAAGATGATTGATCGAGTAAAATATAGAAATGTGTGTTCACGGCTTGAATTCAGTCTCATTTGGTCTCCAGTACTCCCAATATATTTACACTACATGAGTATGGATGTACTAAAGATGGTGACCTTGTCTTTCAGGAAGATTTCCAACTCCTGGCTGAGTACCGGATGGTTCACCATGGCCATAGCCCTTGAGCTGTGTGACAGGACCAACGTGTTTGGCATGGTGCCACCGGATTTCTGCAGGTAGAGTCAGATCGTTTATTAATACAAGAATTTAGGTGCTCAGAGTTTGTTTTTTTCAACTCTGCACACATATAGGAATTTACAAATACCATAAGTTTGTGTGCTGTAGGCAACACACAGACTTTTGTTGTTGCTCAGCTGGCCAGTCAGTCGTTTTTGTCCAAAGGGATGTGACGAAGTTTGGTTAATTTGTGTGACTTTAGCAACACAGCTTTGTACTTACTTAATCAACATCAACTTCAAACCTCTGTAAGTTAATGGAGACTTGGGGGCAGTTTAAACAATCTGAGAACACAACACTGACATATTACCAACTTTTATATTCACATAACAAACATTAGCATTGGAGTCTGGCCACCTGCCAAGTCAAATATGCACTTTCCTTGCATTGCTGTTTTTCTGTCCACTAACTCCTGAGCAAAATAGCTGACACTTGAGCTGCTAAATACTCCTCCTAGTTCATCAGCTTGTCACTCACTTTGCCTGTTGGGTGGGGCAGGTAGTGCACAGTGAGTTTATTTTAGCTCTTTCACCAAGAACAGCTTCCTGGTGTGTCTGAACATGCCGCTAATGAGAGCTGTGAGACCAAACTAAAACTGTAAAGATAAGGCTGTACAATGAGCCTCTGTAAACTGGAGCTCAGAGTTCACGAGTGTTGATGTTTGCTAATGTTTTTAAAGGGTTATCAATTACATTTTGACAATGGAAATGCAGAAGACACAAAATCATGAAGCGCCTTTGAAAAAGATACAAGGCAGTGTCCCCTTTTATTGTCAGTTTCCTAGCAACAGTGTTGACATGACTTAAACCACCTCAAAGCCAAAAGTATTGTGTCCTTGACTTGTCAGGTGGAAACACTATCTCGCGGGACTCATTTGAAGGCATCATAAATTTTAATGAAGCGACAGAAGATGATTCCACCTTGTTAATTATGAGTATAGATAAACAACCTTCATGTGCTAATTTTTTTCTAACAAGTGGCAAAAGGCTTCTATTACTTTTTTATGCCATATATTCATTTGAAATGACCATTATCATATACATAATATCATAATTAACAAATAATAATACAACAGATGCTTGAGTCATTTATTTGAAAGACACCAAGATTTTAACATTGTGTACACACACACTCTCTGTAACATCCTGTCTCATCTAATCCGTTATTCTCAGGTCTCAAGTTTTCACTTTCTCTCTTCCTGTTTGAGCAGGGCAGGACAAATGGTGCACAAAGTGGATGCAGCACCACTCTGTGATTTACTGTGACAACATGGGTGTCTTTCTACATAAAAATCTTGTCTAGTACATCGTTAATGGTGTCTTCAACTTGCAATGACAATATAACATTTGCTCCCTGCAGTGACAGCTTCGAGTGTCTTTTATTGCCATGCAGTCAGGCTGGTGAATGACTGGGTTTTTGTTGCCAGTGGGAACATTCATCTTGACGTTTTATAATAAAAACAACATCATTCACTGAATAGGTGCACAGTACAGCTGTTTAATATGCCTGTGAAACATTCAGGTACACTGGAAATGCAAGAACTATTTAGCTAATGTTGTCTTGGGGCACCAAGAACAGTTTGACACATTTGGATATTCATGGAGAAATTGGGTCCAGATTGAAGTGACTCATGTGGCTGAATCTTCCACTGAGCTTGCTGAGACTGCGACTATCAGAGGAATAAGATGGTGTATAATGAACACATCTGTGAGCACACATTCTTCTGATCTTTCTGTTTTCCTTTGTTGCTGTCTTCATTTTCCTGCCCACTGTGACTCACTTCCACTCCCTTCTCCCCCACCCTCATCTCATAATTATCACTCTATTTCCCTCCCTCACACTTTGACTTTCGTGCCTTTTCATGCTTCACTCTTCTCTTTTCTCCTGTCCTCTGCCTCCGTGTAGATCCTCCTCCCATCCCTCCGTGCCGTATCATTACTACGAGCCCTCTGGGCCCGACGAGTGCACCATGTATCTCTCCCACGAGAGGAGCCGGCGAGGAAGCCACCACCGCTTCATCACGGAGAAGAAGGTGTTTGCCAACTGGGCTCGCACCCGCAACATCCACTTTTACCAGCCGGACTGGAAGCCCATTGCCGTCACCACCAACACGAACAGCACGTACACTCCTGGATCCTGAGATTCACTCCAGGGACGATCTCCAGAAGTGTATAGTATATGTGCGTGGACAGTTTCCAGCTTGCAGCTCCCCTCTGCGGCTGATATGAATGCATGAGACAGCAGTAGGACAGACCATGCAACTGTTGTGGCTGTTAGCCTACTGCCTAAGCTGCTTGGCAGAATGGGATCATTGCATAATAGCGGTAGCACAAAGCCCCAACAATGTTTTGGAAGTGTAACTATAATAGGATGAATTTCATACTGGAATCAAAGCCATGGAGCTCGGCTCAAGTGTATTTTTTTTGCTCTGTGTGGAGCGGCTTTAATAACACTTGAGCTGTCAGACAGGCATGAGACAGTACAACGCTGCAATAACTGCAGTATGATTGATTCATTTTCATTAAACTGAATTCATAAAGGGCTGTGAGGTCATCTCCCCATTGTTTCTGTGAACGTGACAGTGAGTTAATACTTCACACACATATTAAACATTGTCTGTCTTCAAAGCTGATTGTGATATTTTTAGTCACTATAATTGAACGTGTAAACACTTTATTCAAACATTTGTTCATTTTCAACAATATGATGTTCACAATACCCACGACAACACAGAGAAAAAAGCGTGACAATTGCAGACACCCCATAATAAGGGTGTAGTTGTCACATAAGGCCTAGTTATACCATGTATTTCCAACCTTGTAACATTCAAGTAGGCTACTTATATCACAATAAAGTAAGAAAAAAAAAAGTATTGTTGCAGTTATGATGTTGGCACCTCAAATAAACAGAGTTAATTGTGCTGTTAGGAATCAAGTTCTTGGAAAGGATAGATTCTCCACAAAATCAATGATGAAGTAATAAATTTAGGTCTATTTTGAAGTGGCACGTCATGACCTCCTCAGTCTATTGTAATACACAGTGGTCATCAATCTTTTGGAGTCGCAACCCCCCAGAAACATCAGGTTGGTGTTCATGACCCTTCTCTTCAGCACTGGGACTTTTAACTGACAAACCGCAACTGACTATATCCTAAAAGTGCCAAAATAGAAAAAAGGATGTGTGTCCAATCAGAACTCATGCGCTCGCACTCTGACTCTCACAAACACACTCAATAAAATCTATTCCAAGTAGAATCCGATCAGAGGTGCAGGAAATCTAATGTAAAAACTGTTACCCAGTCTAAAATATATGTCATTTTGTTTTTTTCCCCTCCATAACCATGTGGCAACCCCTGGAAATAATCTCATGACCCCCTTGGGATTTGGGACCCCCAGGCTGACAGCCAATGGTATAACAGACCGAGAGCAGGCAGCCTTCCAAGCTAACACTGAAGCAGATTTTGTGAGGGTACACCAATTATTGTCCAACATAGATATGGGTCTGTTGTTTTGTTTAGTGCTGCAACTAACTATTAATATATTGATTGTTTTGTTGACTTGAATAAATGTTATGTCAAGGAAATGTCAGGAAATTGTGAAAATTTGCCTATACAGTTTTTCAGAGCCCGTAGAGTGAGGTCTGAACGTCTTGTTTTGATCCCACAAACATTCCATAAGAGATTCAGTTTACAATAAATTTAAAACATAGAAGAACAGAAAAGAACATACAGCAGTCAATGTTTGCCATTTCTGACTCGTCATATGTGAAAATACTTATTTATAATATTAATGTGCAGCAATGGTTTAAAGAGATGCATTGCCAGAGCATGGACCATTATTACACTATCCTTCCATTTTTAGATGAATGAATTGTAATTAGTGATAATAAAAATGATTAAAGGATCGAGCGTTTCTGAAACAGATTTATATTCCTTTAAACAGCATTTAGACCATCACCCATAAAATGAAAAAAAAAGTATCGGAAAATTAGAAAATATTCTTTTCGGTCATTAGTTGGGCCATTTAGACTTTTGATATCAGTAAAATACTAGTGACAGTCCTGCCTGCAGTAATGTGCATCAAGGTAAAAGGTGGCAAAAATAAACAAAGAAGAATTTAGTAAGTCATCACTCAAGTCATGCTGAAAAAAAAAACTGGGTTAAAAAGGTAAATGTGATGCATATTCGACCCACGACTGGAAGTTTTGTTCACAGAAACAAGATGTATGAAACACAGAGGTCATGATCTGATTTCACTCTTTGGAAAATCATTTGTAAATAAAATCATAGCTCGACTCACTCCAGATTGAAGGGGCATGTTAATAAGATATTATGTTGTTCTCTTGCTCTGCAACAGATGGCCCCTCTGAAAAGCCCATGTGTCTGATACTCGAGGCCATCATTTGTCCTGTTATTAAAGCCAAATGTCAGAACAAGCCCTCAAAGGCGTCCCCCCTGAGTGCAGAGCAACTCGGCCTCTGTAATACTGATACGAATGATTACATCAAAGTGTCCGAGCAGCCTCTTCAATCCTGACCCACTGGCTTCTGTCTCTGCCTCTTCAGTATACAGAGGGGAATGGGTTGTTAGTGAGGGATTATACTGTGCTATCCAACCGCATCTCAAAGGCGAGGGGAGCAGCACGACTATTGCAGATTCAAGATGTGCTGTCCTGCACAGGGGGCTGGAAAAAAGGCATTGACTACTGCCTGTTCCTGTGTTCATTCAGATTTTACCACGAGCACCTGCCTGTACTCAGGTGGAATTTTGATGTGAAGCTGTCAGGTGCTCTGAGAAAAGCCCAAGCAGTGATGAGGTGTCATGCTAAGTGCACTGACTGCTCCTGAGATCTGCGCTGTGCTGTGTGCTTTGCACACCAATTACTACTGCTTCAGGTAGAAGGGTTGGATTTTAAAGGCTTCAAAGGACAAACTGGCTGCAAATGAGTCTGCCGTCTCCTTCTTACACATGCCTCAGGCGACATCATGATTTTCATTGACCTTGGACACCCCAGCAGACAAACAGTGATAAAAGAAAAAAAGTGAGGTTTATACATTTAGACAATTTCTTTAGCCAATAAACTTAGCTAAGCAGAAAGGCTGGAAACAGCTAGCCTGGCTCTGTCAGGAGGTTATATAGTCAGCTTACTAGCACCTCTTCATGCTAAGCTAAGCTAACCCGCTGCTGGTCTCAGTGGTATCAATCTTCTCATCTAACTTTCAGCAAAATAACATTTTTAAAATGTTTTTTTCTGACTTCAGGCCCTCGATACCACACTGTGATGTGACAATTCATGAAATGCATTTTCATTTGATATGAAACAGTGGTTTCATGATTCAGTGTGTTTTTGCGCATCGTAAATAAGTACAATGTGCCTTACTCGATCATTTTTAAACTATATCATCCAATTACAGTAAAATATTTTTTTTAATTAAATGTTTGAATGTTGCCAGATCTATTTAAGCAATTTTCCAGCAGCAAATTCAGCAATTTAAAACAACAGAATCACCAGAATAAATATTGGCAATATATATTTCTGCAAACCATGGATATGTTGACACTTAACATTGCTTTCAGTTGCAACGTTACTTTTCTTAAGGTTAAATTTTCAATTCTATGTTGTAATATTGCTGTGCTTATGGTCTGGTTAGGTTTAGGCACAAAAACCACCTTGTTAGGGTTTGGAAACGATAATGTTTTGCCCCAATGTCTCGTTGTTGCTGCAAACACAGCTGGGAAATGTGCAAATGTAGTTTCACACTTAAAAATGTCAAAACACTGTCTCAAACAGCATCATCTTCAACATGGAACTCGGCTCATATATGTAATGTGAACATGATATGATATGCATTGCAGAAATGTTGATATGGAGTGTATGATCTGAAACATCTTATGGTAACTTCCACAACTCTACATTCTTTTGTATTTGTTGAGCACACCATTATACAGAACTCTGAGTCTTGCACTGAACAGCACAATAAAATATTATCTATAAAATATTATTCACTGATGCAGTAGCAATGCAACCCTCATTAATTGGAATCTCTTTGGCTTGCGGACACTGACACTGAAAGCAGCAGTTTTAGTGCTGCTTCTTATCACACACCATCAGAAGCAGTGGGAAACATAATACATTAGTGTCTTTTTCCTCAAGATTATACCTCAACCTCATCCCCAAATTCTCATTATTTCCATCACCAATGTTCAAGTCACCCATCCCTGGGTGTTTGGATGTGACGCCTCTCTAAATAGAGCAGCAGGATAAGCTCACACATTTATCTCTCTCTCTTCTTTTTTTCACTGTGACACATATCAGACACACTGTAACCACATACCTGCTGTTGATAAGCACTGTGTCTGAAACTGCCTGAGTTATAGATCTGCCCCGGTCATGATAGCAGGCTGTGAAAATTGCGGCGCTTTATCAGCAAGAATGAAAAAATACCATCCTCGCCAACATCAGTATCACCACGTCATCTTAAACTTCTACAAAATGTTGTCTTTTTATGGCCAGAATCAATAAAACAAGTCATTAAACTGAACCTTTCTCTATGTAAATACAGGACCATGTGTTTTGAGTCTGCACTGACCCCTGGTGGCCTCATGTGTGTCAGAATTTTCTGTCCATGGCTCCACCAACTAAAACCACAAAAGCCTGTCTTTGATTTGTTACGTATATGATAGAGGTGTAACATTAGGTAGAGGTGCTGTGGTTTAATAATGTGTAATAGTGCAACAAGTGAAAGTGAAATCATCAGAAAAGTCTAATTTGCAACAATGTGGATGATTAAGAAACAGACTGGATGGTTCAAGGCTGTCCACTGGCCTTGAGAGCTTGATAGCACTGCCGCTTTCTTTGTCTGTATTCATAAGTCAAGTCAAGTCAAGTCAATCTTTTTCTTATAGCCCAGAATTATGGATTACAATTAGCGTCAAAGGGGCTTTTAAAATCTGTAAAGTATATGACACCATATATGTCCTAAGACAGATGATCTGGTTAAGAAAGAACTCTCCTGAAAAAACATCTTCAGAGGAAAAAGTGAAATTGATTTCTGTTTTAATAAAGGCTTAATAAATGAGTGACGATACATACAGCAGTTCTCTCACCTGATAAAAAACATTCCACTTCCACCATAGCTACAGTATGTGTGACATCTTGACAGGAGGAAAAAAAGAGGAGACAATACCCATAGCCTGTTTGACAGTTGACTTGGAAGAGGAACAGGAAATGTAGAAAGAGGGCAACATCCAACAAAGGTACTCAGTCGAAATCAATCTCGGTATGTGGTGACACATGGAAGGCAGCTTTTAACCAACAGGCCATCATGCAACCCCAGGATGGCGGTGGAGAAAATACAATAAAGACCCTTAAAGGGACCTGTCCCTTTAAAACTGACAAGACACGATGTAATGTGTGAAGCTGGTGCCCTTTTTTTTTGCCCCTGCCACTTCAATAGCCTTACAGTCCAAATGCAACATAACCTCTGAGTGCTTAGTCAGAGATTCAGGTGTTTTCTGTCTGTAACGGCTAATTCTGTCTCATGCTACAATCCTCCAGCAAAGATGAGGAGTCGGCCACAGAGGTCTGTTCAGCTCACTTCTTTCTGACGTCACACCATGTTCTTCAAATTAAATTTTTAGTCTTCAGCCCAACCAACATTGCCTCAGGTCACATCCCTTCAGGTACTATAAAAAGACTCTTGTGTTCAAAATATGTGGAGTTTCCCTCTGAAGCGAGCATGTGTAGGATTTGAAAATGTATCCCAGCGCTGGTTTAAAAAAAAAAAACTGACGCACAGCATTAGAGGATATGCATATTGAAACTCTTTTCTAAAAAATTGATCAAACAGTCTTCAAACACTAACTGATTGATCTAGAGCACAACCCCATTGAATAAAGTTGGTGTACAAGTAAATTTAAATCACATCAACCATACAAAATATCATCAAAAGGTCCTGTTTTTAAGTGTGTCAGGCATCCCAATAAAATATCTAAGTTGTCTCCAAAAACATGCATTCACTAACAGACTTTCTTCTGTATAACATCTCCACAAAACGAAAGAAAATGTGCGTTTTTATTTACAAATTGTTTTGTTTTCATTTGAAGTAAGGCTGGAGTGCTCATTATGTTGATAATAACCACACATCCCATTTGGTTGCTTGCAGAACAAGTTAACAAAAAGTTAACAAAAAAAAGAAAAAAAAGGCAGATGTGGAAAGTGAGACAAAGCACTCTAAAAACTGTAAAATATTCAGATTATGTGTGTAAAGCTTTGATACATGTATGAGATTCAAAGGCGATTAGAGCCTCTCCATGTTTTATGTCTGTAAAGCTGAAGGCATTGTACAAGACTGTAAGATGATCTTTTCACCTTAAATCCAGCAGGAGAGAATCAATAAGAAAGATTTTCCTCCTTTACTCTGGTGTCAAAGAGTTGCTTTGTTTGCAGGATGCTGTTCACGTTTGCACTATCTGCAGAACTGTCAGGAAGGTTTTCACTGCTCATCAATAAGCTGAGGTAAAGGATCAACCGTGCCTCCACTCCTTTTAGTCCAGGGCAACAGTGTATGAGCTGTTCCCATCATGCTCCTCACTAATTACAGCTGTGTGTCTCATGATGGAGCAGCATGTTTGTTTTTCTCTGAGGTCATTTTGTTCGCTGTGATCGCTGAACCTGACTGTCCTGCCGGCTAAATGTTCAAGCTCCTAGCAGGCCACGTCATTGTGCTCAGCGCTCTGTTTCCACTTGATATTGTGGTTGTTATGTAAAGCTTGCAGACCCAGTTTGAGCCCTAATAAAATTACAAGGATGGTAATTTTTGCAGGCCAAAATCATGAGGAAATATGATACCTTTACTTTAACTCAACTTTTTACTTTTGGGTACTTTTACACTGGATACAATATCCGGTCCTTCTTTAATATGACAGGTGCTGTGAACAAAAGCATAATAAATCAAAGGAGAATTCACGCTACAAAAGGATAACTGATGGGATAACTTTGACCTGTGCCTGCCAATTTAGTAGTTCAGAAACCAGCATGTACCTTCAGCTTTTAGTGGAGCAAAATCAACAAACCAAGATTACTTAGTGACCCAGACAATACACTATAAAACAAAACAATAACGACAGCTGATGTAGACTGATACATTCTACCTCCAGTAAAAAAACAGTTGCACCACAAATCCCCACCTGTCTGAGTCACAACTAACTAATAACACCTCAAATCTCGGCTTTGCTTCACAGCTGTAGTCTTTATCCAAGCGTCATGCCTTCATGAAGGTCATATCTTAGATTCAGTCTGACAATCTCAGAGGGACTATAAAATAATGACACACATTTGCTGCTCTCTCTAGTTTCCCTGATGTCTGTGTTGATGATATGTGAGTTTGTCATCTGGGAGGAACTGACAGATGTTGTCTTATTCTCAGTTGTTACTGTTGGATAATTCAGTTACTATCAAGTGTTGTGACCTTTTAGGGAATAATTGTGTGCTGTGCCTGGGAAATATGAGATATTAGCAAAAGATGAGAATTTGAGGGGATGGCAGCACAAAGTCGCTAAACCAATCTGTGTTCAAAAGGCTGAAGATTTCTGATGGCGCTCTCTATCCCCTGTGTTCCTGTCACCTTAACACCAGGCGTCACCAACACATAACTGACCGCTTTTTATCAGTTGTCCCTTCCTGGCTTGATAAAGAGCTCTGGCACATTTTGCACCAACTCTGCTCCATTAACAATTCACAAAATGAGGGAAATGGTTTGGTCAGGGTGACAGACAGACAGAGAAAAGAAGCAATGAGAGGGACAAGATGAGGGAGAACAGAGAGAGAGTACTTCTTCTACCTGTGAATCATACCACAGGAGAGTTTCTTTTTGTGATTACATGGAGATGTGAAGGAGGAAGAGACAGGAGGAAGCTGCTGGCAAAAAGCCTGCATTATGAGTTATTTTCCCATCTCGCTCAATCTACTCTGAGCTCCATCTGAACCCCACTGAGGCAGTCAGTCTTTTACAGCAGCCCCATTTGATGCAGCCGACAAAAGAATATGATTGCACTCCTCATGCCTGCGCTTGCCTTGCATCGTCACCGACCGCCCCGCTGCCGGTCATTACAGCGTACAGAAGATACTGTATGACACCACACCTGAGGGTGTAATGTCACCTTGGAGGAGATTTTATCAGGAGTCACCTTGTTGGATAATTACTGAACATTTGGCTACACGAGAAAGCTTAGAAGAAAGTTTTACTATAACATCAAGATATTCTGTTTTTACAATGAGCGCAGACACAGCAGGAACTCAATCACAGACTTAAACTAATCAAATCATTGTGAATAAAGAAGAACAGCACATTTTTTCCCCGTTGGGCTCTTTTAATAGCTGTCTGGAATTCATGAAAAGATCAATTTTTACATGTAACTAGTGAAGATGCTGGATCATCTCCTGCTGTGTATACTCATACTCCTGCATACTGTATTTGTTATATTCAGTAGTGTGTCAGAAGCAATGAAGACACCAAAACAGATGCACAAGATACACAGGCAGTCTTTCAACAAATGTGTTACTTGTGTTTAAAAACGTAGATGTATTGACAGTACAGATGTAATTGTGTAACCACAGTGTTACATTGATAACTTTTAAGAGACAAGTCATTTTGGAAAAATAACACAGAGCTCTTCAGAGCTTGTAAAATTGGCAGAATAAAAGTATCTCTTTTCCTTAGAAACATTATTGTGATTGTGAATTACTAATTAAAAAATGTTGTGGGGTCCAACATGTTTGTGAGCCACTTGTATAACGCCAAGAGCTTAGGTAGTTGCCAGTTTGTGGAAAAAAAACATAAGAATGGCTGAGCTCTACAGTATGTGCCCAGCTAGTGTTCGCAACGTTTTCAATGTTTGCTAGCTAAATTAGCAAAATTAACACTAGCTAGTGTTAGTGACGTAAATGTTTGCCAGCTTGTCTAAGCAACGTCAGCTAGTGCAACAAACTGTCAACCACTTGAGGGTGCAGCAGCGGTGTTGTGACGTGAATTACAGAGGTGATTTACAGAGGCTCACACCAGGACTTTGACTCCGGGGATGACGAAGACACGGCAGGCAGGGACAGAGGAGGAGTGATGGTAGATGTATTTGGTGGGTTTTATTTTGTTTCTGTCCAGTTTGAATAAACAGTGTTTTATGATTAATTAACAAGATAATTAAGCTTGTCATAGTTTGGTAAAAGAGAAGCCTGAACACAGACAATGCATAGTTGCATTTCTACAGGGGGCTATACTATCAGACTATCGCCTCTTGTGGTACAAAGTGGTGTTCCGAGACAGGAGTCACCAGGGCTAGCTGGTTAGCATGCTAACTTCAGTAGACATCTCTGCAACACAACACATAGACGTCTTTGACATTACGTCGAATAGCTGGCAATACTGGCACTTTTTTTTTTTTTACCTTTATGCTGTCATTTTTTCAGATTGTGTATTGGTGAATGTTTTCTGTATTTCTGAGTTTGCAAAACCACTTTCTTTGAATTGCCTCTTGAGGAACAAACAAGTACTTTGAATTGAGTTGAAAAGAGATAGATTTGTTTGTTGAAATGTTCACTTCAGGCTTTTTTTTTTTGATTTTCTGTTGATAGGGGAAATAATTCAAAATAATGGGCTATCATTTTGAGACAGAGAGGCAGTTTTATGTGACCACATGCTCCAAAATCAATTATTCTTTTCTCTGCCTACGCTTGTACTTGTGGAGGTATGATATGCTGTTTTCAAGACAGAGAAACGCTAGAGAATAAAAGTAGAAGAATAAGGGTAAATCTAAAAATTATCAGTATTTCACTTTTGGCAGAGGAAGCTTCTAATGGTAAAGGTATTATTCACAAATATGACAGAGGCAGTACAGGGTTGGTTGGTACTCTTATGAGCAAAGAATAAAAAGAATAATACATCAAACAAAAAGAAACACTGCATCGCTTCTTTGTACAAGTGTACATAATGTATGACATTTACATGAGTCAGGATATGCACTTTCCACTTTCTTGTCACATTTTCTTTGATGCAGTCTGACTGTAGATCGATCCTCATCCTTACACTTCACTCTTCTTTCCACTTAGCTGTGTGATGCTGAAAGACTGAGCAGAGGAGAGTGAAGAGGACACTTGTCACAATTTCTGTTTACCAAGGGATTATAGCGGAAATTAAGAGTTGGAGGGTGGAAATAAGTCAGCATTTCTTCAGAACTTCATGCATGATAAGGAATAAAAGTCCTTCAGGGTACTGCGAAAAATTCAATTCAATTTGAGTTTTATTTAAAGGAAATACCACTTTTCACATTTCACACAAATACACAAATACACTCTTTCTATCAGTTTTCTAGTGATAATTATTGCTTGAATATATTCAGGAGGATGGTACATTTGCTCTGGATGAAGTGATATTTGCTTGAAGCTGATGTGTGACCCAAAGGTTGTCTGACTCAGTTGCCTGGCACCATGGCGGATACTCAGGAACTGTTCCAGGAGCTGGGCTGACGTCAGGAGACAATGTGAATCAATATGCTGACCCCAGAGGCGATGGTAAGTGTAGTGGGTCTGCACTCTCTTGAGAACTTAAGAGAATAGTTCATTCCATCGGCTACTTCTAACAACTAAATCCTCCTTGTTTTCAACATGTGCGTGGGACATGAAGGTGACTCGACTTCCTAATCAAAGTAATCACGCAGTCGTCATCTAAGAGCTCAAACTTCCTCCCTTCTCAGACAAAATATCACTCGGATGTATCCTGTCTAGATAGCGAGCTCTCTCCATAGCGAAGGAAGTGCTGTTACCGAGAGTGTACAAACAACACACAGATGGTTATGTTTTCTCAGAAGAGAGAATCTCCAGAATTAAATTGAGTTTGTAGCACAAATGAAAAACTCACCAACAAAACAACTCACGGAGAGCTGTGGAGTGGGCAAAGTGTGCAGCGAATGAAAACACCTAATTCATTCCCACTGGAGATGATCTGCTCTACACCGAGCCAGGAGAAGAGGCAACATATCTGCAGCAGCAGATGGTGCCATCTAACTCCAGCTCAACTCCTCTGCCTGCACAGAATATAACATAAAATAAAATGTATTGTTAGAGATGTTTGGAGAGATGCTGAATGTTAATGTGGAGCTTTCTGGAGGTGTCACCGGCCCAACGGTGTAAAGGAAGGAGGGACATCGAGGCTTAAAAAGACATGTAAGTATAGAGAATTTGGGGCTTATCACTGTTCTGTGTAAACAATGTCCAGTTTTCCTGAGTTATGACTTTTCAGATGATCCAATTAGTATTTAATTATTTATTTAGATTAAAGGGGAACTACAACAATTTCACACATCCAAGTTTGACTACAGGTGGGAGACTTCTTCTGCGTATGTTATAACAATTGAAAAGCCTTTTGTTGCTGAAGAAGGAGGCTGATTGAAGTCTGATGTGTTGCCTTAAGCGATTTCACTCGATGCAGTGTCAGTTGAGGTTGAAGACTACAAGTTTGAAAATCGAAACAATCTGGAGGTGTGGAGTTAGGGAGAAGTGAGTTCATCAGACATCCGTAGCCTGCTTCTTGTTTCTGCTCGAGGCTACATTAGCTGCTACACGTGTACCATGAGCTTAACACACACAAATCTCTGACAAAACTGTCTGTGGCCAAGTTGCATTGTGGGTAATGTAGTCTCCAGGTTTTACAAGGAAGAAGAATGCATGGAATAAAAGAGATGATATCTGTGCTTCTGCTGCATACATTTTTTATTGTTTTTTTTTTTTTTTTTTTAAACTGTCCATCATGACTTGGACAACTTTTGACAGCAACAACATGTGGAAGGTAGGATGGTCCAAAGCCCCCCAAATTCAAGAACTGAACAGTCAGCTTCATCAATCATGAGCTTAACCCTTTCCTTCCTTTCCTTGCAGATATGTTTTCTGTTGGGACAAACACTCAAGAATGAAGCTTACATCAGATTTCCTCTGTTGTGTCATGACTAATTATCGACAGAAATTTCTGCTTCTGGGTATTTTCCACTCTGTTTCTGCCTCAGAATCATGTGTACTCCTCTTCAATCTGGCTTAAATTGGCAGCTCACTAAAGTCAATTATTTGCTCTCTGCTGGGCCAAACTCAGTCAGCTTTACTTAGTTTAGAGGGTTTTCATTTGGCCAGTGACCATTTCTCTTGTGCAGAGCTCTTTGTTTTGTCTTTTTTTGTGACTTTCATTGCATTTAATTTGAAGCTGCCTCTTTTCTGCCAGCAATGTTTGAGTCCATGTTAGATTTCTTCACTGGGTCCACCAAGTCATCAATGATTTCACAAAGTGGGGTTTATATGACTTCTGCTTGAACATAAGTATCCAAATTATCCCTTCTAATTCAGTCAGTCCTTACTGATAATTCAGTATGAAGTGTGGTGTCTGTAACACTATGACGCTGATCTGCTACCTCAACATCACTTCTCAGAAATCAGGAAAAGGATAACAGACATAGTCAAGAACAAGAGGATGCATAGACCCTTTGAATGACTCTAATTATGGAAAAAAAAAATGCCATCAACAACAAATGCTGGAAAACATACACCTGATCATTTTAGTTAAGCACATGAATGGCTGTTTGTATCAGAAAACACAAAAGCTGCACCTAATAATACAGATTGCATCACCTAAAAGGATAAAGGATGCTTTGTACCACGTCCCAGCTCTCTGTCCAGTCTGAGCTGAGGCTCAGTGTTGCAAAGAAACAGAGACATTTTATTCTTTCAGCTGATAAAATCTGGCTCAGACGTGTTTTTCATATCATATTGTAGCATTTCATAGTTAGATCCTCAGAACAGATAAACCCCTCTTTATTTGGTCTGGTAATATTTTGAATAATTAATGTTGAAGCGGCTTAAAATGAACATGCAACATTAAAATATCCAGAAGGTGAAAGAAGACACAGGTATAGCAAATTAGAATAAATAAATAAATGACTAAAAACAAAAAGGCACCTTAGCAAAGTAATAACACTAGTTACATGTTGGGCTGGTCTTGTTTTATACACGTTATTGTGAAATTAGATCGTGGTGTACATTTGGGGGGGAAAAGGCTGTAAATGTTTTGTAAGTTTTCATAACATACAAAGTGAAGCCTGTACTTCCATTACATCATGGGACATTGTGGACAAACTGCAATTCAGACACAAACAGCAGGACACAAAGTAAATTAGAACATATATATCTATTATATACTGTATATAGACATACATGTGAAGAGTCTATAAAGAGAAAATAATATATAGATACAGAAATGTGTAGTCTTCAAGAAAAAAACTACTTTTGGTTGAGTTTCACATGATCCACTAACACACAGGCAGCCGTGCGTAAATGGAATGCGTATTTTGGCTCCAGTTTATAATATCCACAGTTTTCTTTCGGTTTTTTTTTTCGTTTTGATGTCCAGAGAGTGTCGACACTCAAATAAAAGAGCAGACTTGTGCTGTTTTTTTGCAGAATGCGACACATGTGTACAGCCTCGCAGACACACTGAAGCTCGTCCGCCTTCACCCACTTGGCACCAGCGGAGCGCAGAGGGAACGAGGTGCACACATCACACGACTCTGCTGCCCCGACGGGAATATTGAGGAGAGCAGTTTCGGGACTTTTAATGGGATTTACTGCCGGGCTGACACGACTTCGATTTGTTTTTGTTTTTTTGTTTTTTTTGGACCATGATAAAAGACGTAAAAGAGAGTGAAGAGGCTGCTGACTTATGGCGAGTTCTGAAAGAAAAGAGCAAACCTGAGGTAAGAAACTGGCTCAATATTGACTCTTTTGAAAATGGAGGACATCTCTCATTTAAAGATGGTTTATTGTGATTGATTTTTAAAAAAAATATATTATTAAAATAGCATTCACTGCACTTTAGTTGTATATCAAAAATAATTCTTAGACTTGTGAATGGAAAATACGCATCACCATACTTCATGGCAAAGGACGTTTCACTCCCAAAGATGCATGTGCACTGTACAGTAAAATGTAGTCAACGCTTTATTATAATTTATTTATTATTCTGTGTCATTTACTGTTCCAGACCAGTGAAACTATGGGTTCTGGCTGAAGTGATCACTTTTGAGGTAAATCTCTGCCCAGACCAACATTTTTATGATTCAAAACTATGTTGGCAGAAAAAGTCTGAAGTCTCTCTCTCCCTCCTTTAGATTTTATTTCCATTATGTCAGCCAATGGCAGCTCAGAGACCACTTGTAGGTCAGAGGTCAGACCAAGCAACAACACCTACAGCCAGCAGGAGCTCTCTGTCACTGCCTCTGTCATCTCCATGACCGTGGGCATCTTCTCCAACAGTCTTGCCCTCTTCATCCTCGTCAAATCCTACAACCGCATCCGGATCAAATCTAAGGCATCCTTCCTGCTGTTCGCCAGCAGCCTGGTGGTCACAGACCTGCTGGGTCACCTCATCATCGGCACACTGGTGCTTTTCGTCTACGGCTCCCACAAGAAATGGGAGACGTTTGACCCTCACCGCATCGTGTGCAGCATCTTCGGGGCGTGCATGGTGTTCTTCGGCCTGAGCCCCCTGCTCCTGGGCAGTGCCATGGCGGTGGAGCGCTGCATTGGAGTCACCAGGCCCATCTTCCACTCCACGGCATTAGCTTCCCACCACATGAAGAAGCTGCTGGGACTCACCTTGCTGCTGGCTGCCCTGGTGGCTGCGCTGCCTGTGCTGCTGTGGAGGCCCTACAAGGTTCAGAGCTCCAGGAGCTGGTGCTTCTTCCATATGGAGGAACCCAAGGACTGGCTGGATGTGCTCTTGCCCCTCCTGTTCTCCATGCTGGGGCTGCTGGCCTTACTGCTCTCCATTGTGTGCAATACACTGACAAGCTGCACCCTGCTGCAGGCCAGGCTGCGCCGCAAGCATCACTGCAGGGGCACGTCGTACCACATAGAGATGATCTGTCAGCTGCTGGCTATCATGTTGGTGTCCTGCGTGTGCTGGGGCCCATTACTGGTAAGATATCCTCCTTAGTAGACCTTCAACTCTGCTATCTGGCATTAAAACTCACAGTGTGGGGCTGACACTGCAGGAACCCTTTGGTAGGTGTTGTTTCAGCCACATTGCCTCCTGCTTTATCCATCCATCTTTACATTTACATTCCCTCATACCATCATTTGTCTGATCTTCAAACCTCATCTTCTGTTTTCCAGTGTGTCTGTCATGGAACTTGAACAGTGTTAAGTACAAATTGACTGTCAAGAGACAGAAAAATTGGTTTTAAAATGAGGCAGAAACCTGGCAGGTTGTATTATCCATGATGTGTGATGAAAAAGTGACTCACAAAAAGATTGTTTGAAGTCTTTCATTTTCAATCTCTCTCTCTCTATCTTTTCTTTCATTCTTTGCTGCTGAAGCTCCCGTCCATCCGTCAAGACTCAAATTCAATAGCTGTTCTGTCTGACCTTTCCTCTAACCTCATAAAAAAACTGCAATATGTCCAGAATCCTGGAGCAAACTTACACACTTTCCTTAAAAAATATCCACTCGCTCCCTTTTGAACAAGACATGCATGTCAAGCTCCCTCTCCTGTCCCCTTCATAGCTCTTATTGCTTCTCCAAAAGCACACTGTGATCTATGCCATCACTTCAATTCATGCTACACCCCTCGTCTACTACTATGCTACTCAAATTTCTGGCAAAAGGACAGAAGAAGTGAGCTTAATTTTTATTTAGGTTTTCTTAAAATCTCCCACCAGTGCTGTTTTGTTTGACAGCCAATTTGCACCAAATATGCTTTTCCTGTAACAGTGGATCAAAGCAAATAATCTAACAAGCTTTTCAGTTTATTCATTAACTATTAACTATTTATTCATAATATAATTATAATATAATTCTCGCTTCGGTGTGAGAGGTCCCAGGTTTATTCATGTTATTTAATGCCAGTTTAATTAAAAAATGGAAACAAACTGTTACCATAAAAATGAAATTGAATCATGGATTTTGAGAATTGTGACACCCAGTCACTCACATCCTATCAACAAACTGTTGCTGGCCCAGTCCTCATGTAGATAAGCGAGTGCCTCACTTAAAACACAACTAGGTTAACACAGCAAGAGGCACAGTGGCATCATCAAACACAATCATAATTGAACAATTAATTTCTTTCACTTCCCGTTAGATCCATGTCATCATGCTGAGCATCAGAGTGAAGGGCGAGCCTACATCTTTCAGTCTCCTGATGGTGGTACGCATGGCCACCTGGAACCAGATCCTGGACCCCTGGGTCTACATCCTGCTGAGAAAGGCTGTTCTGAGGAAAATCTTCATGTTGATCCACAGCTGCTGGGGCCCAAACTCTCATCAACTATACCGCTGGCAGCGCAGCGTGCTCCGCAGCTCGATGGAGACCAGCAACTCGGCTGATGGCCCACCTGACTGCCGCTGCCTCAGTAAATTACCTCTGCCAGACACTGAGCTCAAATCCATCACCTGAACCAGGGTCACAGTGTTTCAATGAACTGTGAAAAAAACAGGAAGACGCTGTGAAAACTTTACTGGAATAGAGAAGGTTTAAGTTATGGGACCCATCACTATAACTTTTTGGGATCTTTGGGATAACTTTTGCTCTCAACTTTCAGCTCAGTTTATTGCATCAAAACCTGCCTAAAATGTTCATGTTTGAATGTTCAGTTATTCCTTTATCATGCTTTTTCCATCTGACAAGCTGTCGTCTTTGTTCTTAATGCTGCTGAAATTTCCACATGGCAGCTCTGGCTGCTGCACTCCAACAAATAATTTTCCTAATCCTTTCTTAAAGAATTTTAATAACATGTTAATTGTCCATCTAATCATGTTAAGTCAGTGTGAATAAATTAAATTACTTATTCTGATTAAATGAAACTTTATGTGTTTATTCAATTATTACGTATAAAGGTCAGAGGAACTTCTAGGTAAACAATGTGTTTATCATCCAAGTATACATAAAAGTGATACATTTTTTATTCTGTCTCCCGTGTTAAATCAAACATCTAGTTATTTAAACTAGCAAGACTTTTTTTTTTACTTTAACTTTAGTAAATACCGATTGCACAGTGTAATTAATGTAGAGAAAAGACTCCATCCCTGTATAGATTGGTTAATTCACTTTGCTATTCACAATGCACAAAGCCAACCAAAACAGGCATTGTTTTCCTCTGGTCACTATCCCAGGTGACAGTGGAAGAACTGGATTAACTGTAGAAACTCTGCACGGCACTGCAAAAGAAAAAGAACCCCGCTGTTGGAGGAGGCTAAGAAGGTGAAGAGGGAGCGTGATGGAAACCGAGGTCAAACAAGAGTGAACAGACGGGACTTTAATTTATTCACACTGACTCAACAACAACTTTGCATTAAATGGGACCCTGCATGGAGTTTATGTAAGTTGAGCAGCACACAAATCTACCTATCTATCTATCTATCTATCTATCTATCTATCTATCTATCTATCTATCTATCTATCTATCTATCTATCTATCCATCTATCCATCTATCTATCTATCTATCTATCTATCTATCTATCTATCTATCTATCTATCTATCATGTTTCAATGGAAATGTCTCCAGTAATTTTCGTAAAACCATTACAGAATGAAATCAGACAATACATTGCCTGCCTGTCTGTCGGTCAGTCGTCTCCTTGTAGGTAATTACTGTAAATATAGCGTTCTGCAGAAGTGCTTCTTTTCTAATCAAACCTTTTCCATTTCTTTGTACTGAAGTGTGTAATAAAGAAAGATGGTTTAAATGGAAAAACCAAATATTACAGAGGAAATTGAATATTCTTACAAATGCTCTGTTATAGTCATGGTAATGTGTGTTAAGAAGAAGTTACTCTGAGGAGAACGTCCGTCTGTCTTTCTTTCTCTCTATATGGAGTCTGTGTGGCACAGCGATAATTAGACTTGTTCACTGTTCAATTATAGTCTATTATAATTATCCAAATCCAGTCAATTATATTAATTATAATCAATCATGACACGTTTAAAAAAAAGGTAATATGAGTTTCTATTTAATTACATCTGGTTTTAAACTGTGCATCATAAAACAAAGTGTAAAACAATGTACCTGCTGTTGCATGTTGGCAGAACTCTTGCTAATCACAGCTCCTGCTGCTGCTCTGGGGGTTTAATTGCATTCAGCGTTTAGGTGGCACACTTTGAGAGCCATCGCTCAATTACAGTGTCACAAGATGTAAACTGTGCTGTTACAGAAAGTGGAGAACAAATAAACTTTCAGGTGGAATGAAATAGGCAGACACATCAATGGAAAAATGAATAGCAAAATTAAAGATATCATATGTAACATTTCCGCATTGAAATGTCTTAATATGACTAAACCTTTGTTTTACATTTTGTTGAGCTGTGTAATTACATCATCACAAAATTTCCCCACAATGTTCAAACCCTGGGAAATACAAACTTCAATTCAACACAACGATGCATTTAATTTGGTGGAATGCCATTATAACTTCCGGGATGGAGTCAGAGAGAGGAAGTAAGTCGGCGAACACAACTGCACATAACATGAATAAAACTTTAATACATAACCTCATCTGAGAACATTTCTGCCTGAGTCACGGAGACAGATTTTCATCAGCAATGGTGGCTGTTGAACAATAAAGACAGCAACTCCCATGATCCCAAACTACTTCTGTCTTTTATTTTGTTTTGTTTGAGGGACCCCTGGTGGCAGAAATTACATACTGTATGTTTAAAGTCTGCAGATACAACAAAAACACTTGGTCACAATATGCTGTCAAAAATAAAAACAATAATTTGGGAATTCTACATTAAACACATTTTTAAAAATCAATTTTATCTAATTTGATTACTCAATTTGCAATATATATATATATTTTAAAAAGGTATCAGTTCATTGATTATAAACAGGAATGACAGTATGAAAAATCCATGTATCTCTTTGATATGAATTTGCATATGTGCGGCTATTTATTTACTGTTTTTCTATTTCTAATTTAATTGTTTTTGTATATATTGTCTGTAGTTTTTAGTGTGCTATGGACCTTCCTCTGTGTCCTTAATAAAGTCATTATCTAATCTTATCTACCACTTTTTCAGTCCATATGAGACTATTGTTTTCTTTATAAAGGAATAAAATGCTAAAGCAGTGTTTAAAGAGGTTTAGTTGGACCTTTCTATACTTTGTGTGCCATGAAATCTATTTAACATTGACATTTTCTTAATTCTTGAAGATGAAAAGCTCTTAACGTTTTACAGACACCTTTCAGGTCAAAGGAAGGGCAAAATGTCTGTAATGAACTTCCTTTTTCTAACATTTAAAAACAGAACACATTATTCCATAACTCATTGATTCCATGAATACACATAATATTCATGACAATATTCATGAAAAATGCGTTTTACAAATTGGCTGCTACAGGGCATCAAACCACATCAATCATGTCAACTCACTAAATCATGTAAATCAATCCATTTGTTTTCTACTTTTTTACAGTTCCCTTTCCTGTCCCCTTCATACCTCTTATAGCTTCTCCAAAAGCACACTGTGATCTACGCCATCACCTCAGTTCATGCTACACCCCTCGTCTACAACAGTTATAAGGCTATCAGTGTTTTTTTTTTAAAACATTCACTCAACTACTACTACTCAAATTTTTAGCAAAACTTTTTTTTTTTGACTTTTTTTTGACTTTTTCTATACATGACTGTGGGGACAAGTAGTTCTGTAGTGCTGGGAATGTTAAATAACAGATTAAAAAACAAATATTGCTAAATTGATGGCCCCAGAGGCAAATAACCTGTTGTTTTATTGTAAAATATTGGGGGGGATTAAGCCTCAACTGTTTTCAGGTGTGAATTTCTATAAAGACTAGAGACAGAAAAAATGGACGTTTCCATAGACGCTTTTAGCAGTATTTGTTCAGTGTGTGTGGGTGTAGTTGATAAAGTGTCCTGTAGGTGGCAGCACGACGCCCGAAGTCATCCAGCTGGTCGGAAACGAAGAAGAAGAAAAATCTGTATGGTATGTGACGTAATCTCTTCCTGATAACCTCCATCTTTCAGTACCGCATGCCTCTGTGGATATTAGAGCAGGTTTGGCCTGATAAATGTTGGTGTGTGTGCGATGTTTGGTGTTTGTGGATGTTGGTGTTTGGTCGGAGCAGAGCTGTCGGGCTGAGCGGAGCGGTGACACGCTGTGTGCTCAGTCCGGAGGCCCTGTGTTGTGTTTTCATCTGCAGCTGCTAACCACACACACACACACACACACACAAACACACACACACACATAGCGGACTGTCTGCTGACAAGTTGGAGCCAGTCTGAGTTACTATTGCATCAGCGTGGTCCAATTATCCTGTCCATTTAATGTCTGTTCATCGGTTATCCTCGGGGATGAAACAGTTTTCCTGTTAGCTCATTTGTAAACACTCCCGTTAGCTCATGTTGTTGTAGCTAATGCTGGTGCCTGACAGTCGACAGGGGAGCAGCAGCATGTTAGCTGTGTAGCTAAAAACATTAATGTGCTTTATTTTTTTTTCAATATTATCTCCATTTCTGTCACACTGTAGGTGAAAACATGAATCAAGAAAAGCTGGCAAAGCTTCAAGCCCAGGTCCGGATAGGAGGAAAGGTAAGTCTACACCCAGGAAATGGGCCATTGTTTTGACTGGAGAGGTTTTAATGACAGATGGTACATTAAAGTACATAATAGCATGTTGTACGTGTTTGTGATTTCATGGTTTGCCTTTTAATTATGTCAAATAAAATACACTAAACCAAAACTAACAGTATCTTTCCATTTCAAGTGGTGTTTGTATTTTTTTAAATGTATTATTTACAAGTTTTACAGTGTTAATACTATGTAGCCTACTAAAAGTCATTATTGAAATTCATGTTGTAGTTTGTCCTCAGTACAGTCCAACAAAATAAACATGAGCATGTTTATACTGTTTCTGTGACATTTTTAGACAAAATTAGGGGATTCCTCCATAATCGATTATATGATTAAATCCGTTTTTGATGTTTGGCTTACTGTTATTTTTGTTAAAGGTGCATTATGTAGTTTTGGGAAAGAAAGAGAAAGATCTTCTGACTGTTTTTTGTTTTGTTTTTTATGCCGAAACAAACATAATAAACAAACTCTTTGTTTTCATGACATAATAAACAAACTGACCTTAAAGGGCAACACAATTTCATACTGTTTTACTTTGTTTATATGTGGCAGACCCTGCCACCTTTCTAGCTTCAAACAGTGTTCTGGGGACCTTATTTACCTCTGAGATCAGCTTATTTATTCAGTTATGGAAAATGTAAATATTTCTGAGTTTGTAATATTTGTTGACAAAAACAGGGAAGAGATACTGACTCACTTTGAAGACTGCAGTATCTAATCTATAAATCCACCAGACCGGTATATCAACTTATATTAGTTTGTCACTGACTTATTGCTATAGTCACTGAAGCCGGCCAGTAACAAGAAATTGTGGTGCAGAAATTCCCAAAATATGTTTATGGTTTTTACCACAAGAGACCTATGACAAGTTTATTGTCAGATAAAAGCAAAATGTTCCACTCAGACTAGAAGTCAAGCAGGAGTCACAGCAGGAGGCCAACTACATGACAGTACCTGAGTTTTTCAACTCCCAGATATCTATATCCTTATCAGCCTCAAAGACCTGCCCAACTATAGACCGCAGCACTGCTTGAAACAGATTTTGGACAGAATTACTTGTTTGATTCATGTGTGTATTAATTTTGAGAAACATTGAAATAAACAAGATTTTACAACAAAGGCTTTGTGCCCCTTCGGCCTTTTATTTTTCTTTTAATGCTGTCACTCTTCATGTTGCTGTCAGTAAGGAGTCTTATCTTCTCTTTGGTTGTAGGGATCTGCGCGCAGGAAGAAGAAGGTGGTACACAGAACTGCAACTGCTGACGACAAGAAGCTTCAGAGTTCATTAAAGAAGTTGGCTGTCAACAACATTGCTGGAATTGAGGAGGTAAATTGGTCTTTTGTATAAGGAAACTCTGAATGTAGAGCTCGGTCAGGTTTTTAACATTTATGTGTCCTTAACTTTAACAACTGAGCGGTCTCCACCTCTCAGGTGAACATGATCAAGGATGACGGGACTGTGATCCACTTCAACAACCCCAAAGTTCAGGCCTCTCTGTCCGCCAACACCTTCGCCATCACTGGCCACGCTGAGACCAAACAGCTGACAGAGATGCTTCCCGGCATTCTCAGCCAGCTGGGAGCAGACAGCCTCAGCAGCCTGCGCAAACTGGCGGAACAGTTCCCTCGGCAAGGTGGGTGCTGTGACATTTAACAGTCACTTGGCTTAAGACCAATTTGCATGGGATTAGTATAATCTGAGGACCTCTAGTAATTAGTAATAATTGCAGAGGTTGGCTGTGATCTTAATCCTGCGTACACTATTTTCCACGGCAAATTACCGACCATATTGCACCAAACACAGAGGTCATGTCATAATATTAGTCCTGTGCAGATGGCATATCTGTGACGTGGGGTCATATTTTATTGAACATCTGTTGACTGCTGTCAGACCACAAAACAAGTATGAAATTTGATCGCGGCTCTTAATATGTTGAACAACTAACAGCTGTATTGTGAGATTGGTTATATTAATATTTAATTAGTGATGACAGAAAAGGTTACAGGCAACGAAAGATTGCCATATTAAAATCCTGCCACAAAACATCTGTTACTTGATCTAAATTAGCTGAAAATGTGTATTTATGCTTGGTACACACGAAGCACTGATGTTATACAGAACCGTGACATCACATCTGTGGCATAATGTCAGTAAATTCATGTAAAATTCAATGTCCTCAGCCTCTCTGTGTCTCTCCGCGACTGGCTCATTCATTGCCACTGAAGTTTAAAAACAATTCAATTCTCAATTCTATAGTTTCATTTCTTTAAAGGGCAAAAATAATGTTCTAAAACTTCTGGCCGCTATAGTTTTTAGCAAACTTTTCTCAAAAAAGTAGTAAATAGAGAATTTTGTCGAGAACTATTTTCAGAGGTGGATTAGTACACATTTGGTGCTCTGTGAAAGGCGCTGTGTGATGGACGCTGAAGTGAGGCAAAGACGCCATGTAGCCTAATTCAAATCCTTTGACTCGCTATTTTCTCCCGCTTTAAGCCCAAAATATTCCCAAATTTGTGAGCTGGCATTCTTTCTGTAGTAACCTCCCAAATATGGACACGTGTAGCCTCTGCTTCCATGACAGCTATGCCTGCATTGTCTTTTCAAAATAAAAGCCTGAAATTACGTAACAGCTATTCAATATTCGGTATTGTGAAAAGTATTGCATATGACGGCAAATAACGTGTTATTCAATAGTATCTAATATCCACCCAAGCGTGGTTGACGATGACAAAAATAAAGAATATCACCAGCTTATTCTCTATGAAATTATTACAGATCTGGTTAAAATCATTGAATGACCAAAGCTGAAGCTATAACATGTTTTTTTGATTGTACATTTCATCTCAGCTCTCGACAGCAAGGCTCCAAAAGCAGAGGACATCGAGGAAGAGGATGATGATGTTCCAGGTATGATATTGGTATTAGATACATGAAACTCAGACAGTTAAATGTTTTTTCACACACACACTTGAACTCATTTTCATAACTAAGATTTGTTATTTTTCAGATGTTTAGCAAATTTCCTAAATTCTCCACGCACTCTGTTATTTAGTTAACTGGAGAAGATCCACACTGTAGAAGTGATATTGGTCTGTTCAGTCCTTGCAAAGACTAAATTCGGCTTCATTTGGTATAATTTTTTAAGAGTAATAGAGTAAATACAGAATCACGTGAAAGTGTTTTCTTGCATTGTAATTATTAACAATGTGTTGCTCTGCAGATCTGGTGGAGAACTTCGATGAAGCCTCAAAGAACGAGGCAAACTGACACACATGAAGATGATGTACGCACGGACTGGACTGCAACGAAGCGAGAAAGCTTCTCCGGTGTTTTAAAGTCTAGACATATCAGACACTATCCCCACAAACCAGAGACTTTTCTATTTTACCATGGATGGCCCACGTATGTCCTGAGTCAGACTGGCTTGTGCACTTAAACAAAAAAAAAGAAAAAAGAACATATTCCCCTCTGGTAAATGATTAAATCCCCTCTCCACTTTGTCAGTCATGGTCAGGATTACAGTGGTCATTAAATCAAGTCTTAAGACTTTTTGTTTATGAAACAAAATAAAGGTGATTAACATTTTTTACATGGTGCTGTGATCATTGTTAAGTGAAGATTATAGAATGAATAAAATGATCTACAAATTGAGTGATGCTGAAACCTGAGATATGACAGGGTGTGCATAAATGCATGCGTGCATGCATGCAGGTTTTTTTTTCCATATCTGGCATCATAGCTGTGTTGTGTTGGCCTGTGCGCTGTCCTGCGGGCTGTGTAGACAGCAAACTGGGGAGGGACGTTTCTGCACACCTCTTGAGTTTCTTCAAAGAGCTGCAGAGAGACACAGGGGAGGAGGGAGATCACAGAGAGGGGGGAAGAGAGGCGAAAAAAACCATCCCATCCTCCTGCTTGTGAGCAAGGCACTGCTGCTTGAACCCGTTTCGCTCCGCACTCAGATGTAACCGGATAAAATGCTGAAGTTCTTCTCTGCGCGGGATGACGAGAATGAAAGCCTTCTGGGAGCGATAACTGAGGGTAAGAACAGCGTCCACAGCAGCGGGGTGGGGATGCTTGCTCGCTCGCTTGCCTGCTTGCTTGCTTTACTCTCCATTCATTGCCTGCCTGCGCGTTACAAGATGATGATACTGCGCGTCTGTGTTTGTCACAGAAAACTGCTGATCCAGCATTTTGGCTGCGCGCATAGTCCCGCATCATCATGTATGTGTGTTGCGCACATGCCCGTGTGCAGACTGCTGCGCACATACGCGCATCAGGCTCCCCAGTAAACACCACCTCGGTGTGAATGTCCTGCTGGATCTGATGTAACGGGATGCGGAGTGAGTGTCGCATTGCCGCCGGTGGTCTCGGTGCCTGCGAGCGGATTAAACATTTGCACGTGTGTTGAATGCGTCACCGTCCCGGGAAGCGATCGCTCCAGTCAGCCGGAGCCCCGCCGCCGTGTCGCGGGGTAATCTTCACTCTGTAGCCCGCAGCAGGAGCGACACGGCCCGCCTTTCTTTTTTATGGTTTCTGTGAAGCAGCTGCAATGCAGTTTAACCCAAGAAATCAGTGTATCAAATATTCTTAAGCGTTTTGATGCCAGAGCGCATCACACAGTGCAGGAGTGTCAGCTGAACAGCTGTCGGGTTTTCTGGGATTTCTACTGCTTCTGGTCCTGAGTCATAACTATTCATGAACCAGCTCAATGAAACAGCAGCTGTGGACACATTAAGTGGCGTTGCATTACAGTGATGGTTATGACGTGACTCACATATGAGGGAAGGATGCTCATTGGCTGTAATCACAGCCTTCATGTTGTATTTCATTGTTGAGATTATGAATGGAGTCGTGTCAGAAGCAAATAGTTTATTTGGTGCCGATGTGCTCTCTGAGGTGATCAATAGAAAACTCCAATGTGCAGAACATTTTATTACCACACCAAAGACACACACAATGAGCCAATACACAGGAGCAAACATCTGTAAAGAAAAAAAAAAGTATCTGCAGATCCTCATCCTGCAGAGCCAATTAAAACCAGATTGAACTCTTTCTCCTCTTGGGAGCCAGCAGCTATGTGCGACCACCAATTACTTATTGGTTTCATGTCAACATTTAGTCCTCTCCATGTAGTCTGTTCTGTGACACACCTCTCAAGGGCACCTGAGTGTCAGTGCTGCCTTTAGTGATGATTGAGGGCTATGAGGTATGCACAGGGTCATGAAATAAATGATCACACGCTGCTAAATGGCCACTTAGCACATATGAACACAGCTTTCACACCAAATGAGTCATTATTCATGAGCATGGTTTGTTTAAGTGTGTGTGTGTGTGTTTGACAGAAAGAGAGATAGAGACATTAAGTGTTCATGATGTCCTCATCACAGATGAAGGAGACAACCCGTCTCTTCAGGACACCAAACACCACTGGCTGAACAGACCCTGCCTGCTGGTGCTCAAAGATGGAGACGTGTCCAAACCAGGACTGGGCTGCGGCCAAATACGACCAGAATCTCCCTCCAAGACGACTTCAGACGTGTCTGTCAGAGGCAGCTTTGAGCCATGTGAGCAGAAACCATCTGAGCATCCTGCCAAAACTGCTTCACCCTCCCAGCTGGAGGAGGGCAGCTGCACTGTGACCACCATCTCCACATGGGGAGAGTCTTCCAGCCCCCTGGTGCTGAGCCCTGCCGAGGCTGCGTGGCCAGAGGAGGAGGAGGATGGATTGGCAGGGGAGAAGAAGAAGGAGCCCCAGGTTCTCCCATCAAAGGAGGACTCTGTGATCGAGGAGAAGGAGCTGGAGGAGAGCAGGCTGGAGCAACAGGAGCAGTCCTGCAGCTCAGAGGCGACTGCAGCACACGAGGAGCTCCAGAGCCAGTTTAAGATGGGAAGCTCTGATGGAGGAGATGAGACAGCAGCCAGCGGGGAGGGAGCGATGGGAGACTGCGCAGCTTCGCCTATGGATCCTGACAATGAGTTGAGCCCTGTTGGGATCCTGTCCAAGGATCGAGGCACCGTCCTAGGGGAGGTGGCTCCAGTTTGGATCCCTGATGCTCAGGCGCTGGTGTGCATGAAGTGTGGGGTCAAGTTTACGTTTACTAAGAGGAGGCACCACTGCCGTGCTTGTGGGAAGGTGAGGAAAAATGTGAAGTTTAAACGTTGAGCAGCATTCTTCTCTAGCTTGATAACACCTGTGTCCTTATGTGGTGTGTGTGCATGTGTGTATTGTCAGGTTTTTTGTGCACTTTGCTCCAGTCTGAAGTTCAGACTCACACATCTGGATGGCAAAGAGGGAAGAGTTTGCATTTCCTGCCATTCAACCCTCATCAAAAGTGAGCAATGTTTTTTTTTTTTACAGATTGTTTTTAAAATGAAAATTTGCAAGGAAGTAATTCTTACATCTTCTCCTCAGGGACACCTCCAAGGGGGAAAAGGAGGGTGTGGTTTGCAGATGAAATCCTCAATAAGCAGTCAGAGTCTGCTCCGACCACACCAGTCAGAGGACCGAACTTCTCACCGCTGATGAGACGAGCACTGGGCGGGTCGGTTAAAAGTCCTGTGGGATCGCCACAGATCAGGAGAACCTTGCGTCCACATGGGACCAATATCAATGTAAGATCACCCAAAACATGACACAGGACATATTTCTCAGGTAGCTTGTCTAACACAGATTTGACAAAAAAGTGGGCTCACTCCTCTGCTGTCCTCTTCTTCCAGGAGGCCTGTGGTCCTTACGGATGGGGCACCACAGCTTTGGTGAGCAGCTCCGCAAACCTCATCCCTCTGGACGGCCTGCCACCCATCCTCACCTCCACCGGAGTCAAAGGAGGTAAGAAAGCTTCCACCCAATTTGAGGGTGAGAGTCAAAAACTTTGCAGAAAAACTGGATTTTCCTGACCTTCGAAAGTGCTGCACCTGCTTTTTTGGTCCTCTCATGTCTTGCACAGTGTGCGTGGTGCAAAGATAGGAGGAGAGGCACGAAAAGAAGGGAGCTTCATGCAAATCAGGCAGCACAAAGTCAGGTGAAAATTTGGTCTCTGATGTTGTGAGGAGTTGACAATTTAGTGATAACAAAAGGAAGAACCAACTGAAGTGACATCAGTTACAGAATAATACTGAATTACCTAATTGAAGACTTCAATCTTAAGTACATTCAATTAAAGATTAATTAGTGATTCCTGCCAGGCAGTTACAGAAAATTGAAATAGTCAAGTTGAGTACAAGTATCTATCTCTATGAAATTATACTTAAGTACAGTACTTGGGTACATTTACTTTACTGCTGCTCAGTGTTTTTGTTGCATTGGAAGCCTCTAATTTAAAGACATGTATAATTTCGGCCACAAGGGTTCTCTCAATCAAAACAAAACAAAACCCGTAGGTAGAGTGGGATCATGGCAGTTGTTGTCTCCATTCTTCATCGATCTGAAGTGACTCTGAAATGTTCATAGACACGTTTTTTAAAGTTTTGTTCGCCAACTTCCTTCCTCACTCTCTGACGTATCATCTGATGTTTCCCCGGAAGTTATTGCGACTGGCTAGGAAATGAAACACACTGTTACTTTAAACAAAATTATGTATTTCTCTGGTTTTGTACGTTGCTGGAAACATATATGATAATATGACTACACAACTGAATATATAACAAAGGTCTAGTCATTTATAGACAATTTTTTTCTTCCGTTATATTCAACTTTATCTAACTGTAAGTGAAATCAGCAATGCACTTGGATACTCGTTCATTGTCTGTGCACATGGCCGACAAATTAAGGCCTGTGAGGGGAAGACAATCAGTTCAAAAAAGAGAAAAAACGTAAAACATCCAACCCCTACCATCAGAGTGCCACTGAGCAAGGCACCTAACATGTACATGTGCTATGTTAATGTTTTCATTTTCCCCTCTTAAAAGTCATGATTACTCCCTGTTGGCGCTGGTACTGTAAATGATAATGTGAACCCCTCCTTGCCTGGTTAAACATAGGCGTTTCACAATAATGGCATTAATACAACCTCCCTGGTCTTTGCATCTTATTTAGGAGCAGGCGTAGACAATGGTTATTAATCCTCGCACAGCTAGGAGTTCATTTTCAAACATGAATCTTTCATGAGGTTAGCTCTTGTATTTGGTTACAATGGACAAACGTACAATGTCATAAAAATACTCAGCAGCTGTAGAAGATGCAGTCTAACAGCAGTGATATTGTGTTTTCTTTTCTCAGATTACACTGTGGAGGAACAGCCCTCTGAGATGTTGCTCATTCAGGAGTTGGAGAGCGGCAGGCCCAAGCCCCTGGTGTTTGTCCTCAATGCAAACCTACTTGCTATGGTCAAACTGGTCAACTGTACGTTTCTTTTTTTAAATTTTCATTATGCTTGATAAAATGCATATAAAACGACGCACATTGGCAACATACTTTGCACAGTCCCATTCAAGAATAGGGCTGCTGTGATCCTGCAAATAAATTCATGCAGGATTGAGAATTATAGGTCCAGTGTGTAGGATTAATAGGGATTTAGGAGCATAAATTGAATATAATTTGTATAATTACTTTTTAATTAGTGTATAATGACTTGAAACTAAGAATTGTTGTGTTTTTGTTACCGTAGAATGAGCCTTTTATAACTACACAGGGAGCTGGTTCTTTTCGGGTAGAGGGTAGTCAGGTTAGAGGGTTGGAGTAGAGGGTAGAGGGTTAAGTCCACCATGTAGCAATGACATGTTTCTACAGTAGCCCAGAATGGACAAACTGCAGCCACAGCAGGGGAGGGTGAGATGATGGGAATTCAGCTGGTTGCAATCTGCAGCCACTCTGCTATATGCCACTAAATCCTTCACAGTGGATAAAAAAAAAATCAAAATTAGCTAATAAATTTTCATTTTTTCTTTTATTACTTTCATATATTTTTTAGCTCGTGCATCCACATTCCTACACTCTACTTCCTACTCTGTTTTGTAATTCATATTGTCTTTAAAGGTCAAGTGAAATTATACTTATATATCATTTTATCTGCTATGTAAGTCACTTTCCCTGCAAAGGGAGACATTTATATTTGAGATTTTTTGGTTGGCTACAGCACAAGTTTGTTTACTTTATCTCTTATTCCCGACGGTCTAACACCTTCACTCTGGCAACCTGCCAGCTGCTGTCAGTCAAACTAGACACCAACACATCCCTTTAGCTGGCTGAGACGAAAAGGAGGATTTCTGGTATTTCCCTAAAGACCCTTTTTTCTTCCTTTTAACTTGACGTCAATTTTGAATACATAAAGGGATCACTAAATGTGATTTCAGTCGAACTATCCCTGTAGACCCCTGAGGTTGTGCTTTGATTGTGTGACAGATGTTAACAGGAAGTGTTGGTGCGTGACGACGAAGGGGATGCACGCCGTGGGCCAGGTGGAGGTGGTGGTGCTGCTGCAGTGCCTGCCTGAAGAGAAAAGCTTCCCCAAAGACATTTTCAGCCACTTCATCCAGCTGTACAGGGACAGCCTCACAGGTCAGAGCCACACACACAGTAAGATGCAGTCATTTTTGAGTAGTTATGTAGAAGTAGTGATGTCTTCGAGTGACTTCTGCCCACTTTTGAACCCCTCAATGTGTTTTTTTCTGCTATAATAACAATAACATGTGTCCTTCCTCTGTATCCCTGTAGGAAAGGTTGTGAAACATCTGTCCCTATCCTTGTTTGGCAGCCGCTTCCTGGGCAGTGAGGAGCATGCAGGCTTCCTGTACCTCCGCTCCACTCTCCAGTCCCTTCAAGGTCTACCTCTGCCCAACCAGCCCTACCTCTTTGGCCTGCTGGTCCACAGAGCAGAGGTGGCCTGGGCCAAAGCCTTTCCTCTGCGTCTCATGCTGCGATTGGGGGCCGAATACAGATGTAAACAAGGCCCTAATGCTAAACGCTGTATCTGTTCTGCTACAGGTTTCCTCTTCAGTTACACACTTTGTTTCTTGTTCCCAGTTTACCCGTGTCCACTGTACAGCGTGCGTCTTAGGAAGCCCTTGTTTGGAGAAATTGGTCACACCATCATGAGACTGTTAGTGGTGAGTATGTTGTTTCACATCATTAAAAGGTGTCTTACTTCCCATAATTGATGTTGACAGGCTCCTTACATGCTGTTCCAGGATTTTAGGAATTACCGTTACAGCCTACCAATGGTGCCAGGGCTTACTGTGGATCTAGAGGCGCAGAGGACCTGCATAAAGATACCAACCACCGGGTACAATGAAGTAAGACTAAGCCTTTATTTTCCTCACAAAGTTAATGTTTATGTATCTTTCATCAATCATCACCCTATCTTCTCTGACCATTTGTCTCACGTTAGCTGATGAAGGCTTTGAATAAGTCCAATGAGCATGTGCTGGCCATCGGGGCATGCTTCAATGAGACGGCAGACTCTCACCTCATTTGTGTGCAAGGAGACGACGGCCAGTACCAGACCCAGGCCATCAGCATCCACAATCAGCCACGCAAAGGTGGGACATAGCTGGATACCGTGAGGGACATCAGCATGATAATCGCAATAAGGGGGGGGGGGGGGGGGGGGGGGGGGGGGGGGGGTCCTGATTGACTGATACGATCATTGAGCTGTTGTTTAGGGAAACATTGATACTTGTTTGGATTTGTGCACTGGAAAGAAAAAGATCAGCACATTCAGATCTGTACAAGAGCTTTGTTCACGGGGGTATCTAATTATAAACTAAATAAAAATGCATTTAAAGGTCCAGTGTTAAGGATTTAGTGGCATCTAGTGGTGTGGTTGCTGACTGCAACTAACTGAACACCCCTCATCTTACCCTCCCCTATGGTAGGAACGATCCAGTGTCTGGTTTGTCCATTCTGGGCTACTGTAGAAACATGGTGGTGCAAGATGGCAGGATGCTTGGAAGAGGACCCACACCCTCTGCAGATATAAAACTGTGTGTTCATGCGGTGTTGGAATAATGGGGAAACTTTTTTCCAACTGGGAAAATTCACGTGATCCACCTCAAGTCAGAACAACAACTTGAAAAGTCATGCAACATAGCGGACGAAAGGAAATATGCATATTTGTGAAATTAATTACATTTAATTTCTTACATAGTCCTTTTCCTTTGCTCTTCCTTGTTACTCAAATACTGGAAACAGCAGTCAATGTGTTGTTTTAACGCTCTAAAAGTGATAAAATGCAAAACAACTTATTTTTGGTGTCCATGTTGCTCCAAATTCCAACTTCACGCACATGAACACCCCAAAGTCGGAAGACCGACTTCCCAAACTCGGGAAGTGAACCATCCGGTGAGCACATGAATGCAGCAAATGGCTCATTCAAAGTTAATGAAAAACACAAGAATTCTTAGCTTAAGGTGATTATACGGTATTGAAATCCTAAGTATGAATATTATATTCTACTTCTGCCCCTAAATCCTATACACTGGGACTTTAAACTCCAAAGACCATTTAGTGCAATCTGCTCATTTTAAGCCTTTCAATTACATCACATGTAGATGTGCAGCCAAACATTGTGTACACCCCATTTGATATTATTCTAAATCCCAAGACATTAGATATTTTTTTTACATGGTACAAGGAAATATCTACAAATGTTGGCAAGAAGTTTGCTTGATTCAGATTTCAACACTATTAAACTACCTAAAAGGAAACGAAGGGACGGGAAGCAAAGCACAGGGCAATACAGACTCAAGTTCACTTACCCTTATTGAACACTAGATGGCACTACATGTTTTTTCTTAATATTTTCAAGACTGATTATAACAGGAATGGAGTCACAGAGTTTGTCTTGAAGGATGTTTTTCTTTCTCTTTTTTTATTTCAGTGACTGGATCCTGCTTTTTTATATTCAGCAGTGCACTGAAAGCGTCTGCAGGGTACCTTGCCAAGTCCAGTATCGTAGAAGGTAGGATGTGCACTCAGGGAGTCAGTCAGGGTCACCTTGACTTTTTCCTGCTCACTCACAGGAAATGTACATTTTACATTTCTTTTAAAGTAGTGCATGTTAACATCCCTTCTTCAGAACTGCTTTATTCAGAGTGTCTTGATCTTTGTATGTGTGTGTCTGTATATTTTAACAGACTGTTTGTCTAGGCGTGTGTACATGTTGATGCGTGTGTGTGTGTGTGTGTGTGTGTGTGTGTGGCCGTTGGTGTCTGTTTGTGTGTTTCTCCTGTATCGCTGTCCCCTCCCCAGATGGGCTTATGGTGCAGATCACTGTGGAAACCATGGCAGAGCTCCGCCGGTCACTACGGGAGATGAAAGACTACACTGTAACCTGTGGGCGGCTGGACCAGTCAGACAGCCAGGAGCTTGTTTGTGTACAGTGGGTGGAGGAGAAATGCACTGTGAATAAGGGGTGTGTGTCCATGTGTTTGAAGTTCAGCCTCAGAGCGAAGCTTTTGTGCTCAAAGAGAACAACAAAACAATCCTGTTTATAAAAAAAAAGTCTGAAGTCTGGTCTACGTTGTAAATTATGTGTGTGCGTTTGTGTGTATGTGTCCCTCAGAGTTATAAGTCCCATCGATGGTAAATCCATGGAGTCCATCAGCAGTACGAAGATGTTCCAGAAGTCAGAATACAAAGAGAACGGGAAGATCATCCGCTGGACAGAAGTACATGATCTGCTTAAAATATCATCATCAGTCCAACCGAAACTGTCCCCTCTCTTTACATGCATGTGTGTGTTTTGTGCAGGTATTCTTTCTGCAGAGGGGGGATCATCCAAAAGGAGGACCAAGTGACTCAGCTGAACACAACCGGATGACGGAGCGGATCGCCCGAGCCTTCTGCTTGGCACTGTGTCCACACCTCAAGCTGCTGAAAGAGGACGGGATGGCCAAACTGGGGCTGCGTGTCGCTTTCGAATCTCAAGAGGTCAGAAACAGTAACAATATAATATATGATAATAATATAATATATATATGATATGACCTCTTTAGCGTGTTTACAGGTCTTGGGGAGTACTACTGCATCTGTGAAAAAAGTAGTATAAAGCCTTTCTGTGGCTCCAGAGGAAGCTTTGGTTCCACTTAACCAAATATTTTATGAAAAATTGTCCAGAATCTTTTTTGTCTGCTCAAAATTTGTAACATGTTGTGGTGTAGAAGCATGAAGTAGCTTTAGAAGACAAATACTGACAAACTGTTCTTAAGTGCAGTACTTGAGTAAATGCACTTCACTGGACTCTCATAAAGCAGAGTTGTAAAGTTTATAACACAGCCCCTGGGTGTGACTCTATTAAAACTAATTAGTGGTTTGTTTTGTAATTTCAGGTGGGATTTGTGGCCGGGAGCAATGGGCAGCCCCTCCCGGCTCAGTACCTCAACGCCCTGGATAGTGTGCTGATCCCCGTCATACACAGCAGGGGGCGCAAGAGGGGCGACGAGCCCATCGTGATGGAGCTTATCTTTTACATCCTGGAGAACATCACTTAGAGCTCACACCCACTAACACCATCTCATCGTTTTAACCCTGACCACAACTCTGTCTCCAGCACTTCTCATCAGTGCTGCCATCGGTTTCAGGGCAATAAAAGCATTCAAAGGGCAAACCAGACCACATCCAAGGTCTGCATCCATCCCATCCACTCACGAGTAGAGAGACGTGGTCTGACTCTTAGCGGTTTTCTGATCTCACCCTGCCCGGCCTGCAGCAGACAATCTGGGTACGCATGAAACCTAGGATGGACTATCAGATCAGGGTACTGCACTGTACAGTATAGTAGCAACCTCATAGCTTGATATCATTCATGTCACAATGTTCATTAAATTCCCATATGGAGAATACCTTTAAAGTGGGAGCTGGATTCAGCCCCACGACCTTAAAGCAAAGAGAAAAAGAAAATGACTTGAAGTACTGTATGTAGTAGATCTGTAGCTATTTGATGCACTCGGAACGAATGAATGCCAAAAGAATGTTTTCATACTTGGATGTATTTTAACTGATTGCTCATGAAATGTAATGTCAGCCTGGAATTAAACTTGCAACGACGACTGAGTTACTGCCTCTTGCCACGACCCTCTCCACAACACTCAACTAGTATTTCAAGTACTTATACTTTACTTGAGTATCGTCATCTTATCCTGCTTCATACTTACACTCTAATGTATCTCAGAGGGAAATATGGTACTTTTTCCTCCACTACCAAGGTAATCGGTAGGTAAAACTAAACTTAAAACTACACTTCAGAAAATAAAACATGCAGGAAATGTCTTTAGTTAGAGTCTTTGTCATTTTGGTAAATTTGAGGAGGCACTGGCTCCCCCACGTTCGAGAAAAACGCAGCAAAAGTGCCCTATCGGATGCCTCTATGGTAGATAAAACATGTTGAAGTGCCCTCTAGGATGTCCTTTCAGCAGACAAAACGTGGTGAGGTGCCCTGTCTTTGCTATAAATCACGACTTTCTGTGCGCTTGTTCCCCACCGCATACAACTGGTGCCAACTTTATTTTTTTGCCCCTGCTTCTTAAACATCCACCACTGCACTGGTGCATATGTTATTGAGACTGGCATGTCTCACTTGATTGTGAGTCTTAAAATGTTGTTTGTATTTTAGTACCTATTCTGAGCTTCTTAAATCTTGCTCCTGACAAGTACCCCCCTTATTATAAGTAAAACTAAAACTGAAAAGAAATAAAACTGCTGATACTAAAAGTAAAATAAACTAACCTAAACATATTTTAAACAATAAAAGCTCAAACCCACTCTGAAAACTAACTAAACTATGAAATTAAACTGAGCCCAAAACAAAAATAAAAGACTTCACCAAGCATCCACTATAGTTCATATTTTGTTTCTAAAATCTTAACTGCACTTAGTCGTGATTTCATTTAATAACACATGTAAAATCGAATACAATCCAGTACAGCTGGTCACAGACAAGTTGATCTGAACTGCATTACATTAGGTGGCATTTCTGCAGTTTCTCCCACTCGATTAATAAACAACAGGGTTAAAGAATATTAGAATCGCCTTTCGGTATGTAACAGTCAAATTCATGATAGTTTCCTGTCGGGTTTTTTAAAGTGTCATCGAGTAAAATGTGTTTATATTCGTATTCAAGTTTATTAAAAATTTGTTCTGTAAATAGTTCTTATACTCCTGTGATGAAAAATATTGATCTGAAGCTCAGCTTCAAGGCTGATCTGTGAATAGTTTTCCAATAAATTATTAACTAGAATGGCACTCAGTAGAGAGCCTACCTCTGCCAAGGCCCAACAGTCCCCTTCAATTTAATCAAGCCTAATCCAATATAAAACTTTATAGCACTATATTACTCAAAATTTAGAGCCACCCATTACTGCTCAACCATAATCAAAACATGACCTCCATGGCGGAGGTAATAAAGAAACTTCTGATCAATCCTTATCAACTTCAGGCTGAAATTAAAAGCTTCCTGTTAGACGCATACTTAATTTGACTGAGCAGGTACTGATAATGGTGCCCTCTCCCACCCCCAGTTTCCGGCACAGTTCATGACTTAACCTTCTAGGAGGGTTAATGTTTTACAGTTGTGACTTGTGTTGCGATAAAGGATGTGTGTTGTCGATATTCAAGTTTATAAAATACTTGTTCTGTAAATAGTTACTCTTGTGATCAAAAATATTGATCTGAAGCTCAGCTATGACGCTGTTGTTAATAGTTTTCCAATAAATGATGTAGCAACTTCTGATTGGCCCATATCAATTTCAGGCTCAAATTAACAACTTCCGGTGACAGACACAGATAATTACGTTGACTGAGCGGATACAGACAATGATGAACTCATCATTTTATGACTGAACCATATAGGAGGGTTAATGTTTTACAGTTGTATCGTGTGTTGAGATAAAGGAGAAGCTGCCTGTTCTGACCCTGATGAACCAGCTGCCGCCTGAGGCTTGTGGGTGTAGATCCGGTCTGCAGGATGCTTTCTCTCTGCCTCAGTCTTTTTAAACAAAGCAGAATGGGGCTCTTGTTCACCTCCTACTTGCTCCACATGCTTGGGATGGCCGAGACAAGAGGCACAAGCAAGCAATGCAAATACTTTCCCTTTTTGTTGCAACACAGCACAATGTCAGAGTCTCTCCCAAAAGGCCTGACGGCTATGACTGAAACCCTTTCAGCACGTTACACGTACAGTAAGTGAAAATACAGACACACAAAATGTATGTTAGATAATTTAAAATGGAATTTATTGGTATTTTACATTTTAAATACACAATGTAACAAATTTAGAAAGTCTAATGCGTTATTTATTTTTTGTTTTTTTTGGTGTTGTAAAACTATTTACAAAAAGTATTTTCAAGTTTGATAGAAACTGTACAGTCGTCTGTCCACAGGGGGGTCAGATAAGTGGGGTGAAGGCAAGAGAGGTGGTGTGAAAGTGAACTAGGAGGTTGCTGCAACATCAGTGAAGATAACATTGAGGTCAAAACATCTTCTCTTCATTCATTGAGTTCCATAAATGGCTCCCCAACTTGAAGAAACAAACAAACAAACCAAAAGTGGAACCCCAACTGTGGAGATCATTGACCACGCAATTTCCCAATGTTTTGCATAGAAAACCAAAAACAAGAGAAGAAACAGCCAAAATCATCTTTGGACATCCTAAGCCTTCTTCATCTTGCCCGTGTGAGTGCTACCGTTCTCGTGGTGAGTCGAGCCGTTGGTGGCTCCGTGGGTGATGCCGTTCTCGTGGTGTTTGCCGTTGGTGTAGACAGCTGTGCCGTTCTGACACTGCTTATTGTCCTGTCTGGGCAACCGCTTGCCCTTCACGTAAGCCTGGACCCAGAAGTTAGAGAAGAGCACGAAGAAGAAGGTTCCATAAATCCAGATGAGGTGGCAGAAGATGGGGTACTGGTAGTCGCAGCTGTCCAAGAAATAATACTGGGTAGCGTGGAGGGAAACCAGGACAAACTGGATCTGTTGGGAGGAAATTGAAAGTTAGCCAAGCACTTACTATAAATACAGTAAATGTAGAGGAATTCATCTTGGTGTCTTTGGGGCAGAGACATTAACTTGGCATTTGAAAATAAAAACTGCTGACAGGAGTAGAGTAGCTTCAGACACTGAGCCACACCTAAAATGAATTAATTCATGGTACAGTATACTGTCCTGGTACTGATCCCTGATGTAAGGGTGGGCGATCTGATGATTTCAGATCAATCTTGAAGGTGCCCACAGTTTACTTTATGGCAAACGGTAGAGATCAGCGTCCTGATCCAAGTCCTATTACTTTTGTGTCTGAACTTCACATAACCTTATTGACCAAGGTTGGGCTCCTAACTGACTGTGAAATTGGGTTGCATCAGGCCCGTAAGGAGAATCTTCTCAGATGTTCCTCTCTCTAATCTCAAACCTCTACACACTACAAGGCTTGAAAATAATGGTGCATCACACAACACAGGATATTATGAAGATTATCGAACAGGGAGTGGAGGAGGTTTTATTATCTGTCAACAGCAGTATGCTAGATAATGTTAGGCTCAAGGGCTAGGGTTGTTTACCGTTGCTTGGCAACACCATCAGCTGCTCTGGGATCTCTCTCTCATTAGCTATTGTGACAGTACTGATGTAATGACAATTGCGGTCGTCCAGATTTTGAATCTTAGATATCAAACCGATTTGATATTTATCTGGGAGGCCCCTGATGAGTTTAGAGCACTTCAGGAGGTTTAGGACTAGATCGCTAAACCCCTCACATTGACAGATAATCTGGACCGACCCTCCGACCGACCAAGCTCTCTGACCAGATTTCTCCTCTGATTGTCGAGAGGGGCGAATCGGGGTCAAATACTCCTGTAGTCTGAGCTCGGCTTAACAGATGTGCTACACAAACAGTCTACAGGGTGTTTCAAAATGTAAAAAACGATCACATTCATTGTGATCGTTTGAATGGGATTAAATAAATCAGCATATTGATGTTTTTGGCAAGATTGCCCAAAACTAGCCTGAAGCCTACAATGAGCATCATTAATGATTAAACAAAACACCATAGAAGAAGTACAGGGTGTATTTACCAGCTGAATGGCAGTCATGTATTTCTTCCACCACAAAAACTTTTGGAAGCGTGGTCCAGCAGCAGAAAGGCCGTAGTAGAAGTACATGATGATATGGACGCCAGAGTTCACCATGGCATGGAAAGATCCCATTCCACCTGGATTAATAATCACAAATTAGATCAGGCTCGCTCAGACGAGTGCGACCACAGAATAACATAAATAAATAAATATATAAGTAAATGAATGCATGAATGAATGAATAAGTAATTATCAAGAAGGTAGAGGCCTAGAGATTATATGCAGAGACGCTTGGTTAATCATTTCCTTATGAATAAACAGAAGACAGTACTTTACAGGTAGCAAGCAGAAACCAAAAGGCAGACATTGCTGCTGATTGTACAGGGTCAACGTGTACAATATTGATTTGCAGGATAGTACAGGGTCAACGGGTACAGTAATGTACAGTAATGATGCTATACTATACCACCTGCTATACATCCTGCTCCATTAATCATTATAGATCTCGTCGATTGATTTTACTTCATGTAGACTCACCAGGAGCAAAGGAAATTCCCCACCACCAGGTCCAGGGCATGAAGGAGTGGTGGAAGATGTGTAGGAAGGTGATCTGGCCATGCTTTTTCCTCAACACGAAGAAGATCTGATGGAAAAAAGATATTGATGATAAGTTAAATCCACAAAGTTTTCGTGAGCAAAATTAAAACCAAGGTCGTTAGGTAAAGTTGACTGAACTTACTGTGTCCATGAGCTCAATAATCTTAGAGAACCAGAACAGCCAGGCCACTCGGACCATCTGGTGAGGAGAATAAAGACTTGAGTTGACAGGAAGCTGTGCTTTAAGTTGACAACAGGTGCACTGGCAGCAAACACTTATATGACTTCATATTAATTAAGGGGGCTTACTCGTAGTGCTTGAGGACTGTCAGACGTATCAACTGCATCGCATCTCCAGGTATACGTCGTGGCCCAACCAGACATCAAGAACTAAACAACAGGAAAATAGGATTTACTTAGGGACTGAATGTATTTGAGCTTGCAGTCAGATAAATACCAAAAAGCTGTCCTTACTGATATAAGTTCAACCAAAGCTATGTAAAAATCATTATACATTCGTTACAAGATTTTAAATAATGTCTTACTTCATAGACGATGAATATTGACAGTGCCACTAGCATGAAGTTGTAGACTATCATGGCTTCTTTTAGCTGGAAGGGCTTTCGATTGGCCATTATTCGAGGTCCGAGGTAAAGTACAAAGAACAGGTAGCACACCAAAGTTGCAGACATGGAAGCAGGAGTCTTCATAAGTGGATAATCATTCAGCCGAGGATCTAGAGGAAAAAAGGGAAAGAGAAGACAAAACCACATTAAAAAAAAAGAAACAAATATATATGAAATAATGTTTATACATTCAGCTGGGTAAATCCCTTACCAAACCCCGCTAAGAGGTAGTCGTAGATATCCACGGCATGCGAGCCAATCTCCTGGATCCTTTGAAGCACGTTCGCCATCTTGTATTGTTGTTACCCAATTATCTGCGAAAAAACCCAACAAGCTCACCGTTAGTTTTCACTCACCAAAGCCAAACACAGCAGCAATCCTTACAGCACTACCATGACAGTAATTCAAATTCAAGAACACAATATTTTGGCTAAGTTTCATGTAAAAAAAATAAATTAAAAAAATGGACATCTGGGACACATCTTCTGAATCCAGATGTAGCTTTCCTGGATGTGTAAAAGTTGTTCACATGCATCAGTCTCCTCCATCCCCCAAGAGTCAGAGTCATAAAAGTAGTTTTTAAACCATCTTTTCCAGAGACATGAAAAATTAAAAATAGTATTCTCCTTCTGAATGGATTACATGCAATGATAAAAAAACACGTCTCATTCATTCCTCAGTTGTTCTTGGTGAACACCCGTGACCAATAAATGCCTTCAAGGAAGACCATTTTCTGACATCTACTTACTCAGCAGGACTGAAATGCAATTACTGAGACAGAGCAGCTTATCCCTCACCAAACAAACACTCCCAACAAGAGAAAATCCCAGGATGCTTTGCCCCGGCTCGAACCACTCATCAGACATGGCCTGATAATAGAGAGGAGGTGCTACTGAGAACTGGGTGGGCATCCCTCATTCCACATTAAGGCGGCTCTCTACTGGCTGTTTGGGTATTGGGTCTAAACTTCTTGCATGACTCCTGCATGCAATGCTAAAATGAACTCAACTGAGAGATCACCGAACTAAAGGCAAACATTGATTTAAGCTCCTTAAACCAACAGCAAGTGTTCATTTTGATGTGGCAACAACCACATTTAATCAAAAAAATGTCCATGCAAGTGAATCAGTTCAATTACAAATAGGTTAGGCCGATCAATGTGCCACAACATGAGGTGGGTGCACAGGAATGTTACAAAGGTTTTCAAACCTGCGTATTTCTCTGCTGACAAAAGGCTTATCATATCAAGTGTAAACTGTAAAGTGTGTTCACAAAGTCAGAGACATGCAGGGTGCGGTCACCTCTCGCTGTGGTTGACCCAGAGGGAGCCATTGTTTGATGCACAATCTACAATGCACTGAGTTTTCACTGCCTTAGGACTCAAAAACAGCCCTCCTTAAGCCAATATAATTAAAGGCTAATAACTTCATGCTGTGGAATGAAGGGCAGTGAGCGGAGATCATGCAGGTGCTGCTCAGGAAAAAAAGCGAGAAGGAATGCGGTGCAAAGACATTTCAAGTGTTAAATGGTGTCCTCTCATCACAGGATGCCGAGGAGGAAACGAAGCTTGCAATTCAGGAAATCAGATATGGGACGCCGACTCACAGAATTATTATAAAACACGTCATCTTACATTATTACGCAAAAAAATAAAAGTGACACATTGATATCAAGTCAAGCCCTTTCTGCACAATCCAAATCAGCTGATTCAAAACACAACAGCCCTCTATCTGCTTGGGTTAGTGCATTACAGTAATTAGGCCAAAGGTAAAACAGATGATATCTCACAAGCTGTCTTCCTTTAGTAGATACCGCCTGCAGTTAGTTCAACACAGCATTCTTCTTCCAGTTGTACACACAAAGCAACAGCAGGACTACAGTATCTTTCTGGCCCATCTTCTTGATAAGTCTCCAGATGATAAAGTCCAGCGTTCCATACCAGTCTGTGACGGCTGCCCTTGGACTGACGTCAACCTGAAAACTTTTGACTGGAGGGTTGTCTTCATTCAGGCGTCAGTGTTATCACCAACGGTACAAATGGTGGTGTCATATAACAGATCAGATACATGACATTTCAGAAAACTCTTACGCATAAATCTGTGGTTGTTTTTGAATCGCTGATGAGGCATTGGGACAGGTGCTTCACATTTCAACAAGAGTATCATCATGTCTGTGGTGTAGAGTCTGTCCTTTTCTGAGGAAAAATTCTCAACAGTTAAATCACTCAGACCATTTTTAAGTCAGTGGTAATAATGTTTGCGTCTTTGTAACACAGTGACTTTGAATTGTGTGGCAGTTTGACCGCCTCACATGGATCAAATTGAATTTGTATTGGTAATGCACTAGATTTCAATAGTTTAGTGCAAGTTTGTATACACATGAAAGAGCTACTTTGAGCTCAATCAAATTGTGTTGCATATGACTGTGTTTCATAATCCTAAGATTAAATATGTAGGATTTGCTTTTTAAATCTCCCTACGACTACTGTGTGAACATGCAACATGTGACTCACTTGAGAGTGATTTTTTTTAAAGGAATCCTGGCCAATAAAAAAAATGACTGTTCGAGTCAGGGGGAAAGTCTTATGATCATGACAACACTGAGAAGTAAAAGGAAAGATTATGTCTGTATCCTAAGTCCCAGATGAAGATAGAAGTTCAAAGAAAAATGAAAAAGAAACTACTGAACGTGCCCACAGCTGGCAAAGACCATTTGATGAGAACGACTAACAGCAATGTCTGTACCTTCTGTTGCATCTAGTCATCAATGAACTCCAACCTAATGACATCCCCACTAATAAAAGGCTTGTGTATCACCTTGGATTTTGGACCGGTTGTACAAATGATAACTCAACTGTTCAACGGTCATTGTTGTTCAGCTACAATCAGCAATACTGGTAGCAATTCCACAAGACGACAGGAACTTTCTCATAACTGTGTGAGCCAGGGCTCCATAAAGTGTCTGCTGTGTTATTCCCATGACTGAGCGAAGCAATTTAGCTGCAGACACATGACCACCGGTCTACCTTTTAAACAATGACTTCTGTCCTCTCTCAAGAGAAATGTTTAACAGCCCAGAACCTAATCAGTCCATTTTTGTCACCAAACTAAAATCAAGTTGTTTAAATTAGTTCTACACACTGTTACCACTTCTGTATATCCCACCATAACCACTGTTCAACAAGGAGGTGGCTGGTTTACATCTGCCAATGACATATATTAAGTACAGTGGAAAGACAGGGGGAACATTTCCTGAGAGCCGTGTCAATGAATCACAGAGATGGAAAAAAGGAGCTCACGCTCATGAGGTAGGAGTTAATGATGAACAAAATGTACCAAGAGACCAAAAAAAAAAAAAAAAAAAAAACATCAGAGGGACAGCCAGAGACCCATTAGTCAAACACAATAAAGTATGTTATAAAAGGACTTTTCAAACAGGAACAGCCTGAGATCCTCAAAGGTTAAAAAGAAAAGAAACCTTTCCTGTGGAAAAAATGAATAAACCCAAACCCCCCCCACCCCTGTTGGCACACTCCACACACAAGTTAGTACACCTCCAACATGACATTGGGCAACTTACCTTGCTGAGACTTGAATTTTCCTCTTTTCGCCAATTTGGATTCCTCTTTTACAGCACGGCAAAACTTCTCTGTAATCTATAGGAGCAGACGGGCGGGCGGCAGCAGCAGCAGCAAAAAGAGAAAAACAGCAGCAGAGCAGGGAGAGAAAGAGAGAGGGAGAAAGAGAGAGATGGGGTAAGAGAATGAGAAAGTAAACTGACAAAGTGTGACTGGTACAGCAGTCTTCCAAATCCCCACCCTCCCTGACTCACACAGTGGATGAATAACTAGCTCACAGAAGGAGAGGGAGGGAAGAGCCAGAGAGAGAGAGAGAGAGAGAGAGAGAGAGAGAGAGAGAGCACTGTGTGAGTGAGCCATACAACACAGAGTACAACCCGAGTGTGAGTGAGATGGCCCCTATTTAAACCCACACTACAAAACTCGAGAAAAAAATGTGCCATTTTTTGGCCGACGCCCTGACTTTGACGAGTCGGAGTCCCACCCACCCCCCTTTACTCCCAAGGTTACACCCACTGAAACACACACACAGATAGATGTACACTGGAGTTGGCCTGTAAGTTTTCTCTCAGGGGTGGGCTGATAATATTATTCACAGGCAGCGGGCGAGAAATCAGTGGAGACTCTGTTATCATGAAGGGGGCTATTGTTATGCCTTTATTGGCTCTCTACCCGACCAACACCCATTAAGCAGAACTAGCGTCCATTTCTCTCTCAGTGTTGAGAGACAATCAATATCATGGCTTGAATACCATTTCTTTTCAACTTTTGTAGCGATTCTTTCCCATGTTTCTCTTTTTTAAATTTTTATCATCTTCTACGTCAGCTAGTACACCTAAGCACACATGTCCAACTTACTGGCAACCACATGGTATGTTACCGGAGAAAAAGTGAATATATCCAAGCGAGGAAGTATCATAAAATCAGGTCATAAAGCCTCTGTTTACTCAAGGTTGGATGGTAATGGGAGACGAAAACAATTGCTGTCTAAAGGGAAGACATGACTCATACGTTAATGCGTAAAGTTCTTCCAAGCGTGTGGTGTGGGGAGGGTTCGTTCTCCCTGATAGGAATTACTTTACTCTGATCTCGCTGCCACACCCAGCTGCTCCAAGGAGCAACAAAATTATTAAATGTATGGGGAAATCCTGTTGTTTCATTCATTATTTCTTCACATTTTAGCCATTAATGTGGTCTGTTAGACTGCACAAAACTTGTAATCAATCTACAAGGCTGCATTCACTCCTCATAGCTTGCAAAGCCAGATCATGCTCAAAATGTTGCTTTGTAAGGCTTATGAGTACCATGAAAACAGTAATTCATTCAAATAATTGCTAGTAAAAGCATATTGTCCATTGTCAACTGTAAATGCCCTCTTCAGCAAAGCAGGGTTTGATTGGCAGGGCTGGTTTTACCTCATTCTGTCTCTGCAGGATGATGGTGGGTGGATGGGGCAGTGTTGGCAACACACCTATTTAGCCCCTCCTCCAAATACCGAAAAACACCTGACAAGAAAACAGATCATCGCTCGCTGCTGTAGTTGCTGACAAAGCTATTTCAAACATGATAGTCATCTTGTTCATCTCGTCCTGTGAAACCAACACCCCTCTTCATCTCACAAAATAAGCAAATGTCATAAAGAAAGATGCGGAAATGCCAACTACGGTTGTTTACAATGGTGGTTATTATATATACAGCACAGCTATCTTATGAAATGTGCCCTTGTTCAGACCAGTGTGTCTGAAAGAGAACCCATCCAACAAAAAAAAATCATAAGCACTCACCCTACTTAAGTAAAAGTTAATTATTTGTTTAGTGTTTAACACAATAAACACAAAATAAAATTCATCCAAGTGGACAATGAATGACTGACATTAACGTACTTAGTCCCCCTCGTGACTGTTTGATGCATTTGCCAAACGATGATTGATACAGTAACATTTTCTTAAACTCATCATGTGCCTACTTCAGAGTGGGGAAAAAAGTGGAAGCGACAACTTTTAAAAATAAATCATTTGGCTTTGTAGAGGACATATCGCAACATTTAGTGGTTTAAAGGTCAAGAGAGAAAAACGATGGAAGTCCTTATCAGTCAAAGGTCAAACAAGTTATTGCTCAGTTATCCCATGATGACGAATTCAATTTTATTTGTTTTCTTGAGATCATGAGGTTATTATGTCGTTATCGTGGAACAACAAAGATAAAGGGATATTTTATTGTGAGAAAACGACTTCATCAGATTCATAAGAGTGGACCATGACATATACACGCTCTGTGGGCTTGGTTTAGGAGTTTCAAAGCAAACCATATGAAACTTTTTATAAACCTCTGCCATGACTGTTTGTGAGTCTGTGACAGATATAGTAACAGTTAGGGGTGGAACATCAGCATAAGATATATGGCCTAATAATCCACCATTTACAGTACTTAAAAAAATGAGTTATTATCAAGGACATGTCATGTACTCATGCAAAAAGTTAAAGGATGAGGCAGTTTGACATTAGGCACAGCGAGAGGGGAGACATTGCTGCCTTCAACCTGCTTTTCATGTATTTGGCAAAAAAAAGTTTTGCAACAGATTCTAGCTAAGAACATAAGCAACACATGTTGCACAGTGTTTGCATACAGTTGCAGTTTTACCCACCACTTTCTTACTGCCATCATCATAGGTAGCACTAAATCCAAAATGCTCCCACACAGCAGACTGAAACGATGCTGCTGGGACATCCTGGGCCTCCTTTGTTTTTGCCGCTTGCCATTTCCACAACTGACTTGCTGCACTGGACACTCCACCCCTCCGCCAAATGAAAAAAAAAAAAAACTTCACTGGGCTAATGGCACAAGGCTCATGTTACGCATGTCCTGAACTGAACATAAAAATGCTTTGATTGTTCATTCTGTGTAGAGACAGGGCAGAATGAATCAATAGTCTAACATACAGTGATCCAAAAGACCATGTGTTATTGCCCAGTAGGCTACAACTCTTGTTGGCCCAGGGAAAAGAAACCTCCTACTACTAACTATTAACCTTTAATATGCAGATTATAGACTAGAATATACATTACACAGAGTGACTATACATCTAGAAGTTCATCTTGAAATGCATGAGAGCTACATCAAATCAAAGTCTACTGGGTTGGAACTGAATATATTAATTCTAGGCTATTGATAATCTGGTAACAGTATAAATGCTAATAGATGATCCATTCACTTGGAATGGACCATCCATTGGCATTGTAAATGTAGGAGTGTGTGCAGATGTATTATAGCAGTGAGCACAAGTCTAAGAACATTTTCACCAGCATATCGCACACTACTGTCAGGAGTCTGACTTTACTGGCAAGGCCTTATCAATGTACAGATCTCAGGTCAAGCAATGCAGTTTGAGGAACATGTACAACGATAAGCAAGAAGATGATAAGGTCTGAAAAGTCAGATCGTATAGTCGAGGCACTGCCGTCAGAGGTTAATAATACAAAAGGACCAGTGAAAATTGGCAGACGTATTTTAACTTATTGGTGGGTCAGTCAGGAGTAGTAATATTTTGTCAGGTTAAATATCCAGAGTATAATATACTGTCACCTTACAAACAAATCAGCAGAGTCCTGAATGGCAGCAATCTGAAAATTGAGTGAATGCCAAATTGAAACAGATTACATCGGTTAACGAATACTAGTCTCCGATGGAAAAACAATGAACACACATTCCAATCGAGACAGCAGGATGGTAAACTGACTCAAGACAGAACAAAGGCATTAGTCAGTGCATGCTCCATGGCCCCTCAGGGGATGGTAAAGTTACTTGGGGCCCAGGTATTCTCAGTCCAGATATGACTGACTTAACTGTCTCTCGAGACAACAAACAGAGATAAAAATGAGGTGTATTCAAACACAAGTTGCTCTCATTCCAAGCTGGTTACAAATCTCTCTCATCCAAACTGGTTCTGTCCTCTTGTCACTCTAAACATCTTGGTACTACCTGGTACTCATTCATTGTATTTTGTCCTCGTGAAAACACTGAACAACTGTTTCAAATCCATCACAGTTCTTCGATAACCATATTTGAGTGATGCCTGTCAAATATGTAGAAATAGAAAAAAAAAGGCCAATGCAACATTTAAAACTTTAATATTTGTAACTCCCTTGAAAATCCAGTATTGAGTCTAACTGGAAGTCTTTACAACAGTCAATCAGACACATTTTGCTCAAATAGTGGCTTATTAGATGCACACATTTAACTATGTTAAAGTTGACAAAATACTGAATTTATAAATAAAATAAATACTCCCTCACCACTGTTAATGGACCCTTCAATAACAAACAGATGACAATAACAAACAAACTTTCTTAACAAGAAATGTCTTTGGATAAACTCTGTATCTCTTCTGCAATATAGTATTTTGCTGTATCTGCATATATAAACACACACTGGTTGGTGACAGTGCAAGTTGCATCATCAAAATTCTTTGATTCTCTGCTCATCCAAAACAAATGCATCTCTTCAGACAGTGACTGCACATGGATCATTGATGTGAATGTGCCCATTGGTTTCCAGCCAATAATGGCAGATTTGTGGTATGATAAAGACAAATACCAGCAGATTAATGATAAACAAACTGAGCACAATGCATTAATTATATTACAGATATTATTATTAAAACAAACTTCAGGAAAAAAATGCTTAAGTTGTAGTAACTGTTACCCCCCTGCGCAGGAATGTTGCTGGACTTGCCTCAGGACCGACATGTTAACAACATCTTCCCTTCATTGTGTTTGTGTGTGAGGGCAGGTGTGTGTGTGTGTGTGTGTGTGTGTGTGTTTGTGTGTATGCAGGTGGCGGGCGGGGGAGTAGTTTCACCCCTACCTGCAAGCATTTAGACAAGGTCATTCAACACTAGTCTCATTCACGCCACTCCCCCCTTCCCTCCCTGTCCCTGTCTGCAGGTCTGACCCACCAGCGACTCAGATTTCTGGAACTTTCCACGGACAACAATAGTGGATGGTGTCCTTATGAATGAGCTCTAGCTGAGGTAGATCACGCAGAAACAACTGCAGGTGCACAAAGCATAAGGGAAAGTGAGTTTGCAGGGTGCCATCCTTCAGTCTTCGTCGACACTAAGGCGTAAATTATTGAGCCCACCTGAGTTATAAGTGACATTGCTGCTGTTAGGTATGACATGATGTTGCGAATGATTAAGTTGGTGTGGGTCCCTGCTACACCAGTATAACAACAACTTAACAAGATTATCAGATGATCACAGGATAATTGATTAGGCACTACTGCTGAAAGTAATGTCAGTCAAAGTTGAACCAAGAACCCGTTCTGTAAACTGTGATGGTGTTCCCAACTGACAGGGTAGTAATTGTAGAGTTCAACTTTTGTTTCTTCTTTCAAATACCTTTGGCTATCCTGGGGCAAATTACCTCTTTGTAAAGCTGTGGCTGCACTCAGGAGCCAATGTGGGGCAACGGCAAAGAATGCGCGAAAATGTGCAAGTTCAGACGGGAGCCTTATGCAAAGCGTCCTGCCAGTTGAGTCATTTTCCAAACAGATCCTTGCAGAACTTTACTTACTAGCACCTAGTGGCCAGTGAAGGGGATTTCCTTTACTTCTGTAAAAATGTACCACCCCAACCCCCACTCAAGGGTGTGATCGTGCATGTGTTTTACAGAAGAGAGCACGCTTAAACTCATCAACAAAACAACTTCAGACTTGATCGATGGGCCAAGGGTAAAAAAAGGACCTGGTAGACAGGTCAGGATTATGCAAGCCGTAACCATGACTGGAATGACACTACGTCTGTCAAGAATACCTAACGTGTTACTGTGTCAGGAACTTCCACTTCATAAGTGTCACACTGAGAGGGAAAACAATTGCTACTTGCACCAATGACTCCTGCACGGTTGAATCATTTTGCAATTTTAATACCTGTAACAATCTGACCTTTGGTCTAATTTTCTAAAAAAAAACTGATGATGCCAAACAAAAACTAATCAGTAAATGTACTTTACTGTCTGTGAAATCTCTTCAAATGTAAAATCAAAACATAACCCATCAAGAAAAGTCGGTTAAAGGCCGGAGAGCAAACACAAATCAGTCACTGAAAAATGAAAACACACCTGAAGTTGAAGCCACTTTTCCAGGCATGCTGGTCAAAATAAAACCAGTCACCTCCGAGGGCCATCGTGACATATAAACATTACATAATATAATATAAACTGGCTTCATGAACTCATTTTACTTCTTATTCTTGTACTGTCATGAGCAAGTTAAACAATGTTGTAGCCATTTAGTATGTTAGTAAGTTATGTATGTACGTCTGTATCGAACATCCATCCATTCATCCATCGTCTGAAACAACTTATCCTTTTCAGGGTCGCGGGGGGGCTGGAGCCGATCCCAGCTGACATTGAGCGACGGCGGGGTACATGCTGGATAAGTTGCCAGTTCGTGACAGGGCTGACATATAGGGACAGACAACCATTCACGCTCACATTCACACCTACAGACAATTTAGAGTAACCCATTAACCTAGCTTTAAAAAAAAAAGTAGTGAAGCATGTTTAACCTACAACTCAACAATTAGTAACACAATATTTAACAGCCTGTGAGAAATCATTGGTAGTCTCACTTCTCTGGTTCATTATTTAATTAAATGTGTGTTCTGATATACACACCTCAGCTCAGTGCAGAGATTGTTCTTGGGTAAACTGTATTTGGTGTAATCATAACCTTACTTGAACTACATTTAACTGTTACAGCCACTACAAGGCAGCGTCAAAGGGTAGACTCGCAGCGAAGCAAATCCTATAGTGTGAAGAACTGCTTCTGCACCGGTTCACGTGGGTTCAAGCATGTTGAAATTCTGGCCACACCCCGAATCAATGTCATCACAGCGTCTCTGTTGTTAACAAGAGGAACCATGGACCAGTGGTCACACTACTTCCTCTGGACATGGCTGTCAACCAAAAGGCTGTCAGTGGGGGGTTGGGTGAGTTTGAAAGTTGCACATGACAAGATTTATAATGTACGAAAATGACGGTGGCTGAAACTAAAAAAGTAACAAACACATAACAGCATCCGTAAATTATCCCTTGTTGTCATTCCAACATATTTTCAAAAATGAAATGCTGAATGTCAGGTATGATGGCTTTTCCACCCACAGGAAGACACAAAAATGAAAGCATTAAAGGGGAACTTCTAGAGCCCGACTGAGAATATAATGCAGAAAAAGATTCTTGGGGTATTTTACAATTATTCAACTCTCAGTGAAGTTTACTGTTTCAGTGCACCGATGTCATTTTAGACAATAGGGTTTATTGCTCAACTGTAATATATCCTGCTTCTGCTATGTAACATTGTGACAAGTGTTATATAACAACATCTGAAGGATCATTGCAAAAACATCTGTGTATATCAGCTGATATATCAATATCAGAATGTTTTACTCCCCAATATCGACATCAGTTAAAGAAACAAAACAAATCAAGCGCCGGTCAGGCTCTAGTGGGTCCATTATTTTTCATCTTGGTTGTTTTAGGGATCTAATGGGGACAACAATTTTTCAAACTGGTCCAGTATTAAGTGTTTCCATAGTGTGTGACATAATTATGTAAAGTGTCAGATCCTCTTTGTTTAACCAGAAAAAGCAGCTATATTGCTCTCACCAAAGCCACCAGACTCCATTTGCAGAAACAGTAATTTTATCATTGTACAACACACTTCTTCCAAACTCAACAGAAAGAAAATAAAACTCACTAAAACCATCTTGGTTCATCTTTCCACTATTCAAACAATCACCAACTCTGATTTAGTCAATATTCATGTGTAACCTACAAATTGCAGAAACTGCAATTCTTTTGATTAAAGGTCAAATGTATGACAAAACAGCATTATAATGCATTATAAAGTACTGTGGTGCTGCAGAGATGCCCTGTGATGTGACAATATTGGGAGAGGAGCGAGAGGGAGGCCAGACATCAGAGAAGCAGCGGGGGGTAAAAGCTTGGAGAGACAAAATATTTTCACATCTAAACAAAGTGAATTAAGGGTTTATGTCGAACAAACCACCAATGGTTGTCCCAAAAACATGGGGAAAAACACAGAAGCTGTCCTTTAATTATCAGCATGCAAGCACTCGAGTCAACAGTTCAAACTGCTTCAACAGTAACCCCTCCCTGCTATTTGGAGCAAATAGCCTGCAGACTTACTGGTGTCACTTAAGGTGAAACTCAGCAAAAGTTTTTTCTGAGATCATTTTTAAAAATCTTATCTCATAGTAACTTTTAACTGATTTACTGACCGCCAAAAAGCTAATGAGGCCCCGGATCAACTGCAGTAAAGCTTCACAGTTATACAGTTTGCCAGGGGGAACACTGCTGAAGACTGAAGCCAGGGCTGTAAACTGTCAAAGTTATCAATGACGCTATTGACGCAGGGCATGACCAACCAGTGCACGTCACTACAGCTGCTCAGTAACCAACAGCAGAAGACTGTTTAACTGTGTTATATGTAACTGCAGCATAAACACACCAGGCCCAGCCTGCAAACGTCTTGAGGAGAAGCCTGGTTTAAAAATGGGTCCATGTCATTTCCACTGGATTATCAGCTCCGCTTTCGCCTTAGATGCAAGTCCTTAGAGGGGAGTGTTTACACTGGCAGCTGATGAAGTGATAACATGCAACGCTGGAGCGTTAACGGTCACAATGCTGCTGTAGTGTTTACATTACTATCACAAATACACCTGGGCGGTTGACCTTGAGGCCCTTTGTCTCCATCACCCAGGCGTTGGTTACAGTCAATGTTTACATATCTACAGAGTTAGTGATCCATAAGGTACCTTAGGAGACCATCATCTGACAAGGACAGCATCAATGAGGGCGGGCTCACACAAGACACTCAACAAACAAGAGATTCATGTAGAGAAAAACTCTGGTGTGGTGAAACATATTTAGCATTTTCCAGAAAGGTATCATACTTTGTAAATTGTCCGCTATATTCAAACGGTTTCAAATGCATTCTGGAAAACGCATTTATAATGAATTTTTTCAGATCTGCAACAATTCTGCATTTTTTCTGTGCATTCTGCACAATTATAGTAGATTTTCACAGAAGAAGTAAATTAAAATGATGATGCAGCTTTTGCTGGGGTCTGTAACAAACAAGCGTTTTCCCTTTTACGTCTGGAGAACATGATTTGTAGGCCGAGGCATCCCTGTAGCGCCACATTGCTTCATTTATGATGGCGTGTTGTGACACATTTACAACATTTCACGATGCAGCTCCTGCAATATGAGAATTATGTGACACCATTTACAATAATGCTGTACCCTTGGCCACAATCTCACTGACCCCTTCAATGACCTCCTTGTAGTGCAGGTTCTCTGCCTTTCCTCAGCAAGTATATTTTTAATAATACATTGTTTTACTATCTTGTACTTGACTGACTGTAACTCATGACTAGATGAAGTTCAAGAACACCTAGAGCAGGGCTCCACAGTAGCTCAGTTGGTAGAGCATATGACCCACATACCGAGGCTGTGGCTTCGCTGCAGTGGCCCAGGGTTCGATGCCGACCTGTGGCCATGTCTGCACGTCATTCCCCCTCTCTCTAATCCCATTTCTTGTCATCTCTCAAAGCTGTCCTTCAAAATGACACAGGCTGACAACAACCACATATACTTGTTTGTAAACACACAAACAGACTACCATAAAGATAACATATGCCCGATAAAAACACAAATGCACAACCTTGAGCTACAAAGAGCTCAAGGTGAGTCAGTGAACAGTTATAACGGTTGTCTCGCAGGTAAAACATGTTACTTTGTATCCACTGGGCCGAAACCTCATCTGCTATAATCCAATGCCTACATGTTAATGACGCATGAGCACATCTGTGTGCTCTCTGACAGCTGCACCCAACAAACAGATGGCCGTCAACGTTACCTTCAAAGTGCAGAGCAACATAAAGCCCAGTGAGCGGGAGGAAGTCCGGCTGCCTGTGAGCTCATTGTCGGCAGCACAGGAGCACAGGAGCCACCAACAGCCCAAATACCTGAGCTCATTAGTATTCAAGTTAACCTGCAGCCACACGTTTTCAACTGGGTACGACAGCATGAGGTCAGAGGTGACGCGCGCTAAAAAAAATACCAAACATGTAATTACAAAATTATATAAAGTTGTTGTTTTTAGTCTCCGCGTAAGATATTCTAGTTTTAAGGGCCAACGAATTGAACAAACTGGACGAACATAATTTAAACATGACGTTAGCGCAGACAGACCCCACACCCCCCACCACAAAGAGAATTTAAAAAAAATAAAATAAAATAAAATAAACGCACCTGAAATCAACTCAAATATCACCGAGCCGACGTTTGGGTGATTAACAGCCTCGTAAAGTGTAAAGTAGGAGCTGAAACAAACCTGCAGAGACTGTCGAAAAGCGAGATGATAATGTCGCCGAACTCGTGTCTGAAGTCGAGCTCAGCTTCCTCTTCCTTTCCGCTTAAGTCTTCCTCCTGACCCAGCCCTGCCGTGCAGCTGGAAAAAGGTGGAGTCATGTCTACACTGCTGTGTGCTAGTCGCCTAATATGGACGTAATCGACTGACTGTATCAAATATCAAAAGCCAAACATCACAAACCCAGAGCGGGCCGGTGCAGCTTGTTTCTCAGCGGACTCAGCTGTTAATTTGAAAGTGAGTTTACCTCTGAGTGGGGTGGACCTGTCTGACCTCTGGACTGATATAGGTTTGTACAGTCTCAGGGTCAAATGAACACTGATATGTTCTCCAGAAAAGTGAGGTTGGTGGGCTTTTAGATTCTTTTACGTCATGAGAGGGGTTAAAGGTGCACTATGTGACTTTTTTTAAGTACCAGTTTTGGTTATATGGTCCTATATTCTTAACTACGACTATGATCTTGTCATTCTCTGGCCACCACAGCTCAAAATACAGGCCTGTTTTGCCTTGATTATCAACAATAATGTTAATATTTAGCTTTAAGCTTGTACCAAGACCTCCGTCTGTTTTTCTGGTGCGTTCCATTGCAAGTCAGATCTCAGAATTTTAGATTCGGCATCTGCTCGGAAAAATATGGACACTTGCTGCAAACGTCTCCTAACCCGTACTCTCAAAGACTTCTATTGAGCACAGATCAACTGAATGAAAGTGAAATTGTACTGACTGCATATTTCACAAACAAGCACTATATGATGTAAAAATTGATGAAGAGGTAAAAAGTAATTGTTCACTATGTGCGCCGCTGTTCTGCTGTGATATCATCTGTGTTTATGACTTGGAAATCCGACTTTGATGACCGTGTCATTGCACTTTTCCATGTCAGAGGTAGTGTTTTTGGGGGTTCCAAGTACAGTGGAGCACACCATTTGTTCTCATGCCACCGTAACTGAAAACACAGGGTTGTTTTGCTCTGTTTGAAAACAAAAACATAAACTTTTAGCTTCAAAGTGCATTATAAACTAATGTGAGCCCATGCAAACTGTTATCCTTATATCAAAAACTCTGTCTGTTACAGGCCTGTAAAAAAAGTTGCATAATGCACCTTTAATACATGCACTAAAAGTCCATAGTTTCCATTTTGATCTTTGGTGTAAACAGAGCAAAGAGGACACAGAGTATGATATAAAAGTGACATCATTCACAGAAACACTGTTGTCGTTCAGGCTTCAGATGAATGTCAAACAGCAGCAGTAAGATGTTTTACACACACTATATGAACCATAACTCCGCTCAGGTATGTGTCAGCTTATTTAGCACACATTTTACAAAAGGATCCTTGGTTGTGTGAAGGAATCCCTCACCTGCAGCAGAGAGCCTGCAAAGCTGTAGCACATGATAGACACCTGCTCTGCTTGTTTTTTCATAAATCTTGTAGCTGTAAGCTAAGTGCTTTTCTCTGATGGTGCCTGAGGCCTGATGGAGAACTTTTAAACCAGAAAGGACAACTCCTCCTACACCATCAGTAATCTGTGTCGAGTTGAAGGACGGTTGTGGACACAGAAAAGACATCAATTCTCTATATAGGAACGCAGACAAAAGTTGAATCGACAGTAAAATATGTGCTCAATTTTTTTCCTTTTTGGAGTTGAAAACTGGACCTTTTAACTGTGCAAACACCTTTTGCATTTTATTGTTAAGATGCAAAATGGTACTAAGACCCCAAGTTCTCTTGATTGACTAAATTCTTGCACAAAGTGTCACTTTGCCCATCATGCTTCAATTTGGCACCACTTTGTGAAGCCCTGGCTTAGAAAGTGTCTGATTCTCTTATACCAGTAAAACCTAATATGACTTTAAAATATAAAAAGGCCTACAAGGCCTTTTCTAATTTGACTCTCATTTAGATTAGATACTGAGAGTAGCAGCTTTGTCATTGTTCGATATAAGGGTGTTATACCACTTCCTGCTTTGACTCTTCCTGTGGTATCTGTGCTGCTGGCTTAAGAGCTGAAAGCGACACTCAGCCTTGTTTAGGTAAATAATGATGGAGTACTATGCGGACGAGGGAGATCAAAGATGAAGAAGTGCTCGACTTGTTCCACTTCCTCCCGTGTCACATTTTTGAGTGACAACATTAACTGTCATAACAGAACTAGAGCAGAGGCCAGCAGCAGTGCTTCACCCATTGTTTCCTGTTTGTGTCATCACAAAGTAATCCAAGTGGACTCCTGCTAACATTCAGTAGTGCAGTCTTCCACTTACCCTCAAGCTACTTTCTTTATATATATACAGCTTTTAAATCAAATCCACCACCATGAAGGGCAAATTTGTTTTTTATTTCTACACAATTATTTTGTCTCATTGTGTACATTATTTTTACACTTATAATATATTCAAATAATTAAATAAATAAATCACTGAATATACTGTAGAGAGAGTCATAACACAGCACTCATAGTAACAGCCATGGTGACCCCAAGTGGATATGCTGGATCACTGCAACTCACGACTACTTTCTTTTTCTTCATGTGTTTTTTTTTATTTAAGTTTCCAGTAAGCACTGAAAAATTTAAAGATGGAGATGCAAAAATGAATTAATATGACACTCAACACAATATACATTGATGTACACATTCAAAGTTCCAAAGTGTTTTACATGTTTGAACCAAGATTAAAACATTTCAGGTCTGAAAAGGCAAATGACACAACACAAATTCAAATTCAAATTCAAATGAAATACCTATATGATATAGATAAAAACAGCTACAGTGAGACATGCTGGAAATTAAACAGTGTGCTAGCATTAATAAAAAGCAGACATGTGACTAAAGTAATTCCCAAGCAAGTTCCAAGTAATTTTTTTCTTGGTCAAGTCAAGTCGAGTTACTCCTCCACCACAAGATGCTGCAATCTTACCTGCAGTATCTGGTCTTTTTTATTAGGACTGAATAAGACTGGAGAAAAGACGAGCTATTACCTGTCTAGTAATGATATTATTTGCCAATTTACAATTAATGGAATTTGTATTACAAATATTGATAATCAGTGAAATAAATGTAATCAAACTTTTAAAAAAAACCTTTATAAAAGCTTATTAATTTCTTATATTCTTCTCTATCTTCTCAATCCCATCACTTTTAAACAGAAAAAACAACAACAGAAAACACAGACAAATCATCCAAGTCCAAGTTGAGTCTCAAGTCATTTTTTTCCCCTGTCAAATCAAGTTTCAGGAGAGTGAAGAAAGTGTCGCTTACTCTGGCTCCGTATGCTCTTTTCTTTTATTAGATAACGTTCTGGTCCTCAGGCCTTCTTCAAGATCAGGACATATGTTGTCTAGTCTACTGTCAGTGATCAGGACCTCATTAAAGCCCTTGGTGTGCATTACCTTTATATGATAAATCAAGTTTCAAGCCATCAAAACAGTCGAAACTCGAGTCCACATCTCTGATGTATAGTAATATATAGTTTTGATAAGTGATTTACAGTATGTCACTGACTCTGAAGCCTCAGATCTTCAAGCAGGGGGTTCCAGAGCTGAGGGGCCCAGGCTGGTAAAAGCCTGATCACCTTTAGCCTTGAGTCTGAGGTTAGGTTCGGCCAGCAGAGTCCTGCCCGAGGAAGTGGCTCGAAGGGGAGCAGAAATCCAGCAGGATAGCTCGGAGCTAAACCGTGAGGTGCTTGTATGTATATTTTGCTCTTAATAATAAGTTGAACATATACTGTAGAGCAATAACTTTTCTACATGTTCCATAAAGGAGGCACACACAATCTAATTCCTTGCAAATAATATCTTTTCCAACCTCTAGTACAATCTATGTTAAATCCAGTGAGTCCATCTGGAATCAGAATTCTTCCAATTAAGCAACACAAAGTTTTGTGACAAAGGTTACGGGAGCATTACAATCTCATTTGTACCTCCGTGGTATACCTGCTGCCCCACAGGAGGACCACAGTAAGGGAATCTCATGGCCTCAAATCAAATACTTGGCTGCTGCAGTTCAATCAGACACATTGGAAATGTTTATGTATCATGGTTAAATGATTTAGATTATCCTGTTGTAGCAAATATAAACACTAAATCTTAAAATTAGCTGTCATTCTTTAAAATGAGACTTTATCTCATCCTGTGTCTTACAGTTTTACTCACAAAAATGAGGCAGCTTCTTTTTTTCAGTTTGGGTGGCATTACACAGCAGTGTAACAGACACCCTCATCATTTTAGTGACACCCATTCACCTTCGACACAAAGGGGACAGTCAGGGCAGCTTTCATGAGAATACTCAACTCCCCAAGGGCACCAGGAAATAGACAGTTTCAGTCCAACATGCCTTGTTTGTTCATAATCTGAAGAGCACTTTCTCTATTTAAGGGTATGCTCTGAGTTCAACGACAATATCTCAAAAAGGCCAAGAATTTAAATGATATGTTATTGAGACTTCACACAAAAAAAGAGCGGCATGGACTGCCAAGCATCCAGAAATATTTGTGGGATCATTCTGCTCCTTCTGTCCTATATATGTGGCTTGAGAGGAGGGGTTGTTTTCTCAGGACCTTTACCAGAGGGCCGGGCTTGGGTGGGACAAGAGGGCTGGCTGCTCTGCCTGCAGGATGAGAAGAAGAAAGGGGGAAAAAAACGGAGAAGAGGGAGGGCTGAGTGGGGGTTTGGAAAGGCCTTTTCCAGCCCGTCTACTCTTTCAATTTATAGGTCCTCCACACACACACCCACATACAGGCACAGACGCACAGCAGAGACAAAGTCAGGATGTGACATCATCCACAGGAAGAGAAGCCAAACAACTTTTTCTCCTTTTTCTGTGTTGTCTGTGCTACTGAGAGAAGTTGGAGCCTCTCGGTCTGTTCGTGGCTGGCAGAGAAGGAGAGGATCCAGAGGAGCTAGAGGGGGCAGAGCAGCTGGATCTGTCCTCCACAGGGAGTTTGAGGTTAAAGGGGTCCGGCGCCTGAATCCTCCCTGAACTACCCAGGACTTGCCACCACATTCCAGTCCCTTCGCTGCAGGATTTCAGCCAGGTACAGTGCAGATAGCTTCTTTTTTTTTTTCCTGTTCCCTAATCTCTTGTCTTGTCTTCCTTTGTTTCTGAGTACTGAGATTTGCAGTGCTTTTTTCTTTGTGTGTGTCCAGTCCAGGACGTTTGTAGGTCTTCAATGTCAGGGGCAAATTCCACAACCTATGAAAGTATGTAGGACAGAGCGTGATCAGACATGCTTCAGTCTGAGGCTGTTGAGGCATGCAGCGAGACGTAAAGTGATCAAAATTGAAGTCACACTGTCCCACATGCTGTCACTTCTTTATTTACAAGCCATTATTGTATTCAGTGAAAAAAAAAAGGAGTGTCCAAGTTTAATGTTTGTGTGCTGTGTGTCTCTGATACCAAGACTGAATCAAACTCTGTGATTATACGAGCCTTCCTCAGAAGCCCCTTTGTTATGGACACATCCAGAGCTATCTCATGACCACGTATTCATGGTCCCCCAGTGGTGAGCTTTGAAATGAGATCAGGCAGTCTGTGAAAGCTGGTGGAAACAAAAAGTACCCTTCTCATATATCAAATGCTGTTGAATCAGCTGTAAATTCATAAGAGTGAACAGCAAAACTATAAGCTTAACAGACATGTGAGGAAGTCAACAAAAGTTCACGACAAACACCTGAATGGGTGCTCGTTCTGGATGATAATGCAAAGACAGAAACTTCTGCTAATTTGAGTCAACGACCACAGGAAATCCAGTCCGGCAGTTTAAAATTGGACACAAATGCGGATATAGTGTCATATTGCAACCACAGTCCCCAATGTGACTGACTGCAGTGTCACATCTTTGGAAGCCACATAATGTATGCAACAGTTATGAATGGAGGCACACAACTCAGTGGAGTTTTACAAGTGTGATACAATGAAGTGTAACCCTATCAGTTATGTGACGGACCTGGACTTTATCCCTAATAAACTGCCCACCTCATTTTCCTATAATTACAATTCATGACCTCGCTGAATTAACATTTGGGAAGGTCATGCTCTTGATCAGTGTGTTTTGTCTGCCAGATAGTTAATAGCAATCAGGGAAAAAACAAACATCTCTCAATAACACGTGGTTGCAGACATGTGACTGGAGTTATAAGTCTTAAGCAAGTCATTTTATGTCTCAGCTTGCGTCAAGTCAAGTCGAGTCCTTAATTAAAGCAAGTGAAGTCACTCTGCAGTCTTACCAGCAGTATCCAGTCTTTATAAAGAGAAAAGGCAAGTACATGTCTAATAATGATATTATTGGGCAATTTCTCTAACCTGGATTTGTCCAAGCTGTTTGTAAACGCATCAGAAAGATAGTTGATTGTTGAGTCTCATTCCCATGATGTCAAATACTGACATTTTGGGTTGGTAGAGTTGTAAATAATCGATTATAGATCATTGCTGTCAAATGCATTAAAACTAAAGTAATGAACTTGTTTTGAAAATGTAAGGACTAGAAATCACAGATATTTGTGTTAAAATTTAGGGAGTAAAAGTAAAAAGTTGTCAAAGTTGTCAGAAAAGTAAGTACAGATACCTGAAAAATCTACTTTTACTGCCCACCTCTGCTAACCGTCTTAAAAAATATGACGATGGATTGAATTTGTATTTTGATGATTAATAATTAGTGAAATAAATGTAATCAAACCAAAACGAAACAGTCTAACAAATCGTCTAACCAGTGACTCGAGTCCACATCTCTGATTGGTCGTGTCTCATGACTCATTTCCCAGAAAAGGGAACTGACGATCTGTGTTTTTCATCAGTTGCCACGGTCAGTGTTTTTACACCAAACTTAGTTGTCATAGAGTTTATTTTTATGCCCAGATGTTCTGAATGAGAGTCACAGTGCTGTATCCAAGCAAAGCTGGTATTGTACGGTGGACATTTTCTAATCCTTTGTATGTTGCAGCATGCTTTTTATGTTCTTAATTATGCTCGACAACTGGCATGAATTTGACCACAACTGGCTGAAACCTTTGCTAATTTTATCAGCGGGTACTGCTGAAAGTCTTGTGATACGGTCATCTGGTCACATTGCGCAATAATGGGACGTTTGGAATGAGGTCACTGGTGTCAATAGTTATCGAAGCCATGCAGTTTTCTGTGCATTGTGGCTCTGATCTATCGCTCTTAAAAATCTTTGACCTGAGTATCTTAATGTCATGCCTGAGTGCTTTGTGTTTTTTATTGCATCTGAATATCTGACAATAATATATATGGTTTTGTAGTTATACTTTTGATGTTTTGGTCATGTGCAATTTTTGGTCATTCTGGCCTAACGCAGTGGATTGACAGGAAAGGAATATCCCTCATCTTCTCTTGTTCTGCTTCACAGAAACTTCCCGCCATCTGCAGAACAAGACCTCCCTGCAATCTTTACATGACAGACGCTGACCCCCTCTGACCTGCTTTCCAAGCTGCTGCCATCCCTCAGGAAGGTCACACTTTATCCAACTCAAAACTAACTATTATTCCGGAGGGCTTATTCTCCCCTTATCTCAGGGGAAACGACTGAGCCGATGGCGTTGTGTCTTGGACAAGTGTTCAGCAAAGATAAAACATTCAGACCCAGGAAGCGGTTTGAGCCGGGCACCCAGCGCTTTGAACTCTACAAGAAGGCCCAGGCCTCGCTCAAGTCCGGCTTGGACCTGAGGAAAGTGGTCCAGCTGCCGGAGGGAGAGAACATCAGTGACTGGATTGCTGTTCATGTGGTGGATTTCTTTAACAGGATCAACTTGATCTACGGCACAATGAGCGAGTTCTGCACCGAACGCTCATGTCCCATCATGTCCGGGGGGCTGAGGTACGAATACAGGTGGCAGGACGGTGACGACTACAAGAAACCCACCAAGCTGCCTGCTCTCAAGTACATGAACCTGCTGATGGACTGGATCGAGTCGCTCATTAATAATGAAGACATCTTCCCCACCAGAGTAGGTGTGTAAGGAGTCTGCAAATGAAGGCGCCTGCAGACTATTATTGAGTGTGTAACTTAAAACATGATTGATTGTTGCCTGCACTGATGTTGTGCCTCATCAATGCTGAAGCGCTGTTCCCCTTCATTAACATCTCCAATGGGATGATGAAGTTCAAGCGGAGGTTAATTAAACGATGAGGTTGGCATTTCGATGAGATTGAAGGGGGGTGACTGCTGTGTTATTTTATCTCAGCACCGGATTTGACAATCAAATTTATTAGAGATGAGGATTTCATGCATAATGTGAGTGAGTCCCTTGAACCAATCTGGGGTCTGATCCGTAGATTTAGCATAATTTTCCTCTTTCCTTCTACAGTCTATAGACATGCAGGTCAGGTGAAATAAAACTCTAAATTTCCCATAGGTGTGGTTTTGTCAATGTGTGAGCCTGTGATAGATTGGCAATTTGTCCAGGGTGTTTCTCTGCCTTTTGCCTAATGTGTCCATAATTCCCTAGGGCCCTGAACAGGACTACAAAGAGACAGAGTAATCATAAGTGGAACAATGTGCTCTAGTATGGGGGCTCCCAACCTTTTTTGTCTAGCGTACCCCCACAGGCCTCTCAGATGGGCTCAAGTGCCCATTAATACTGTGCCCCTTCAAGGATAGTTTTTCACTTCTGCGTGAAAACACTGGCTCTGGTAGCTTCCTGACACCTCACTCCACACAAGAGTCATCATGAAACTGGCAATGTTTTGTCGATGCCTGGTTTCTTTGCTTTTCATGCAGAAACCTTTGTCACTTCATGTGAGAAGAAGTTCTTTTGGGAAGGGTTTGGGAAAATAGCATTTTGACTATAAAACATATACATACCAAGATTTGAATACATAAGGAACACTACCAAGAACCTAAAAAGGAAGAAGGAGCCATTACGTCACCGAGTCTTGCTTCGGTGCCAGACTGTGGTGACAGCTGTATTGAAGTCGATGGGAGATGCATGGACAGATAGTCAGGGAATTTTATCAGATATTTGGCCAATCTGTGAATAAATTCTCTACCAAACAATTTCTTCAGCAATGTGTTCCTAAAGGTGTCTAATAACACATATAAAAAGATTTAAATTCAACTCCTGGAGGAAAATCTGTGAGAACTGCTGAAAGTTGGGGAACCTTATCGGTGAAAAATTGAAAATGTTCACTGTTGTCTTCAGTAGCTTGTGAGGGGTCAAACTAGGGGTTTTTCATGATTCTGAATTAATTGCAACCATTTGTTTTGCACAAAAACCACTCCTTGGTGGAAATACGGCCACACCCACTTTGATGGGAGCCAGACACACAGCTCCAATAGTTGCAGCCTTTGAAGAGAAGTTTGAAGAAATTTTCAAAAGACTTGCAGAGGGAGGAAGAACACCTGCACTCTGGCTGCAGTACCACTACAAGGTCGATGTCATCAAGATCTTCATCAATACTGAACGGATTACAGACTACAACGGGCACCTGTCCTGAATTGTTACCAGGATGCTTGACATCTTTTCAGCTGCGGGGCATCATCAATACGCCAAGGGCTCCCGGCTGTGTTGTCAGCTGATGAAGCAACTTGAAACTTCACCTGGTTACGAGGAGACCTTCAAAAGTTTGACTGCCCACAGGAACCACGCTGTCCGTCACTCTTGCCATGATTGGTCTGGCAGCTGGTGTGACATCTGTATTGAGCAAACACTGATGAAGGCGGCCTAGTCAGAAGTGTGTTGAGCAGAGGGAGAATGAGAAATATTGATTCGGGCCACAAGTGCTGGGACCAGACCCTCAACCACTTCTCCGATGTCAACCAGCAAATGGAGGAAGGTGTCAAGAAACATGGTCCTCTCCACAAAGACCTTGGCAAAACACGGATGAAGCGAGACGCTGGGTACAAGGTCATTGACTAGGAGATTTACCTAAACTTACTCAGGTTGTTCTACCGACTGAAAATCTTCGCCCATTGGAATATGACAGTCGAGACAAGCTTAGAGTATGAGCTGACTCCCTTCCCTTCGTGCTTTTAAATGTACATGTAAATGTGGGCATGGCTGTTTTTCCCCACCAAGGAGTGGTTTTGGTACAAATCAAATGGTTGCAATCAATTCAGAATACTGAAAAAGCCTAGTCTGACCCCTCACAAGATACTTAAGACAAAGGTTTTTCACCGATAAGGTTCCAGGTACTCCAACTCTCAGCAGCTCTCACAGATTTTCCTCCGGGAGTTGAATTTAAATCTTTTCATATGTGTTAGACACCTTTAGGAACACATTGGTGAAGAAATTTGTTGGTAGAGAATTTATTCACAGATTTTCGTAATATTCCCTGAATAAGAGAGTAGGTTAACGACTGATTTGTTTTTGTCAACGCGTTGTTCGTCCCTCGATTACGTTTGAGAAAGGCTCCTGTTCGCAGTGTAATTGCAGTCTCAGCAATATTTGGTTGGACCTGCCCCACTCGGACACGATATTATTAGCCCTGTCGATCATCTGAAAAAAAAAAAAAAAACGTGGTTAACCTACTCTCTGAAGTGTGTTCACTTTGAAGTGTGTTTCTCCATGCATCTTCTAGACTTCAGTACAGCTGTCACCACAGTCTGGCACCAAAGCAAGATTCACTGGCGTAATGTCCCTTCCTTCTTTTTTAGCTTCCTTGAACACTATACTGGGAAGCTACAGAATGATATAAAAACCTCAAAAACAATTTTGTGTACATGTTATTACCACTCAAAGACATTGTAGCCATTTTGTCTGTTTGGACTTTTCTGATAGCTTCTGCAAAACTTGGTTATTGTGGCAGAAAGTACACAAAAGATGAGGCTCACAACAATTTGTAGACCCATTTGCGTCTCCATTTTTGCTCCTGAACGCAAAATATGTAGATAATCTTTTTCTTTTTTAAATCATAATGTCTATCTCGTAAAATAGGCTGAGCTTCCCCATTGCAACCGCAGAAATACCCCCTGGGTGGGAATGAAAACATAAAAGAGAGTATTTGAGCTACAAGAGGCTTTTGTCAGTTCACACAAAGCCTGGAGGCAATTTTTGGACTGACTGAACACTCATGCAACTGAAAATTGTGTTGTTACACATTTTGAATAAAGGTGCAATGGATTATTATGTGGCAGTTCTTATCTTTTCTCTTTTATGCCCACTTTAATCAACCCAGTACCTAAAAAGAGGCTGTGCTTAGAGTACTTCTTGTCCTTGAAATATATTACCCATGCATTACCCATATTACCCAAATTAGATTTCATGAAGACACTGTGCTCAGAGATTGATACAGTTGAGGAGAAACTATGTTCCTTAAAGATTATTAAACGTGCTAAATGATGGTTCCAATCATAGCAAATGGTTGCTGTAACACTTTCTCCTTTCTTCACACTAGGTGTACCTTTCCCCAAGAACTTCCAGCAGGTGTGCAAGAAGATCCTGAGCCGTCTCTTCAGGGTGTTCGTGCATGTTTACATCCATCACTTCGACAGTATCTGCAGCATGGGCGCCGAGGCCCACATCAATACCTGCTACAAGCACTACTACTACTTCATCTCAGAGTTCAACCTCATTGATCACTCTGAACTGGAGCCCCTGGTGAGACAATAGCGTGACCTCAGATGTGTGAGGGTGAGGAAAGGGAGCAGGAGAGAGGGTTGTCAGTATCACTCTCATAACTGTCAGACGTGCAGAAAATATCAGCCGTGCTGCCATCTATAACCTTGTTGCGCAGCATGCTCAGTGAGTGTATCATCATGTCTGTGTGTTTTCCCGGCTAGTGCACATGTAGCACAGGGAAAATGACAGCTTTCTTTGTCCTCTGAAGCCACACAGATCACCAACCTTTGTAGTAGACACACAATAAAGCAGTAGAGCTGTGTTCTACCAAAGATGTAATCTTTTTTTTTGTCTCTCGATTTTCCATCATGAAAGACGCTTGTTCTCCCAAAAATGAAAATTCAGTCTTTATCTTCTCACCCCCATGCTGATGGAGAGTTGGGTTTTTCGCAGTCCACATTTCTAGAGCTTCACAGTAAAACAGTGTTGCCACATTCACATTCTCCTGCTGTGAAGCGCCAGAAATGTTTTGTGGACCACAAAACTTCACCTGACTTTCCATCTGCATAAGGCAGAGTAGATGATGACTCAATTGTCCTTTTCAGGTGAACTTACCTTTTAACTGCTTTCTAGAAATGGTTTGGTTTGAAACAACAACCCTCATAAGAGAAGTCTGTGACTTTTTGCAGTCATGTAATGAGGCCGAGTTTATATTTTTGTTGTCTCCGTCACGTATAAGCAGATGGAGGATGGTCAGTGAAAAGCTTCGGTTATCATCTTCCAGGTTGTGTAATTCCCCTTGCAAAGTGAAACAAGGATGAGTCTTCTATGTCAACACAACACAGAAGAGATAAATCTTGTAACCAGACCCTTTTATTGCCCCACCCATAGTGCCTACTGCAAGTCTTTTCGTTGTTGGTCTTATGGGAACAACAGTTTTAATGTTCTTCATATTGAAAGATGCACTTCATTACAATAATTCATCGCTGAATAGTATATGAGTTTGATGTGTTGAACATGTCCTTCGTTTTCTCTTCCTACAGAAAGAGATGACAGAGAAGATATGCAACTAAACAAAACCACATGGACAAAGGAGTTTACACTATGACGTTATCTGAGCCCTGTGAGAATTCATCGGCTTCAAAACAACTCAACAACACTCAAAACAAAGAACAATTTCAAACAAAGTTTTATGAGTTGTTTTCTTAGCAGAACTGGGAAGGTCCACTACAAACCACACTTCTTCAGACTGTGGTACTGTGCCTTCACAGAGGTTTTTACTTAGAATAATTATGGCCCTTCATGCCATCAGTATAGGACTTTGTGTAGGTTTATGATACTACATTTCCTGTGCTTATGCTTTTTCTTTCCTTCTGTGCATGTATGTTTATGTTTGATCTTTTTTATATACAGTGTCGAGTCTTATTTTGTTGAATGAAAGTTTGTTTTTGTATGTGATGTCAGTGTTTTTATAGTTTGAACATAAAAATGCAGCTTGAAAAAATAATCAGTGTTTTTGCAATCGCGTTTTTCTTTTTTTTTTTATGTATTGCACTGCACCACAAAAATATTTAAAACATCCAGTTATGATTTTGTTCTCAGCGTCAAAGTCAACGCTGTAAGCTATCACCGAAGTGAAGTGGATCATATGTTTGTTTTTAAGGTTTGGTCTGCTACACGGGCTGACTTAAGTTTCAGGCCAAAACCAACACAAAGACAGATGTCACCTGAAACATGGAGACAGTATTTAAGCCCATTTCCACCAGTTAAAGGAAAAAAATGTTGAAAACCAAACTTGATGGAAAAACATTCCTATGGTAAGTCATGATTATGAGATAAAAGTCATAATTGAGTGATACAAAGTTGGAATTATGAGATAAAAAAAAGTTATAATTATGAGATTAAAAGTAATTTTGACTTTCTACTTCATAATTATGAGTTTTTTTTAATCTCATAATTTTGATTTATCATGCAATTTTTTTAATCAAGGCTTATTATTTTAAATCCTTTTTTCCCCTTTAATTGGCTGAATTGGGCTTCCATTCTGCAGGGATAAACCCTTAACTACGAGAATAATAATGATGAAACATTGTAGGTATGTGGCGTGAGCTGTAGGCCACTTCCTCCTGTCAGTGCTGACCTGCCAAGCCTCTGAATGAGAGTGTAAATAAATACAGACCATCATCATGCAATAAAAATGCACACTACGTGGATGGGGGCGTGGCGGGGAGTCAAGCCAAGTGACGTGTCAATGGCAGCTGTATTCTCAACCAATGGGAGACGGAGGAATGCAGAAAGGAGGCGGGGCGAACGGCTGTTTATGTGTTTTCCCGCCGTGTGCGTCACGAACTGTCTCACTGATGGATGTCAGCTAGCGATGGAGACTTACATCAGCTGTCAGAGGCTTTGACAGAGGGGACCTGGCTGGTTTGGATTGGACACAGGGTCCAGGTTAGAAGCATATTTATTGCATATCTGCTTTAGTTTTAACGAGACCGTGCCGGTGTGTGAATACAAACTACCGAAAGGACGTTAATCGGTAGGAGAAGCGAGCTAAGGGTTCTTGCTTGCTAGCTAGCTAGCTGGTGCTAACGACAATAACAGCGTCGGATTGTTCAGTCAGCAGTTGACGCTAACTCTGTCTTTACTGATGGTCTGGTTCTTTTATACATTGCTCCATCCTGGTAAGGTTCTCCTGGTATTTGTAGCAACAGCACTAATGTTAACGTTGTAGTTATTGTTTGCTAGCTGCAGTAACTAACTACTTGCTAACCGATCAGTTTAATCAGTAAGCTAAATATCTACCATCGCTTTGAGCTGCTGTAACGTTAGATATTATAGCTAACTCGATGCTAACGTCAGTATGCCAATGCATCCACTTACCGTAGCATTGCGTTACCTTTTACCCGGCAGAAGGCTAAAGCTAACCTATCAAAACAGACTGGACTTGAACCATCTGCGACTATACTGCCACTCAATAACCACAAACAAAACGGTACAAGATTTGATATAAGAGGGTGAAAGACAGGAAACCACGTCAAGGTGTAATGGACTGGTGATTAATGGACTACTTTTTTACTTATTTTTAATCCTTAACATTAAATCCATTGACGTACAGCCACTTTGAAATGTTATCATGTAAATGTATGCCCTTGTTGACGCAGTTTGTTCCGGACAACCTCAATATGTGTGTTGTACTCTCAGTTGGCAGATATGGTGAGGCACAGCATGATGACAGAGCTGCAAGCCTTCCAGCACTCCCTCCAGGTAAGCTCTGACCTGTTGTTGATACTGGTGATTTCAAAGCCTCTAACTTACTGAAACAGGACGTGTTCGATACGATCGAGCTGCCAGAAAGTAGTGTGCAGAGTGTCAAGGTTATCTGCACAGAAACTGAGAAGTTTCACCACTCTCCATGAGTCATGAACATTGACTGGTTGTGTAAATGCTTCTGGTAATGTCCAGGGTGAGATAAGGCCTGTCATTGTGTTTCCTGTATTCTCATCAGGACAGTGTTATGGCAGGACGCCACAGGGGGAGATAAGCAGTTGTTGGTGTAGGTTTAGTCTGCCGGGGACTCTTAATAAATTGTTAAAAAGTTAGTAGACGGTTTTCAACATTTCACAATGAGAAGAAAGTGGGAGAATTACCTATTCTTTTTCATGCTTTCTCTACCGTACCATAGCCTGATCTTTCTGACTACTCTCGCACTTTCCCCCCCTCTCTCCCCCTTCCATGTGGCCCCCTTCTCTCTGTTCCAGGGCAACTCCCTGGCTGTGGGCCAGGTGGGGCAGAGCTGCGGGGGAATTCAGGAGAACGGGGTCGCTTCAGAGGAGAGACAGCACCTTTCCCAAGGCCCTGCAGGTACAACAGCTCTGGAGCTACTGGATCTAATGGTGCACACAGTAACACACCGGAGAAGTCTGTCCTGTTTTAACTTGCATGTGGATTCTTCTGAATTGCTGCAGAGATTGAGAAAAGCCAGCCAGTGAACATCCCAGACGCAGCTAAGAGAAAGAAGAAGAAAAGAACAAGAGCAACGGACAGCTCGACAGGCACTTTTGATGGTAATGAGGCTGATATTATTGGTAGACATATTAATATTATCTCATTCAAGACATAAAAAAAAGTAACACAAACGATACTGCAATCTCATATCTCACATTTTCTTCAGATCTCTACAAGTTGACAGATGAGGTGCTCGGTCAGGGGGCTTATGCCAAAGTTCAAGGATGCATAAGTCTGCAGAATGGACAAGAGTTTGCTGTGAAGGTGAGTAATGATATACTCAAAACAAACACAGTCACACCAACCAGAGCATTACAAAGTGTTTCAGAACAAACAAAAACACAACACTCAAATACACAGTAATAAAAGAGAAATAAAACGTATAACAATGGATGATTAAAACCATAAAAGCACCAAAGATGAGTTAAAAAGCAATTGGTACATTCAAATAGAGCCACAGACTTTGGTACTACATTACCAAATTAATGAACCATTCGCAAAAGCTGGCATATGTTCCACCTGATGGAGACTCTTGACACACAAAGTGTGGAAATAGTTTAAGATACATTTGCAGAAATACTTTAATGTGAATCATATAAGGGTCATCAAACACGCCAGCTTGTATGTTTAACAATTTTATTTAGGGAAATAACATTGTACTGTTTCGTTTTTAAAAAAAAAAATTTTATAACAAAGATCATAGAGAAGAGTGCAGGACACAGCCGCAGCAGAGTCTTTCGAGAAGTGGAAACTCTTTACCAGTGTCAAGGAAACAGGTGAGCACATTTAGTATTAGAAATGTTTTAACTTTATTACAACTAAAGCAGAATGAAACAGATGCTAATCATTTGGGAAATGTCTTGTTGCAGGAACATTTTGGAACTGATCCAGTTCTTTGAAGACAGCTCCTGCTTTTATTTGGTGTTTGAAAAGCTGCGTGGAGGTAAGAATAAATGAATAACTCAACAGCTACATCTGCATACGCACTTTTGAAAATGACTCACTGTAAACACACTGATTGCTACAAGTGATTATCTTCTCTCCCTCCAGGCTCCATTCTTACACACATCCAGAACCGAAAGCACTTTGATGAGCTGGAGGCCAGTAAGGTGGTCAGGGACATTGCCCAAGCTCTTGACTTCTTACACACAAAAGGTAGGTCGGCATCCAATCAGCTACCAATGAGAAGAGCTGTGTATTTTTTCCCCTTTAATTCGTCATGGCAATGACAACGTGACAGTGACAATGTGCTCTTCTGCAGGCATTGCCCACAGAGACCTTAAGCTGGAGAACATCCTTTGTGAATACACTGATCGGGTAAGTGACTTTCAAATGACAAGAAGCTTTCAGAAAGACATTTGTTGGTCCTAGAGGTATAGAGAATAACGATATAATGTTTTCCTCATCTTTCTACTAAGGTGTCCCCAGTTAAGATCTGTGATTTTGACTTGGGAAGTGGAGTGAAGCTCAGCAGCGCCTGTACACCCATAACGACCCCAGAGCTCACCACACCGGTAACAGTCCAGTTTTTAACTCATAGCACATACACAGAAACAGAATCAGTCAAATTTATAACTAATTTAATTCTTCAATGTGTGTTCAATACATTTTCCTTCTCTTAGTGCGGCTCAGCAGAGTACATGGCTCCAGAAGTGGTGGAGGTGTTCACTGATGAGGCCTCCTTCTACGACAAGCGCTGCGATCTTTGGAGTCTCGGGGTCATCCTCTACATCCTGCTGAGCGGCAGCCCCCCCTTCACAGGCCACTGTGGCACTGACTGCGGCTGGGACCGTGGAGAAACCTGCAGAACCTGCCAGGTATGCTCACCTAGTTTCCATCCCACCAGATAATCCTGTAAGTGTTCACTTCCTACAATGTTTACAGCACAAAGGTAAATAATGCTTCCTCTGTCACCACCCTGGTAACCCCTAACCCTGGTTCGGGAAGCTATGGCATGTTTGGAACACGTTTTCATGTTTTACAACAGCAGTAACAATAAAGTTGTTTCTTTCGGTCATTGCGTCATTGAGCTGGAATGTAGTGCACTACTAGTATTTTGATATTTAAGATGAAACTATTTGACCATAGCTGATGGCTCATATCTTTGTCAAAAATGGGATATGTTATATGGTAGATTGATAGGAAAGAGGGAGAGAGGATGATATGTAAGGCCCCTCGGAGGAGTCAAACTACTAACATTGCAGTAACATAGTATGCGCATGGTATAGTTATAACAGATAGTATATCGGCTATAAATAGCAGTCATGCTGCTCAGCAATAATCACACTACATGTGCCTCTAACTTTGGTCACATCTAATCTAATTCTATTCCTGAAGCAATGAGGAACAAAAAGCCTGTGTGTGACTGTATATCTTTGATTTAGTTGTGACTGCCTCTGTACTTTGGAACAACATTGTTTTTCTCTGTCATCACCTGATTATAATCAGTCTGGTTTTAATGTTTAATCTCTTGGCTCAGGAGAAACTGGAGGAGCAACATGTAACCTCTCTCCCACAATTAGTGACTGATGTGTGCTTGATGTCAGAAAACACCCACGAACAGTCACTCTAAAGCTAGTCTGATTTTAAGCGCTGAGACTGTCACTGTGCCTCAGTTTTACAGGGTATTGTGTCATATTCTCTCTTCAGAGTCACCTGTTTGAGAGCATCCAGCAGGGGAAGTATGAATTTCCAGAGAAGGACTGGGCTCACATCACAGAGGGGGCACGGGATCTCATATCCAAGCTGTTGGTTCGGGATGCAATGCTGCGCCTCAGTGCTGCTCAGGTCCTCAAGCACCCTTGGGTGCAGGGGGTAGGTATTAGGGCTGCAACTACTGAGCATGTTGACATTTATACAGATACTTGAGAAGACATGTATAGCTATATACAATTGGGTTTTAATATGTTCTTTTTTATTTTCTATTAACATATATATGTAACATAACATCACAATATTACCTAAAAGTTGAAGAAAGAAAAAAACACCACCACCAGCCTTCCTCCTTTATCAGGTCACTACTTTGGTAGTTTGATTGTTTTCACGTTTAATTGATAATCATCTATAAGTCTATAAAATTCCACATGATGAAAATGCTCATCACAATTTCCCAGAGCCCAAAGGGACATGTTCAAATCACTGCTTTTTCCAACCAACAGTCCAAAGCCTAAAGACTTTTCATTTACTGTCATAAATGACAAAGAAAAGCAGCAAATCCTTACATTTTAGATGCTGAAACTAACAAATGTATAACCTTTTTGCTTGAAATATGACTTAACATTTAGTATATTATATGAATATTTGGAAATATTAAGTTTCTTGTGACAGATGATTAGTTGACTAATCATTGTGACTCCAGGAGGTATCATTACCTCTGTGCACCAGAGTAGCTGTTTTGTTCGTTTATATTGTCTGATATGAGATCACTGTATGACTCATTCAGCACTCCTTTTGTTTTATTGAAAGCTGTGATTTCAAGTCATTTATTCATTTTCTTTTTTTTACAGAACGCTCCAGAGAGAGGTCTTCCAACTCCTCATGTTTTGCAGAGGTATGAAAAACAGCTTTGACAGTCATGTCTAGTGTATTTGTGACATTTATAAGGTGCTTTAGAATTAATTGTAGTATTTTAAAATGCTCAATAGAAGAAGTAAAGTCATATTGTGCTTTTTAGACACGTTTATTTTATTCAAAATCATTCATCCTCTCGTGCCGCTTCTCTTCTTCCAGGAACAGCAGCACCAAAGACCTGACCCAGTTTGCTGCAGAAGCCATCGCCTTCAACCGGCAGCTATCCCAGCACGACGAGCAGCAGGAGGACGTTGGCGCCATCGTTTGCTCCATGAGGCTTTCTCCTCCTTCCAACTCCAGACTGGCCCGCAGACGGGCACAGTCCAACGCCCTGCGTACCAGGGACTTCGCGCCAGCATCAGACAACCTTGCCGCTTGAAGGACCAGCAACAAGTCCCCTCGTCATTGTTTTCTGACTGATTTTTAAACCTCTGCCTACTGCTTGTGAGTGTGTGTTTTTTGTTTTTACAGGGAGCCTCATAGGGCCCGCCACACAGTATCAGCGGTGACTAAGTGTCCTTGGTGTTGAAGCTCTTTCCCATGGCCAGTAATCTTATCAACCAGACAGAGTTTGAGCACCAAAAGGACAGTTTATCCTCGGAAACTTTGTTGAAACTCCTGATGTTTGTTCAGGAGTTTAAGCTGCCTGAACTGTTTCATTTGAGAATAGTTTCAGGTTTATTTTTTACAGTTCACAGATAAGATGAAAAGATTTATGATGACCCCAATACATCAGAAACAGCTCTTAATGCCAACTATTAAACATCTAATCAGCACGTATCATTAACACAGCATTACATAGGTGAAGCACAGTTTTGCAGCTGTGTCTGTCCTTATTGAATATCATCTAATTATAAGATGTTTTTAGAATTGTCTTGTCCAACTGTGAATTGGTTAATATTTTATTTTATTTAAATGCTACTTATTGCTTCTCAGTCACTGGAGGAAAGGAAGGAGTTCTCTTATATTTTTTGCCTTTTTTTAAAGCATTGTCAGTGTATGTGATTTGATGTGTGTGGACGTATGTGGTTTAAATGATAAGAATGGCCGACACTTAAAGGAGGTGGTCCATCTCTGGAGATGGGCTTTTCTTCGTTTTACCTATTGAAGTCATTCTTGTTGAGGGTGCGTAGAATTAACAGAAGGTGCAGGAATGTGAATGGATCTTGAAGTTAGAGGAAACCCTTTTGTATTTCTTATCATATCACTTCAACACAAGCTACCTGTAGCACTGATGTACTTTAAAAGAAGTCACTTATTCAGCTGATCTGAAAGGGAGAATATTTTATTATTTATGATCAGTTTGGTCCAACAATGTGAATTCGACGCCTATACAGTAATATTTATCTTTTGAAAGGGTTTTTAACAACTTTTTATCCTCATCAGAGTCCAACATTACCTCAGGCTCTTTTTTTGCACCACGTTTTGTACTGTACAAATGTGACACCATCCAAAAAAAAACCTTAGCTTAGCTTCTCATGGTCTTATTGATTTGATATCCGAGTGTTTTTTAGTCTAAATGACTTGTTTTTCCTGTACGTAGTTAATGAGACGACTTAAAGTAGTTGATCTTACACTTTGTAGAAAGATGGAGGGTACTGGGGATGGAGGGATTTATTTTTATACAAGTGTTTGTATGTTGTTTAGTTTTGTAATTTTGGTTCTGAAAGATTTATGGATGGGTTCGAGTTGCTGATATTTCCTTCTGATCCTTTTTTCTTTTTAAAGAAATATTTCTACTTTTTTTATTTGTTTCATTCATTGATGACCTTTGCTATGTCTCAATGGGGTCACCAAAGGCAGTCTATCACTTTTATTCCACCTAACCCTTTTAACTTCACGTGTTGCCCATTACATGTCTTCTGCCCTGATTTCACACTGTTGCCATGGACACCCCAGCCGTATAGCCACTACGGACCTTCACAAGCAGAGATGCATTAGGAAGCATCCATTTGCTATATTAAGCCCCTCTCACTGCATTATGAATCATAAAAAGGACTTGTTTGTTTTGCCCCCATTGACTTGTAATTACATCAGATGAGAAACTGTAATTGGGGAGCAAATATTGAGCCCCATTGACATTTGTCATACAGGATCATTTGCATAATGCATATTTTCATTGGTATGCTGTGTTCTCAATAAAAAGATCCTCAACGTCTTCTCCTGTCTAATCTGTGTTACATCATTTTACTCCGTGTCCCTTTTCCTTGAGGAGATTTGAGCAAATGGTTTTCTCTTCCATAAGAGTTAATGTGGCTCCTTCCAGTGAGGGTGCTTATGTGCCGAGTGAAGCCACAGGAGGAGGGTGTGATGGATGAAGCTGCTCAGACACGGAGCAGAACGCATCGCACTGACAGAAGCTGTGTCCTGGTCAATTCTTTTAAAGAAAGGAGAGGCTGCGTCGAGCAACTAGCTACTGATAACATTATCTTTTTAAGGTCCTAAAGGCCTTAACAACAAATGAGGACTTTATATGCGAAAACAGAATCGTGTCCATTACAGTAGACAGCTAACAATTTGACCTGGACTACCATGTCCCAATCACCGGGTGGTAGATGTCCACAATTCTCTTTGTTTATTGTCTTTCTGTCTCTGTTATTTAGAGATATGGCATTACATACTAAATAAGCTGTTAGAAATACTGGGTTTTTTTTCAACATTTTTTTTCAGTCTACGTTATGCACCAGAGGGTATATTCTACCTATTTAGATTCATCCATTTCATGTGTGTTTTATTTAAAAAATATAATACTGGGTCCCTGTTCTGAATTTTTACAGGGTAAAGACTAATGTGCCATGTCTTCTGTGAAGCACCTTCCTGTACATACTGTTCTTTGTGTATACATACATTTACTTCTTCTTCAAGTTCCTTCCCCCCCCCCCTCGTCTCTTTTCTTCTTTGCCTACAGTGTTTTGTTCTTATACATATTGTTAAAAAAAAATTATAGAATTTACATTTGAATAGTTTAATTAAAGATAAAAAAATAAAAGGTCTTCAGATGTTATCTTAATATAGGCCCAACAGTCAGAATATACCCTTTGACACAATACATATTAATGTATTTTAAGTCAAAAAGAAGGTTAAAAGTACTTCTTACATCTTATTTAGTTGATAAATATTGTTTTGACCTGTCTGGATTTCTGACAATGACAGGATTTAACAGTTGACTCATGGTTCCCACTGCAGTGGACATCTACATAACCACTTCCAAGTAAAATATATCCAAAGAACCAAGGTTTTGTCATGATTTTTCACTTTCACAAAAAAATAACATTGAAAAATTACTTTGTGATTGAATAATTCATGCATGGAAAGGTTGAAAAAAAGAAACCAACACCATTTTAACTGATTTTACTTTGAGAGCACAAATCAAAAGAGACATTTTCTTTTTCTTTTCTTTTTTTTTTGCAATTGAACCCTTCAAATGTACCTTTATCATGATTAAGAAACAAGAAGCAGTAGTAACATTCAGCCCACCCATCCTGTGTCTTTGTGTTCCCTCAGTCTATCAGATGTTAATGTCTTCAGTGCGTCGCTTCACTGCGCCTCATCTGATTGGACAGTTTGTTCCAGAGCCCTCTGGCGCCCCCGGTGATCCATCCTCATCATAACCTGTGGTGTGTGAACAGCAGTTCACTGTGCTGATGTTCACCTGCCGGAGGGAGAGAGCCCCTCCAGCTCCTTGGCTCCTGCAACACATAATGATGGATGGATTGTAGGTGTGATTTGAGGTAAGTGAGCTGACAAAACAAGATAATAATGTTGGTTTTGTGGTTCTTGTTTGTGAATTGTGTGTGCGAGTCAGACATCGTGACTAGCAGAGAGGAAACGGTTTAATGATTGTAAGGTTGTTTGTGTTTGGTTTTATAATGATATAAGTGAGACCATTCAATGTCACAGTGGGTGTAACTGATTAGTTACATTTATGGAGGAAATTTAATTGCATGAGCTTGATTGCATTTTAGGAATTACTTTTGAATGAAATGTTTAAAAAATAATGTCACAGATAGGGCTGCAACTATTCATTATTTTCATTATTTCATTATTTTCTGGATTAATGATTAGTTGTTTGGTGTATAAAATGTTAGAGTAAGGTGAAACATGTCAATCAGTGTTCCCAAAAACCAAAGATGTCCTCAAATGTCTTGTTTTGTCTACAATCCAAAGATATTCAGTTTACTGAATTAAAATATTCACATTTAAGAAGCTGGAATCAGAGAATTTTACCGCTTTTTCTTAAAATTACTTAGGCTGTTGAATCCATTTTCAAGATAGCTGACAGCTAATCGATGAATCATTGCAGCTCTATAGTCACAGAAACATTAAAAGTGAAAAAAGCCTATAAAATCTCACACCTTTGCTCTTCTTCACCAGCCCCTTCACCTTCATCTCTCTCTCTCTGAAGTGATGAGTTCAGTCAACTGAACATCAGCCTCTCTGGGCCTTTATGAGACATGGTGCTACCTGAAAAACCCTCCAGACCATCCGCTCCCAAGCAGCTCTCCAAGCAGAGCTCCCTGCGCCACCAGAGCCTGCCCTCCCCGGCGCTGTGCTGCGCCTGCGGACTCTGCATCATGCTGGCTGGCATCAACATCACCCTGGTGGGAGCTTTTGCTTTTGGCACCTTCGTCCCCACTGGCAACCCCCCCATCATCATCGGGCCTCTTCTCTTATTGATAGCCCTGGCCTTCTTCACAGCCTGCTGTGTGGTCAGCAGGAGGCCCCCGGCCCACATGGCCCGCAAGGCTAAAGGAGGCGAGAAGTGGGGGCTGATGAGAATGGGGACGGTGGCGTTTGAGATGGAGACCAGCGAGCACACGCTGCAAGACACCACAGCTGTCCAACTCAGCCCTACCAACTCCCCCTCATCCTCTCACAAGTCTGACTCCAGCCAGGGAGCCACTGCTCCGCCTGCAGGATGTCAGGATGGAGCCGGTGAGCGGCACATATCAGAGATGTCTGACACTGGTGTCAGTGGAGATAACCCCACCTTGACCTCTGACTGTAAGGACACTTCTCAGAACACTTCCTCTACGTAGCGTGGACTTTCCTCTGAAGACTGGCTGTTGTTTTGCTGTTTACAAGGTGGACATGTGCTCTGATTGTAGCTTATTCGGTGTTGTTGAATGTTTATTGCTCAGTCCCGGGATGTAACAGTTCTCTGCCAGAACAGAAACAGGAACAGCAGATGATACCTTAATCCAAGTGCCTGTTTGTGTACTTCCTGTTGTTTCAAACATCCAGCTAAGGCAGATTATCCTGCGTGCACGTCCTACGGATTGACTGCGGTTAGTGCTTGCCACCATCAATGTGTCCAGCCAAGCTTCTCTGAGTCATGAAAGCTGCTCCTGTGTAAGCCGGCTAAGTCTCAGCCACAGTTTTTCAAACACTTTCACAAAACTGTTTGAATTTTTTAACTTATTTTAATGTCTGCATCTGCTGCATTGAGGGGGTCGATATCTGTGTCAATGTTGGATATTCAGGAACAAATTAGTGAATGTGTATTTAAAGTTGTTGTCATCATCATTATTATATAACTCTGGTCTTCAATAAACATTTGGGGCATGTGTACATTTTAAAAAAAATAAAGTTGAAAGTGTATTTGATTGTCAGTTTTTGGTGAATTTCTGCAACCAGAATAAATATTCCTGCAAACCACAGATATCTTCTATATCTCTAACTTCTTCCATAATGTCAGCTTATGGAAAAAAAAGTATTTTGGGGCCCCAGTGCATCATGTGATGTTGTGATTACACCGTTCGGCCTCTATGAAAACTTTCTTCAAAACCTTGCGGTCTTCCTGGGGTCTTGGTGCTAACTAGCTAACGGCAACTACAGTTAGCGGTTACTATGGTGATAGGCTGCCCCCTATTTGTTTGGAGTATTAATTCGACAGGTTGCCAATTCTTACATACTGCATCTTTAATGTAGTACGTATCCTATGACATGTTCAAATGTGAACATATCAGTGGTTTGCAGAATCATTAACTCCCACCATTTTGTCCTCACGATGGGCTGATTTCTGTTTTAGGATAAAAAAAACAAAACAATCACAATAATTTAACAAAAACACTTTTTATTTTTGTTTGACACAGACACAAAACAGCACACACAGCACACACACATCAGGCTTCATTAGAAACGCACACAGGTTGTGAAGATAATTCATTTGTTATCTGAGAAAAGCCAGCGGCGGCAGTGCAAACAGCTCCTTCCTAACATGTCGCCCATAACTTGGCATCTGACCCAACAGCTGCTGCTGCAAAGGCGAGAGTCCTGTTTACTCAACGTTTTTACATCTGCTGTCCACAAACACAGCAAGACACACAGTGTGATCCCCGCACACACAAGTCCAACCACTGGAAAAGATAACAGAACAGCCACCGCCTGCTGTTTTTGCAGTCTATTGTGAATGTGTGTTGATTAAGCTTTATGAATCACCTCCAGTAGGTAGTGTGGGTGTCTGTAGTTATCCAGTGAGTCAGAAACACCATCGGTACTGTTTCTATGAGGAAGATGACAAGTCAGCCTGATCTCACGTTACTAAATAAACTAGTAATGAGGTCATGTTGCTCTGAAGGATGGCACAGGGAAATTCATTTAGCGTGGAGCCTAACAATAGGCTATTTTGTTAAAGTCTCCACAGTTCTTCCATCATTTACTGCCAGTCTGATGTTAAATGAAGACGTACATGAATGAGATGTGGTATTTAAGCTATGATTATAATTCAGGAAAGGAAAAAGAACCATGCTGTTAGTTTATGAAGAATATCTTTATTGGATAACATTTAAGTTGCAACATTACTTAATATAAAACCTGAGTGTTATACTTCATATGGAAATTCAGGTCCAGTAGTAATGACATATTTGCAGAACATCCTAAAAATTGTAAAATCGTCCCCCTGAGTTTGTTAGAAATAAAATACAGTGCTATTTTTTGAGTGTCATACATCCACCCGCAGATATAAAGGAGGCTGCAATCCAGCTCTGATATAACACTACTGACGGACACCTTTTAGGCCTACTGGTGGTGAAACGTTTGATACTCACACTACACTATTCACTGTGTTATGTGTGTTTCTATAAAGCACTTTGTAACTGTGTTTTTGAAAGGCGACATAAATAAAGTTTATTATCATTACTATGCGTCACAAGGAAGCAAGCAACACAATACACAGCCATCCTTTCAAGTGTGCATGAACAGAAAAAACTCTTGAATATTTCCTAAGTGAAATGTGAAATATTTGAGGAAGTTTCAAAAGATTTGTCAGAATAAAAAAATACTTCCCTATATGTACAATAATGAACAAAAAACCTGAAAAATGCCTCTGCTGGAAAGTAGAACAAGGTCCTTGCCCATGTCCCTGTCTGTCTCCAGTACTTCAGACTCTCTCTGTGAATCCTTTCTCTACTTTAACACCAGCAAACATACTGCTGTGATAATAACCATACTGAGGGTTTCTGGTCCGAGCTCACTCAGAAGACCGGCACAACACAAACAACAAAAAAGACAACAGAAGCTGTTGTGGGTTATTTCATCAGAATGAGTGTTAAAGTTTAAATGGCTACACAGAGTCGAGGTGTTGACAGTTCTGTTATTGCATCAGAAATTCACAGTGTCTGAAGGCCATGCATTGAATTCATTTTATCAAAAAGGTAACAGTCACGTTGCCCTGAGTGATAGCAGAGCAAAAAATTATAATCCACTGAATCTATTTTTATCAGACTGCAGCCTCACCTGCATCTCGCATCTCTATTGTTGTACTGATTATTGCATGACTCCTCAAATGCTACTGAAAGTAAAACATGTCTTTGATAATTGATAAATACATAATATAGCCATCATTTGTGAGAAAATCTTATTTCACTCCACCCACCCCAGCTCATTAAAGTAATGATTTCTGAGTTTAATAATGACAGTGAGGCTGAGGGCTCATAATCACACGAGTGTCAGTGAGAGCTGAATGATTCACAAAAGACTGCGGTTGAGGCTATTACTTTAATGCAAATAGTGATTTAGTCATCTAGCCATTAGAAAGAGGAACATGTGCAGTGAGTGTACAATGAACTGGATTCAAGTACAGCTCAGTTAATGGTTATTCATGAAGCTTCAACATTTTGATCCAGAGAAAAATTTACCACAAAATAATGTATCTCCATTGACAGAGATCATCTAAATCTGGGCTTATGACTCCACCTAGTGGTGAGAAGAAGGCAGAGTAAGACTTCTGATGAAGAAATGCTTTAAAGTAAGTAATGAAACTAAAAGGGGTCGTTCTTCTTCAAAAGGATTTTTTTTGTTAAGGAAAATGGGATGTCAGGTGAGAAATGACACATCCTGTTGTTTCCTCCCATTGTGGCTGTCAATCATGAATTAATCAGAAGTTGCAGAATATTTCTCCATTACATTTCTCCATATTTACACAAGCAAAAAATACTAATACTAATTAAAAGCTATATAGCAGATTCTAACCAAACTTAAACAACAGGGAAATCTTCCTGTATCACTGTCCAGTTTGGAGTTCGGCCACTAGGGGGCAGTATCACCTTTCACATGGTCTTTGGAAGCCAGTTTAAGATTCGCGTTCAAGTCAGAACATTTACTGGGTTTGTTTTGATCTGGTCTTCAGGCTTTCATGATCTATTGAATCATATTTAATTAAAAAAACTTAGTCCAGCACTTTTAACTTGCTTTACAAAAGTTAACATTTTTATTTTAGAAAATATACTCAGTTGTATTTTAGTTACACCTGGCTCAAACTAATGCAGTCCTGCCTTAAATTCTTCCTTCATGATGGTCACATTGTTCAGTTTTTATTGAAACTGTTTGAGTTGAGTTCAGAGAGTTCATTCCACAGGCTGCTGTTGAACTGTAGTGTGTTCTTCTACCAGGTCATTTAGTCTGCCCTCAGGGATATACAGTAGGTGTCATTTACACCGTGTACGCTGGCGACCACCACTTTTTAAAATGTCCAACTTTGTCCCCATCACTTTTTTACAAGCATAATTACTTACAATGGTGCTAAAGAAACAGCTTTCATCAAGAAATGTCAACTAACAAATGTCTTAACTATCAATTATGTAATTGTTTTCCTGCCTTAATTATTTACTAATACTACCTTATACAATCCCATCATTACATTGCCTAAAAATCAAAACCATTGAAGACCATTCAAGAAACAGTTTTCAACATAAAGTGGCCTTGCTCAGAGACATAAATGACATGGAAAAATATTAGCCTATAGTATTATTGCAGGACTGTTGCTCCACGTTTGTTTGAGGTTCACTGTTCAGACTGATGCATATGGAAAGTCTGACACCTGTTTTCGCCTTCATCTGCTCAAGTTTTCACCGTGCTCACCTGAGATCTGATTTGAAGATGTGTGTGCATGAAAGGATCCTGCGACATCACCGCTAGTTTGGAAGCCAATAATGATTCAATATTCATATGCAAAGTGTGATGCGTAAACTTGAAGCCTCCAGTGTCTATAAAAAATGTTTTAATCTGTCATTCATTGAGAATGGACTTTTTAGTGGAGTGGTAGACATCCAGCAGTTAAACTTTAGAAGTTTTCTGGACTTTTCAATGATGAAGAAAGAGCAGATGTAATTGTAGAATTTTTAGAAATTATTGATTTACCTTCGTTTGTGGAAAAAAACACCAGTGGTGGAATGTTACATTTACTAATAAACTTTACTTAAATACAAATTTCAGGTTTTGATCTTCACTTGAGTATTCTCATTATATGCAACTTATACTTCTACTGCTACATCTCAGAGGCAAATATTGTACCCTTTACATGTCAGCTTTAGCTACTGGTTACTTCTCAGATGCAATTTTTCATATCCTGTCCAGTGAAAACCATGTATCTCCAAAGTTAATTGAGCGTTCCTACATAAAATATTTAAAAACCCTCTTGGAAGAGCTCGAAATCACAATGTCGGGAAGCTGGGGAAAAAACAGGCTAATTTTCTGAGCTCTGAGCGATGCGACAAACAAATGATGATTTTGTAGCATATGATGCATTTCTTTAATCTACCCAACAGTATATAAAGTAGTAAAAATTAGCTCAAACCTAAACATTTACAGCAGTAAAATACACATTAATGCAACTGTAATGTTACATCAGAAACATCAAATATAACAGTAAGACACTGACAGGGAACATTTTATTGCATAAGTACTTCATTTTGCTGCTTTTCTGAATCAGAACAGAAATATCTACATACCCTTTCCACCACTGAGTGTTTTTATGTGTCTTAAAGCATGTCTGGGAATTCCAGTGAAACAAATAAAATAATAATAATAAAAAAACTCATCACCACTGAGTTGCAAACAATCTCATACATTTTCACTCAACTGTTGGTTTGTCAAGATCTTTAATGTTCACGATGAACTCAAAGTTATGCTTATTTCCTTATTTTTGTTTGGTTGGACTTTTCTCATTTCTTACTTTCCAACATCCATAGTGTGCAGACCTTGAATGCATCATGGCTTCTATCTGTGCTTGTTGAAAGTGCCTGGCCATGCTGCACCGTCCTTGGGCCTCCTGCTGTTGCAGCTCCCAGCGTTTCAGAGGGATGCGGCGAAACCTCCTGCGGCCCTGAACCACAGGCAGGTCGTCTCTGAACCGCTGCCTGGAAAATGCATTTCCCACAGGTAATACACTACGCTCCCAGATAACCGGAAGATAGAACAATAGCAAGGTTACAGTGTCTTTGACCCCCTCTGTGAGAATAATCATCAGCAGGTGAGTGACCCCGTGTGTTTCATGCACGCTGAACTTCCCGTACACAGGCCCGGCGTCTTGTACAAGCCATTTGTCTTTCCAGCCCACCTCAGAACGGCCGTTTAATATCCCACCTCTTGAAATGAAGTGCCATTAATTTGATTCCTCCATTCAGTTTGTTTCGAAGCAGAAGCCGGCTTGATCTAATTCCTAATGACTGTTGTGAGTGCTGACTTGGCTATTGTAAAACAAATGATATCTCTGTCCTGTTGGAATAATCCTAATCTATTTCAATGGAAGGGGCCGTATTAAAATGACAAAAGCGGGGGGAAGGGGGGATATTTCCATCTCGTGATAAATGTGCAAATGTCCACCAAAGCTGAATCAGACACCACATTTTAATGGCCTGATTGCTCGTTCATTTCTCGCCTCATTCTCTAGCAGCCCTGCTCCCTCCTTTTTAATGCGGAGCTGGTCATATTTTGTCCCAGATTAGTATAGACGCCGGCTGACAGTTGCCTCTGCTCAAGGTATTTAGAAGACATAATTCATTCATAGATCTAGAAGTGCTCCCATTTGTCATCCCCATTTTTTATGCTCAGTCTCGCCACAGTCGCTCATTCCTCTGGGTGCTCATGTGTGTGTGTGTGTGTGTGTGTGTGTGTCAAGGGAGATGAGGGCCAGGGCAGTTTTCAGCTGATGTATTAGCTGGCATATGCAAGCAATGAATTATCAAGGAGGAAAAGGAGTCAATTATCCACTCCTAAAGAGGGGCCGGGCCTGTGTGGCCTAGGGGCCCCTTTCCATATTTACAAAATCATTTCACAGAAAGGTTTGCTGGGAGACCTGGGGAGGAGACACACACACGCACGAACGAACACACACACACAATCGTCTTCGGCCCTCTCCAAGGCTCAACCTTGCCCCCGCTCCTCACTTCCCTCCCCGCACATGCTCAGTGCCGCCCGCTCGGCTAACAAGGACAGGCGGTGACGTTTTGGATATGTATGGTAATAATCCATTTTATACACGCCAACTCTTCAAACTGATTTCGGCTGAGCTGGAATAGCCACGCCGTGACCGTCAGCCATTTTGCCGTGTCCCAATTCTCTCCCCTGACTCCCCTCGAATCAAAATGGGGCCCTGATTGACTGTGCCTCTCTGACTAATAGAGTGGATATGGTAAATGAAATACCCAGCACTTTCATTCCAAAGTCTCTTACCCCCTGTGTCCCCAGTCACTTTGCCTTGACATATTTTCAGAGATTGAGGGTTCTATCCTGTTTTTGATGAGGACAGGCTGAGACGAGGTGCACACGGAGGGGACGGCGGCGACGGTGATGCCTCAGAGCACTCGAGACCCTCGGACATGGGCAGCCGAGCTGACAGGGCCTCTGGTGACTGACAGGGCTGACACTTAGGGAAATGAGGTCATTAGACAGCATTATGAGTGGGCTGATAGCTCAGTAATGGGTTTTAAGTTTGGAATTTAACACAGAAGCCCACCGGGGATGGGTGTGATGTGCAGGCGGACAGGTGGGCAACTCTCACGGGCACCAGAGAGAACAGGCTTGAAAAAAGGGATAAGGAAAAGCAGAGAGGAGTACAAAGAGGACGGGAAACGTTCTAAAAATAAAACACAGCCGACAGTGATCCTCTTTAACAAAGAAATCGAGGAGAGGGTTTCAGCAGATGAGCGACTTTTGTTTTTGGTCCTGCCCTTCACTTCGAAAGAGTTTCCTCTCATTTGAACGTCCGCACGAACCAAAGAGTGAAAAATGATCTCCTCCAGCCAAACGATTGTTCCTCCAAACTGTTTTAATCTGTCACAGCGCAATCGAGGAGATAGGTACAGATTCCTAAAACAATGAACATTTTCACATCCTTTGTTATGTTGCGGAAGGTTTATAATTTTGCACGCTGTATGCACACAGCTTCCACACAAGCTGCCTTGAGTCTTAAGAAAAGGGCGTCTAAATTTAGCGCCTAACGATAAACTCTTAAGTTATAAGACATAGGCTAATGCGTCAGGGTGTTAAAAACCAGTGGGATAGTTTAGTGGAGATTAAGGGACGTATCAAAGACTTGTGTAAAGCTCCATCAAGAGCTGTGCGGTTGTTTGGTGGGCATCTGCACATGCTTTTAAAAAAAAAAAAAAAAAAAGAAGGAGCGGCTCATAGAGCTTTGGCAGCCAGCGAGTGACTGATAAAGTCTCAACATCACTCCCATTACTCCTCTTGGCCGCGCTGTGAAAACGAATGGTCCACTTTACTGCTGGCGAGTTCTGTTCAGGAGGAAGATTTAGAGGGGCGTTATGGCCGTCCAGCGGAGGGCAAGACAACTCACAGGAGAGGATGAAATGGATGAGGTGGTCGAGAATGATGGCGGCAGTTTCATTCATTCCCCTGACTTAGTTCGGAGGGGAGATGAATCACGCTCGGCCTCAGCGAGAGGGAAAAAGAAGGTCAGGTTTCCATGGCAGGATTTTTCAGTAGAGCAGATGAGGCGACTCGGCAATACAAATCAAGTCAAGGAGCTTCACAATGTGTTTCGGCTCCGTGTCCTGCAGGCATCTCTTTCACGGCACTCCAGAGAACACACACCTCATCAGAACAGTCCGACTGGTCAAGAAGTGATTTCTGGTTTATTAGAGGCAGACTTGTGTGTGTGTGTATGTGTGTGCGCCCACTTCTGTTTATTTCTAAAGTGTTAAGTATCTTTTGCAAACTGCTTTAATCAGCATCTGTCATGGAATTCATTATGCTCAAGTGAGCATAAAGCTCTTTCTTCAGAGTTGTGAAAAATAGCAGCCCCTTTCACTACCAAAAGGTGTGGATGATCGCTGCAGCGGGCTTAAGTGACAGGTAAATTGCAGGTTAAGTGGAGAACACAGTCTTTTAACAAGAGACTCCAGGCTCCTGCAAATCCTCCTTAGTCTTTAATCTGAATACAAAAGGCAGGGGCGGGGGGATTAAATCTGACCCCTCAATGTTCTGTTTGTTCCAGACTCCACTCGAGGGCCTGCTGTAGCCAGCAGAAGAGTCCCAGGTTTACATTTCCTTTTGTGCCATGTGACGCCATTTAAAAACAACACCGTCCACAATGCTGCCTCTTTAGTGGCCAGGACAAAGAAGGCCCAGAGTCACCAGCTTTTCCTACCATGTCCACATGTATCGAGCTTTAGATGTAGTTTGGATTCAAGTGAAAGCGACTGTTTATTTAATTGTGGATGAAACGCCACGACTCTGCATCATTATCACAGTTCTGCTGTGGAGGAAAAACAAATCGTTCTTTATTTAGCAGCAACGACGGTTAGAAAGAGGAGAAGGGGCCGGGGTGAGGCAGGCTGTTAGGGCTTGCCGAGAGAAAGGCGCTTTGGGTTGTCAACGTTTTAGAGGCTTAGAGTCAAACCTATCCGGGCTCAGGAGAGAGGAGTCTGGGTGTTAGGCAGGCAGAATGACTCCTGATAGAAGGAGTTTGCGGCTCAAGTCGAGAGGAATCGTCTTGGCTCCCGGATGAGGCGAGGACTAATTGATTCTCTGAAGTTTCCTGTCGCAGAGCCCGATTACAGGTATGACCGGATTAAAAAAGGCGAGGGAAAAAAACAAGGGATCTGGAGGAGGGAAATGGTAAAAATCAAAGAGAAAAGAAGATGAGGGCTGCCATAGACGGATCAGCATCGCTTATACGCATTGATGTGCTTGCTTTTGTGTGCGTTTTGTTTGTGTGTGTTTGCGCGCGCGCATGTGTGCGGTTATGTTCATGTGTACACACACCGGTGCAGCTGTGTTTGATCTCTATACTCAGTGGCAATCATCAGGTCACATTGCAAGGCCCCTCTCACCGGCGTGTTGCACAGGAGCACATTGTGTTGTAGCAGCATGCTTCCCCTAATCACTCACTTCTGGTTAACACGTCTCAAAGCCAGAGGCATGTGTCTCGCCTGCCCATAACAGCCTATGACAAGATTGAGTACTGAGGCCTGTGGGAGCCATAGTGAGGCAGGCTCTGAGAGAGAAGCCTCCAGGAGAAGGAGAGTTAGGACGCATATCTAGACCTAAGCTGTCATGCGTGCGGCTGTAATGGCTTGTTTAGTGGCAAAGTCCAATCTAGGGCCCCAGAGAGCCATTATTTCTGGAGTATCGATCGGGCCCTACGGCCACCACAGCTCGGGCCCCTGTCCCTGATCCTGTTCAGTAATAAGCGTACTCATGTCAAGGTGGTAATTATCATTGATCTGTAGCCGCTGTGACAGGGCAGCGGCCCCTTGCCGTGATTCATACCCGGTGTGGGGCTACTGGACTTGAGGCACCAAATCACCAATCTCATGCAGCTTCTGGTGGCACTGCCATGCCCGGTCCTGGAAACAAAGGAGTTAGGAGATGGATTTCAGTTTAATTAGCAGCAGGAGAGTTTTGCTCGGCATGTTGTGCCAGAGCTCTAAAGTCTCTGGACTAACTCAGCTCTTTTCGTAGTTAAAACAATGAAGCAGCCTAAAAAAGTTACATAAACTTAACTTTCTTCCTAAAGGTGTTCTCTACATCTCCTCTTCTGCTGGTGATAATGTTTCCCCTCCTCTTGTTGTCCTTGCTGTGCGTCGGCCAGGATGCCCTCACCTCTCCTGGGTTATTAGCAGGGAAATCTATCACTGCTGATCTACCTGTGTGTGGTAACCTACAGTGCAGGGAGATGAACAATGCAAGGTATGTAGGCACACAATGTTATCGTGCATGCATTGTCCTGCAAAGTCCATGTCAGTATACTACAATATATGTGGCTTTGTGTTGACTTTTTAGTACTTCCAGAGTCAGAGTCATTTCTTTGACATGCTAGTGAGATGACTTCCCTTCTTGTGCTGTTTCTGGTGGCAACCCGAGCAGAGCAGCACATGTCCAATCACCTAGGATTTGATGATTTTCTTATTTGTTTCTAATTTAGTCTAAATTTAGCTTTTCTGTATTTGCCCCAGACTGAAATATCTTAAATTTTGGATGAAATTTTGTACAGACATTGATGATCCCCAGTGACTTTGGTGATCCAACTCCACCATGAGGTTGACATTTTTGGTTTTTAGTATGTCGGATGGATTGTCATGAAAATTGGTGCAGATACTCTTGGTCCCCAGAGGATTGATCCTAATGGCTTTGGTAATCTCCTGATTTAATGTCTACTACACCAGCTCGTCTAATTACTCACTTTTTCAATGAAATGCTTCAACATCTACTAGATGTCCAGGCACAAAACTCGGCACAGATGTTTATTGCTCCTTGATGACACCATGAGGTTTTGAGGGAGATTTCTGCACAACATTTGGATGGATTGCCATCACATTTGGTACACACATTCACGTTCCCTTCATGATGGTGATTTCCAGTGATGGAGTGTAACTAAGTACATTTACTCGAGTACTGTACTTAAGTACAATTCTGAGGTACTTTACCTAAGTATTTCCATTTCCTACTACTTTATACATCCACTCCACAACATTTTCGAGGCAAATGTTGTACTTTTTACTGCACTACATTTATTCAATGTATGTATAAGTCACTTGTAATTTTGGTACTTACATTCATTGCAAATATATATATATATATATATATATATATATATATATATATATTTTTAATACTTAAATACATTTAATATCAGGTACTTTAAGACTTTTAGTCAAGTACCATTCATGACTTCCACTTTTACCAAAGTCATATTTTAACACAATATCTTTACTTTTACTCAAGTATGACTTCTGGGTACTTTGTACAACACTGGTGACTTCCACTCTCATGCTATCATCAGGTCAAAATTTCCAGTATTTGGTTTATGACCAAATACCTGCAAAGCTAATGACATTCCCATCAGCCTCAGCTGTATTTTGTGTTTGTGAGTGTTTTATGCAAATGTTGACATGCTGACACACTAAACTAAGATGGTGAACATGATAATTTACTGCCGGTATTGTCATTGTGAGCATGTTGACATTACCATTTTGAAAGCACCGCACGGCTGCTTGCACTGCAAGTATAGCCTTAAAGAGACACTTTTCCTTGGCTCATATGTAGCCACTCATGGAGTCTCCATAACAAATAATTCAGACCTATAGTTCTGCAGAACCACGCAAACCTATACAGTCTACTGTATATTGTACTTCTGCATTGGCTATCTCTGATTGAATCTAATTGTACTTCATGCTCATGGTGAACCCCCCACTTGTACTGGGGTGACAGAGGCGTGTGAGGACAGGGAAACAGTGAGAGTCAGAGAAACAGACAGACACACAGAGAAATAGAGAGATGGTGGGGGTTTCAAGGCAGGCAATCAGTTTTCTTTTTGTGAGCGCTGGAGCGGGACTCATGTCACCTGCAGACCAAACCCCATTTCCTCTGATTAAGTCCTTTGAAATATTCCATTTGTCAGTGTCACGGCCCCGGCGTGTTGCCACGGCAAGCAGCCAGCCGTGTCTGTTGACTGTGTCATTCTCCAATTTACATCAGACACTGACAACATCATCATGTCCCTAATGTCCCCTTGGCTTGCTCTTGCTCAACCCTTTGCTCACGCTCTTTATTTCCCTGTTTTTTGTTTTTTTTCCTCTCTGATGCACCATTGGCTGATCTGCGTCCTCTGTATCGCAGCCATACAAGCCCCATCAGTTGTCTGGATCCACCTGTGAATTCCTGTGCAGAGTGAGGCCCAAACTGTCTGGGGTCTGGGGACAATCATTCTATGTCCAAACCTTAGGGGAGTTTTCGTCTTTAACGTGTTTCTTCTTTCAGTCCGTGTCTGGAGTATCAACAGCTAACATCACTCAGGCCTCAAACTCTCATGCGTGTGATCTAACCCCATTAGCAGCCAATGTCTTTTCAGGAGCAGAGCCGGCATGGTTCAGAGAGGATGGAAATTTCAATCTCCCCTCTATCATTTTCCCTATCATTACTCCATTCACAGCCATTTCTCTCCATCCTGAGTCCCGAGAGGGAGTGGAGCGGCTGAAAAGGAGGGCATCGTGCACTCTGTGCCCAACTTTAATATGAGTGGAGCAAAAAAGAGAGAGGGGGTGTTTATACATTATTAGGGGGTCTATTATAAAGCTGCTATCACATTCTCCCTCTTCTCTGCCTCTTCCTTTCATTCCCGCACTCTCCTGACAGGTAGCGGGCGGGCTGCCTTGATGACTAGACTCAATCACCTGTGACAGTTTTGATTTGATGTCACTCTCTGGGTCGCTCTATTTGTTTGAGCAGTTAAGAGGTAATTGTGTGACATTGGCGGTGGAAGACGTGCTTTGGCGGCGCACCCGTTGAACCGAGGGGACGAGACGAGGGAGTGTGGCAATAATAAATGAGGGCTATTTTCCCCAGCATTCCCAGACTGTGTGCATGTGTGTGTGTCAGTGTGTGTATGGCAGGTGGTGTGTGTGTGTGTGTATAGCTGATGGGGGGAACAAGAAGGGGTGATGAGCCCCTCTACCCTGGGGGAATTCAACTGTGAGATGCACATTGAGGTCGCCTGCACCCACTCTTATCATCACTTCCTCTGGTCTGAGCAGAATTGTTTCTGTGCGTGTTTGCTTTTTGTTCTGTCAAAGATGAGTTCAGGTGTCACTCAGAGGAACTTCTGAGCCTTCGAAACGTTGACAGGTGATGTAATATTTTTCATGCCGCTTTTGATAGCTGTCGAATTGATTTCTACAGCATGTTGAGTCCTGAAGATGACTGTATACTTATGACGAAGTTAAATATTTCACATTAATGCACGTGTATGTGTGTGTATTTTGGGCCCTTGTATGTAAAAGAAATACCAACAGAGTGAAACAAACTGAATTTCTCTGTAAAGTGATTAATAAAGTATGTTTTCTTCTCTTATGGTGATGAACTCACAGACAGTTATGCAATTCCTCACAGCTCTTCAGACTATTTTAGCATCTCTCAGTTCAATGTTTTGTTTTACTGGTCTTAACTATCCTGTTCATTCTCGTCGCCCTCACAGCATTGTTTTTGGCAAAGGCCGGCAGCTGTTTTCTGCAGAAAAAGCTCTGGTGGAGACCAAACCAGGTCTAAAAGTAGAGAGAAGACTGAACTTAATTTATTCTAAACAACACTGAGGTTTCTGGCTTGATTTGTAGATTTTGGTGTCATGGATTTGAGGTGAGCACTGACTTAAAATATTTTTTCTTTGGGTCCAAAACAAGTTATTTCAGTTATATTCTGATTTCAGAGAATTCTGGCACATCCAGTCTAGAACTGCAGTGGTTGGTCGACTAATTGATTAGTCAATCGAGAGAAAATGACTTGCCAACTATTTTGATAATCAAACATTTGCTGCTTTTCTCTGTCATTTATAACAGTAAATGAAGAGTCTTTGGGTTTTTTGAAGCACTCTGGACTCTGGTTATTTTCTCACTATTGTTTGACATCTTATAGACTAAACGGTTAATCGATAAATAATCAACTGATTTATTAATAATGGAAAAATTGTAAGTTCTGGTGCTAATCCACTTATTGATTTGTTCAAGGCACAAATGCAAAATGTAAGGGACTATAGTCATGTGCTGACCATGTTATGTGGAGCTGTGTGTCAATGAAGGTATAATAAGTGAGAATTATGACTGATGGAAATATGATGGTACAGAAGCTATATGATGTGTCATGTCTATAGACACATCTCACCTTAAAACTATTTAACCTCAACCCTAAACATAGTTTACCAAAAAATTTACTACAAATATAAAGATGTAAACAAAGGCAATCAACTAAATAAGACACACAATAACACAATAAGTCACTTTAGATTGACAGATAGACTTTGGGCTGATGTTTGCAAAATTCAAACAATTTGTCTATATTTGTTTTAACTCTTTACAAACCTGCTGATTTTTTCCTCAGTAAGTTTACTGTCTCCTACGTAGGTGCGAACCTGCAGTATATCGCCAAACAGGCACAAACCATATTTTCACCCAAAAAGTAAATCTGATAACGACTGTGGCTTTTGTACAACCACACTGGCTGTGAAGTCCTTTCTGTATTCAGTGAGTCTCCAACCCTCCCTTCGCTTTGAGTGCCAGAGATAATCTAGAATCCTCCTTTTCTTATGTAGAAGAAGCAGAGAGAAATCGTGCCTGAAGATTGCAAATCTGTGAGCTCCAGCTTTACTCCCCCTTTCCCTCTCTCACCCTTACAGCAGGGAGGTGGAAATGGGAGGTCATTTTAAGGGAGAACTGGAGGTCGACCTGGTCCAGAAAAATCTGAGAATCTGACCCAGTTGTGTTTTGGGCTCGGACCGCTGTGCAGCCTCACCAGCCAGGATAGTCTTTGGCATTCAAGGTGCCAGCAAAAAGGCTTTCTTCCTCTGCTCGTTGAGCTCATCCATTTGTTTGTTATCTCAATCCAGGATTTGGAGAGATACAAAGCTGATTAAACAACAAAAGCATATGGGAAGATAAAGAACACTTAGGTAATGGGTTTAGCCTGCCTGTTTAGCACGCCAAATTCATCCCCTTTTCTCTCGGCTCAAAATGCATTTGTTATTCTTCTCTCAGTCTTGATCCAGATGGAAGAAAAGGAACAAGAGAGGGAGGAAGAACAACAGAAAAGAGAGTGAGAAGGAGAAAAAAGGAGAAGAAGAGGCTTTGGTGACAATCCTGTGAGGGAGCCTGGGAAACCAGCCGTATGTGCAGCAGGAAGCAGTAACTGTCTCACTGTTGCCACTGGCCTGCTGCTTGTCATGGGTTTCAGAGTTGTGGCTTTAATTCTGCTGTTTAATCAATATGAAATAAGTCAGTGTTTGTGTTATTATAAGAGCAAAAGTATCATGTTGAAATGAACTCAAACTCATTTTCAAACACTAAATTTTTTGTCCATAAAGCAGGTGGACAGGTGACATACAGTTGGTGGACAAAATAATAGGAACGCACAATGGTCTAATGCAATCCAATATTAAACATATCAGGCCTGCAATAAATACTACTTGCATGAGGTTGATGAGTGTGGGGAAGGTGTTGATTGAGTATTCTGATCATTTTTGAAGCTGATTTTAGGTGTTGCTCTTAAGGATAACATAATATTATCCAGTGCTCCTGTTATATTGTATAAAAAAAACTTTCCTGTGGCAGTTTCACCAGAGTCAGTTGGATTTTTAAGAAATCACTGGAGTTGATTTCGACAAAAAAGATGAGAGAGAAATATATGCAAAATGTTGAAGAAGATATTAAAGATATGATATGCAACATTTATGCATTAAAGCAACATTATATAGAAGTTTTTATTTTGTGCAATTTTTGTGCAGATAAACCTCGAAATGAGCAGACTTTGCTTATGTTGAAAAACTAACAAGTCAGCTTATATTTCTCAGTAGTCCAACAGCAACAAGTCCAGCACGGCGCCTGTCGTCGGCATCTGCAGCGTTTTATTTAGCAAAGCTGTCGACAGCTAAATGCCAGTCTGAGATTACTCTTGTCCGGACTCTTGATCGGTCACTGTCTCTTCTTCTCTTCCTCTGTCGACATCCTCTTCAGTCTATTCATCTCTTTCATGACAACTAAAAGTTGGTGTGAACTAAACATTAATACAAATTTAAAACATTGCCTCCTCTGTGGACATTTCTGGCTGAGTCACATAGATTTTTATCAGCAATGTCGGTTGTTGATAATGAAGACTCCCATGATCCCACGCTACTCACATCCTTTTCTTTGTTTTGATTGAGAGACATCTCAACTGCTTCGGTGCCAGCAGAAATTACATACTGTAACTTTAACTGTCAGGACCTCTGAGTTAAACAAAAGTGAAATGAATGACAATTCAAATAGTTTCCTTTCACATCTGTTCAAAAAGTCTGTTTTATTTTATTTTTTTCGGGTATGTTATTTTGTTGATGGTTGAAATATTTGCCTAATACAATAAGAACCCATCCTTCATGTGTTCATTGGGTGGCATGTAAACCAATACAGAGCCATTAAAGCCAGCCTTACTCTCCCCTGGTGAACCTGGCTAAAAGCAATCTCAGGGCTTAGCAGTCACTCCGATAATAACACCTCACAGAGGTCAGTGAGCAATGAGGAGGGCTTGGGGAAAACATATTTACGCTCCTCCTGCTGCTTCCCCCTCATGGAAAGAAGCCATGAGAAAGGTGCTTACTTAGACGAGATAAAGAGCAAGATGAGAGGCAGCGGACTTGGATTAGGGAAGGGAGACGATCACGGCCAGAAAAGGCAGGGAAAAGAGGGGGGTGGTGGAGGACAGCGAGGCCGGGAGACGGTGTCTGGGCTGGTTGGATATGGGGGGAATATTAATCTGGGTTTAGTGTGAGCAGGACCCCACAAACGGCTCAAGCAAACAGAGCTTAGACGAGGCCAAGCCTCGGAGAAAGTCCTAAATCTTCACATTAGCTCCCCGCGTTTCTTCTGCTGAACCCGTAAGCTCTTTTTCTAAAGGACAGCACAAACAAACCACAACCCCCCAATAGTACCTCTTGCCAGTCCTACACTTCCTCTCTCACAAGCAGACACACACACTCTCAAAATCAAGACGGCTTTGAGAGTCGAGATTGCAGGAAATTTATAAATCCAGGGCCTGAGTGGATAGGGAGAGATTAGATGGGTCCCCCTCTTAAAGCGACAGGATGCCTCCCAATTGTGTTGCTCATTCTCCGGTGTGCCCTACTTCTGTGTCAGCGAAGAAAGAGAGAGCAAGGAGAAACACTTTGAGGGTTTGAAGAGCTGGTGTCATGATAACCTCGGCAATCCCTGGAGAAACCATAACTAAATGTTGGGTGTTTAGAGAAAGATTTCCATTGGTTAGATTTCCAGTACTCAACCCGTTCATAGGTCCTGTTTACTTTTTGTTTTTGTTGCATTCTTTACAGAGATGTGATTCAATCTCAATAAATTAGAATATTTCCCTGTTAAAAAAACATCTCATAAACTTTACATTGATACTTTTTAATATGTAAACAAATTATGATCATCTCATTAGAAGAATAAAATCAGAAGGATGTGACAGAGAAGGAGGGATGTGGAGGCTGAAGAGTAATACATCTCAACTGCTTCGGTGCCTAAAGAAGGTATCAGACTGTCCCGTTGGTGGAGAGGGGGGCCGCTCTGGGAGAGAGGCAGCGAATTGCTGAACCTCATCCCATCACCCGCAGCTTCCTGGCAGGGAGGGAACCGGGAAAAAGTGCCTTCTCACTGAGTTTCATTAACCTGACCACATGTGCCAAAAGCCCCGGTATTAGAGTTAATCAAACTGACACTGACACACTTGCTGCAGTCTTCTGGGTCACCTGGGAAGCTCATCCAGAGGCCTGCTGCTTCTAATGTTGAAGGTGCACACATGAAGTATGCATATGTTTGCTCATGTGTAATCACACACACACACACACACACACACACACACACACACAGGCTCAGCAGCTGACACACTCATTGCAACGCTCCTCTGCAACCATAACTACATGAAATATTATTTCTGGAGTTCCAATTAACTGTGGAGGATGGTTTGATGTGGAGGAAGTGTGTCCAGCGCTGTAAGCCTCATGGCTAAATGTTACGACTGCATGAATGTGATTTAAACATCAAATGGAACCTTGAAGGGCCTTATATATTATGGGCCTTATTTAGAGTCACACTTTAAATCATTAGAGTTAAGTGAAAATTTGAATCTCCCACACATGGGGCAAAAAATAAATATATTAATTATGTAAAATGTCGTTTGCATTCCAGAACTACCAGTGTGGCGAATTGTGTCCATTTATATGCAAGTGCTTCCATAAAATAAATATTTGTATAGGCCAAATCTAATTTGGCCAACCCTTTGAAAAAAAAAACTACTTTAAAGAGTTAAAAACAGTTTAATACACTTTAATACAATATACTTTACTCAGCAATGTAACTTAAAGTTACCCTGTGGAGGTTTTGACCACCAGGAGCCCAATGAGGTCATGTTTTGGTCTTGTTTTGTTTGTATTGTGCATGAGGACGCACATGGATGGGTACAAGGGTCTCGCTAAAAACTTGGTGACCGTCTCAGCCTGATCTCTGACTCCAAGTTTTTCAATAATTTGTGTATTTGACCTCATGTCTATGTGCATAGAAAGTAATTCTCTGCCTTGTAAGACCGTTCGGGTGGTTGTATGAGAGGTTTTCTGACGGAAAACATATTGGAAAAGTAGGCCTTTAGGTCATGCTCTATTACTTATTTCCCAATAATTTGTGCAGGATGAATAGATCTTGCATATGACTTTCACGGGGGCGACTACAGTTTGTGTCCTGCGTGTTTGCAGAGTTTTGTTTATGTACTTTTGGAAGAATATTTTCAGTTTTCAGTCGCAGTTTGGTTAGGTTTAGGAAAAGATCAGGGTTTGGAATAAAATGTTAAGTCAACGTTGAGTTTTGTTTTCACACGGGACTGGAGCACTGTCTCGTGTGGAACAATGATCACCAAAAATAAAAAAATCATCTCTGTTTGAAGTCAAAAGTGACGAAACACCCAATACATGCCAGAGAGAACACGAATCAGGCACATCAAAACTCGGGAACACTCGGATGAAATACCAAATTTTTAGGGAGTGCCGTGGGTGCGAGGCTCACGCTTATACACTGATCAATATCAACATTCAGTTGGCAGAAGAAGAAAGCTCACAAGCGAACATGGATGTAAACAAAAACGATTTCAAATCTAAAAAAAAAATCAACTGACAAGTTATGATTTAAAAAAAAAAATTAAAATTAAAATCACATTTGCACAACATCCAGATTTTACTAATACCTCATCATCTTTTACTCAATAATCAGTATGTTAGAAATAAATAGTCCAAATTGTCGCTCTGTCCAAATGACAAAATCTGCAAATTGGATTAAAACATACCCCTATTATTTGACCTGACTTGGTCCGCCAATGTAAAGATGAAGAACTTAAAAAAAAAAAAAAAAAATGATCTTGTCAAAAGTGGCTGCCCAGCTATATATATTTTTGACAAGCATACAGAAACCAGAATTACTGCATGATTAGGCTAATACTCTGCATACAGGGAAGGCAGCAGTTTAAACTTGACAGTGAGTAAAAATCCATTTCTGTGGACAAGAATTACTAATGGAAAGGAGTAAAATGGGGTTTTAGAAATGTACAGTAGGAGGACTGGTTGTATTTAAGCTCCCCGCAAAGTCTCCCACTGGCAGCATTATCCGGCCTATGCACCTGTCAGACAACAGAACATGACGAGAAATGTTCCTTCATCAAAAGGAGCCTGGCAAATATTAGACGATCTTCAAAACATTAGAGCTCCATCCCTCCACCTGCGAGCATTTATTCACACGAATCAGAGAAAATTACACTCTCGTTTTGACTCAGTTACAGTTTTCTAAAATACATTTAAGGCGTTTTGAATGCAAAGTCTGACAGGTTGCTCTCTGCAGGCTTCAGATGAGGCCCCTGGGGGCATTGCAGAGGGTAACCAGGTGTCCACTGAAGCGCCCACTCACTAGAACAACCTCCATCAAGGCAACGCCCTCAACAGATCAATCTTCCTGTGACACTTCATTTAGACTGCATTAATATGGAATTAGGGCCCATTACGGCTATTGGCAGGACCTGACAGTCCCTCAGCACAGTGATCCTCGTTTCCCAGGAGAGACCGCTGCTGAATAGAGCAGATAAGGCTTTTTCAGCCCCACTACAAAGCTGCAGAAGTCATTAGATTTTTTTTCCCCCTCTTATTCAACCCCCGTCATCAGTATTGCTAATCAAATAAAGGAATGTGTAAGTTTTTTTCCCCTCTCTGCTTCTGTGTCCTTTTTGATTCAAAGGAATGAATCAAAGCCTTTTTGAAAGGTAGATTTAAACTCTATTCACTTCATTGGTCCAGATTTGCGATACATATAACTCTTCCTTTTGAATGATCACTGAATGATCTAATACCAGAAGTCTAATAGATGCCTGTGTGCTTTTGACCTAATCTAAACCACCGACTCACACTATTCAGACCTTTTTTCAGAGGTCAGTTCCAACATAAAGTCTCTTTACATTAAGCTTGTTCTGTGTTTGTGTGTTGATACTCGTTTTGTGTTTGACAGCACTTCTTTCTGCCTGCACGTGTGAAAAACAGCCATCCACTGCATTTGCAGCCCAATTTTAAGCCCTGAGAATGAGACTCGTCCTTGTATACAGACACAGGATATCTCGCTCACACACTCAAAAGCACACATGCATGGTCATGCTCAGAAAACCCATGAGACATACTCTCAAATGACATTATATGATAGTATAATACAGACAAACAAGAGCAAAATCCTCTAAGGTGACACCATCTGTTTCCATCATTTATCGGTGGATTCTTTCTGCTGCCACCCGAAGCGGTGAATCTGATTTGATACTTGAGCAGGTAACCAGGGTCAGGGTGGAGTCAGTCATGGGGTGGGAGTCAGGTCAGCCTCCCTGTGTCACCCCGCCCCCACTCTCCACTGTCTCAGCAGAGTTCATGGCGAGGCCCCCCTCACGCATCCCTCACTGACCAGGCGGCTGAGAGGCACACAGATACCCCCTTAAGGAGCTTTGCTCTCTGGAGGAAACTTAATCTCCTTTTTTAACGCCATCCCAAGGCTCCTCGCAGGCCCTGAATAGAGCGGGGGAGGAGCCGGCTGCAGAGTATCTCCGAGCCCACATGGCAGCCCAGCCCAAATCTGAATATCTGAGCCACGGCGGAGCTGAGGAGCTCCAACGCCAGCACAGGAATTAGCCCTCCGACAGGCCACGCTAAATCCCACCGCCTCCTCCCCTCCGCCCCTCTTGCTCCTATACCTCTTGTACTCTCCTGCAGCAACTCCCCCGATTCACCCACCACTGCACGTGTTTGACGGGCTGTGACAGACAGAAAGACAGAAACTGATAGAGGGGAATTTTATGCTCATCTTCATGAAAAAGATACAAAAGAATCATGCTGCCAGTTCATTAGTTTGAACCTTGAAAGAAGTAGTTTGACATTTTGGGAAATGTGCTTTAGTTTCTCTCTTGCAGAAGGTTTGATATGAAAAACTGATACCACTCTGTTAAATATGGTGATAGAGCAAGGACAATTAGCTTAGCTTAGCATAAATAATGAAAGCAGGAGGACACAACAAGTCAGGGCCAGTCAGTCAGAGCTCACGGTCAAGAAATCAGTCGGTAACGTGTCGTTTTTACGCCTTGGATTTTGTACAGATTAGACACCTCTTTTCCATTGAGAAAAGCATTTAGTGCCATTCTTTGTTCTTTCAACTACTTACATATACTCTCTAGTTCTGTAATAACTGATGCTATAGTAGCTGCAATGCTAACCTTGCTAGGTGCTGTCATTGTTGGTCAATTCAGTGAGAATTCACACTGGTTCCTGTAAACAAATGACCTATCAGACCTTACTGAGTGATCATAAGCATCAACTGAGGAAAATCTCCTGATAAAACATACTGTCTGTCAGCATTTTTTCACCTTGTCAGGCCGACTGTGGAGACACACAGATGACTCCCTGCTTCAAAAACCCAACTCTCCCACTTTCCCTCTCCCCCTGTCTGCTTCTCTCCCCCCTCTTGACCAAAGGGCAGGGGTAAATATTAACCCTGACAGACTTGTGTGAAAATCTCTGAGCCATTTTATTTGGAAGGAGGTGTGACAGATTACCGAAGAAGGGCGGATTCCTCAGTGGCAAGAGGTAGCGGCTCTCTTTACCCAAACACTTTGGGACCCGTGCTCTGACATGCTCCTTTAGCACCCTGTCAGGAGACTATTCCCAAAGCAAACACAGCCAAGGCTTTCTCTCCACGAGGCGGGCCCTCATAAACTCCCTGAAAAGGACTTAGAGTGCTGAGGAGCCACAAGAAAACAAGATGTGGGGAAACCAAACAGACCTTACAAAGCCCTGGACATGGTGTCTTTAGTCAACTTAACAGGAGTATGGTGTTCACTTGGGGGAGTAAAAGGAAAGGCAAATTTCAGCTCCATTTTATCTCAGCAGGTCCAAACACAGACCGGTGCTGTATTTCATGCTGACAAGTGTCCAAGTGATACCAAGAAAATCTGAGGAGAACAGCCTGTTAAACCAGTTTTCTGTCTGATCTACAATATTTATTTAAAATGTGTTTATTCTCTTTAATTCTCTTGTGGAAAAAGCCTGTACTCTGCAATGCTTTAGTGTACACTTTTAATAAAAAAGTAAAGAAATAGTTCAGGGAGATGATTCTTGAGTTAATTCTTCAATTTTGAATACAAAGATAAAGTTAATTAAACAATATAATAGTGAAAGCTATCACTTATTGATCATCCGTGATGAGATGGGAATGCCTATCCAGGCTAAGCGTGGACTTGTGAAAAGCACTGTGATTCACACTTGGACCCAGCAGAGTCATTTATGGTCTTGGTGTGAGATTCTGTCATAGCCACGATAATACAGTCCACACACTGGCTTAAGAGAGACAGGAAGTATATGAGGAATTTAAAACCGCGGGCAGCTGCTGGACCAAGAGGAACTCTAATATCGTATGAAATGAAGTGCTCCATTCAAGGAGCAGTTTGTAAGATATGGGCAGAATTTTAATTTTAAACATTAAAAAAATTAACTAATAATATCAACAGAGTGTGAAGAAACAACAGTGTTGACGTTATGTCAAAGATGTCTACTGAAGTTAGCATGCTAACCAGCTCCGCCTCCGCCTCTGCCGTCTCTTGTCTCCTCTGAAGTCACACTCTTGGTCAGAGCTGCTGTAAATCACCTCTGTACTGTATCCCCTGTTATCAAACTGACCTCAGTCGGTCTTAGAGGCTGTGTTTAGTCCAAGTTTGATATCCAGCCGTGTTCAATCTCATGTCAGGCAGCCTAATCCAGTTGAGCTCGGCCCTGTCGCCCGTGGTGATACCCCCTATGAGCCAAGGTTCCAGTCCAGACAACCTCTAGGGCGAGTGGCTCCACAGCTAACTCAGCCATGAGCAAATAAGCTAACAGTAGCTAGCTACAGCCAAGGATATCGAGAGAAGTAGTTGTCTTTTACTCTGGTGATATGCTGCCCTCTGTGTTCCTGAAGCTGCCGTAGAATTCTGGCCTATTTAGCGCTGAGCAACAAGCTCATCACCTCGTCAATACGGTAATACCACAACTATGTTTTGGGACCTCTTTAAGGTAAGTTTAGTTCTCACTCTCCTTTTAGCTTTGTTTTGGGCTCAACCAGCTCCTGAAGGGGATGTCTCTTAAGCTGTTAAATACTCATCTGTGTTCACTGGCTGGCCTAGCTGCTAAGAGTGCCACAGGAATGAGTCACAAAGCCCACAGATGCCATAGTGGTCTGTGGTTATATAAGCTTAAAAGATTTTCACATGTTGTTCTGTGACACAAAATATGTCTTTAAATACTGCACTCGTGAATTTTGAAGCCTTAATATTTACCTCAAAAGACGGTTGGTGGCTAAATGAAACCACAGAGGTTGAAAACTTTGTCTGCTGCTTGGTTCTGGGTAGGTTGTAGACACAGCCGGTTTGTGTGAACTTTTTAGAGCTGTGTGAGTGAATCATAAAACCAAAACAGTCACCTGAGAGAGACTAAACTGCTCCATTGAGCTGAGAGGAACTGAAGAGGCATGTTATGCATTATTTTGTATAAATGTATTGATTGGAGGTGCTTTAAACGCACAACATGTAACTTCTGCCTTTAGGGGTCTCTCAATCAAAACAATGAAAACAACTTGAAGACAATTTGATGATGTCATAAAGTAGAGTGGGATGATGGGAGTTGTTGTTCTTAAAACAAAATCCATTGCTGATGAAAATCTATCTGATGTGACTCAGGCAGAAATGTTGACAGACGAGGTAATGTTTTAAGTTTTATTCACGTTGTATTTCGTCACGTTCGCCGACTTCCTTTTTCCCTCACTCATGCATCAAGTGATATTTCCCTAGAACTTATAGTAATCAATTGAAACACACCTTTACCTGAAATAAAATTATGGATTCCTCTGGTTTTGAACATTGTTGGACACTTTTGGGATAATGTATACACAACTCAACAAATACAGAACAAAAATATAGTCATTTTTACACATTTTAATGCAAAAATGTCACATAATATATCTTTAGTATCCTGGACTATTTTTTAATCTGGATAAATAAAATACTTGCATGGCGACATGAATTGATGCTGGGAACATCTGGAGAGGAATAGCTGGTTTAGCCTCACTGTTTGACCAAAGATGATACCATTCTCAGATAGATGGATTGTCATAATCCTCTAAGCAGGAGTAATGCATTGGAAGTGGTCCTGCAGCCATGGTCAGTCTGAGACACAACTCTTTCACACTTGTTTAACACTTGGCCAGAGTCCTGACAGAGCATGTGTGTGTGTGTGTGTCCCAGTGTAACCAAGTCATTTTCCCTCTGTTAGTCCTGCGTGAGCCTCGGTCTGTGAATAAACCGGGGGACAAACCTCTATTACCTCTGGGGCAAAAAAATGGGTCAAATGGTTGAACCAAGAATTAATTTACAGGTGGTGGTACCGAGCATTACAAACGCTCACCAGGTTGTACAGGCAGGGCGGTGATGAAGGGCACGAGGGCGAATGTGGCTAAATGGAAACCGAGTTCTTAATTCAAAAAATGTAGCCTAATGAGTGGATTCCTCTGGGGGTAAGAGGGATCACAGTTTCTTCAATTGAAAAAGTGAGCCAAATGGATCATCCATTTATTCATCATCTGTGCAATCGTCTTAATTGGAATTCAATTTAGCTGTGTGTGTGTGTGTGTGTGTGTGTGTGTGTGTGTGTGTGTGTGTGTGTGTGTGTGTGTGTGTGTGTGTGTGTGTGCATGTACAATCACAGGGCATGTTGGACCCTCTTTTAAATTTTCTGTGCCTGATGGGCTCTGAAATACATTTCTCTTGAGCCCCGAGCGGACTTAGATACACTTGTCACATAATCAAATGTGAAATACAAAGTACTGTATGGTGAAAGGGCCAGGACTTTATTCCAGGGGAAATAATTTACTTTTTTTTCTCCTCTCTCTCCAGCTGGTTGCTTTCATGTCATTTAGATGAGTGGTTAATAAGGCAGAGCGTTAAGAGGATTATGATCTGGTTGGGCCATGGTGGTGGTGGCAGTGGTTGGAGGGGGAGGGGGAGCATCTAAGGCAGCGAGATGTTGGGGGGGCACATAGTCGACTGGTACAATACTGGGCAGGAGGAGAGCATCCTCCTCACTGTCAAGATTCATTTAGTCAGAACTAAGCACTCCAAAAGGCCTGAGCTCTCCAGTAGGCCATATCTTCTTCCTGTTCTTTCTGGCTGGGGGGGATTTTCTTTAAAGACTCTCTATCTCTCTCTCTGCGTTAATGAAGACCCTCAAAGTGGCCCGATGGGAGGAGTTGCAGGTATTGTTAAGCCAATGAGGAGGTGAGAGTCCTGAATGTGGTTTGGGGTTCAGTTTGGAAAGATGTGGAATGAGGGAGCTTCATATTTTAGTCCTGGCCTGTGAAGATTTTAGGGTCCTGCGTGCTGGGAATCCAAAGATAGAGCTTAGGAAAAAGGCTTTTGAAAAACGTACACTTTTTGGCAGTGCAGAGTGGTCTCACTTGAGTGGAGAGGAAGATATTTGGGTAAAGTCTCTTACAGGTAGAGCGGACTTCACCTGGGAATCATCCTCTTGATGTGTTCTTAGAGGAACTCTGAGGATGGACAGGACTTGACGCGGTATCTTTAAGGAAGTAACGAGAGCCACCTCTTTACTGAAGAGCCTTAGACACAGATTCCCACCACTGCTGGCCCACAGCCATTCGCTAGTGTCCTCCGATGCCTTCTCCAAGCGAGGCACTTTGCGAGAGCCCATTTTAAAGCAATCTCCATGGATCAGCCCCGCTCGCTTCACCGAGAAGACACAAGCCTCCCCCCTCCACCGCTCCCAAAACCCCCCCCTCCACCATCCTCTCCCCCAATGCAACCTCCCAACCCCACCCCGCGACTCACAGCGCCCGGCACCAGGCTTCTTAAATGCATCTTTAATTCAGCAACTTTGAAGTGGCACTCCGGCAAATGCACTCAATCAATTATAAATGAAATAATCTCCTTATAATATTAGAGATTTTTAAAGTCTAAGAAATACTGGGAGATTAGGGAGCCCAAATCAGTTTTAGCGGTATCTAAAGTGACAGCAGGAGAATCATTGGAAGGAGCGGGTAGAAACTTAAAATGATTATGTAGATCTGTGTCACTGCCGAATGTTTCTGCAAATCCCTGCTGGATCTACCGCAACGGAGGAAACAGATTATTCCTGGCCTTATTTAAAGGGTTGGAGTTCTTAAGTGGCTTTTTAAAAGGAAACATTTATATATATTTACACATATATTTACAGCTACTCTCTCTCCCTCTCCACAGCTACTCTTGAAGCTCCTCACCACCATCGTTTACCCTCTGGGTCAGCCTCTGTGCTGTCACATATGCATGAGCTCCCCTATTGTACGACTGAAAAATCTCTTGTTAAGTTTTAGCTTATAGCAACACTCATAACTAATTTATCAAAGCTAAGGATGACTGTAAATATGCAGCCATTATGTATATATTTTGCCGGCAACACTTTACAATAAGGCCCACAAAAATGTTCGTGTTTACAGAGGAGGAGGAGGAGTAAGGAATAAATCAGGAACAACTTGATAGTTAATGAATCCTTAATGAGTAATTCCTGAATAACTGTAATTTCAGGACTATATATTAGATAATGATGTTGTTTTACTTTAGTTGAAGGCACGGGAGAAGAGTAACCAATGATTATTTAAATAGTATTTAAGGAGTACCTTGTTGAAAAGAGTTTTTGCCTAATAGTGTATCTTTTGATTTAATAAGTTTGTCTGAGGTGACTGCTTTTCACAGGATGCCTCAGGTGAATAAAACTGATATTCTTGTTGACTTAATGTGAAGTACAGCAGAATTGTTTGTGTTATCTATAACATTGAGTAGAAACCCGAAATTTTTGCATTCAAATGTTATGCTTTTTAATGTTATTATTCACCATTCATGCTTTCATTGTGTCCCCTTTTGCACAAATTTAATAATAAAGTTTATTTTCGAATCATGCTGGTGCCACACATGCACGCTCTGCCGGGTTGTTCAAACCTTGTGTTTACTTCTACCTATTCTCTGCAGCGGCTGTTGTGTTTATCCCCTCCTACCATTACTCACAGTGGTAGAAATTATGACCCAGCTCACATTTCTATCACGCTGGGGTTCATTCATCTTTGATTACACCTTTCAGATGATATAAATTAGGCCTATCCCACAGTGTTAGCTTGATGGATTACAGGGGCCAATATGAAACACACTGATCAATATCATGGATTAGTTTCTGTGTTTCAAGGCTATGCAACTCCGTGAGAGCAAGTCTGCCTTTGCAAGCCTGCTCAGCGCTGATAAAGCACTCTGCCACATTTTAACTTTGCAGCTCCTCGGGTGTAACATCACAGAAGTCTCGTTTATGCGATGCAATTATAAAGAAAAAATTTAATTTGCTCTCTCATTATTACTCTCTTCCTCTTGTCTCTTCCTAAAGCTTCCCAGTCGATCACTTACACTATCAAACCAGGGAAATTCTGTTTATTGTAGCAGGCACTTAAGCTGAGGAGAAAGCAGAAATCAATGGAGGGCTAACTGCTCCAGAGGGCAGAGGTCATGGATGTCATAGAAACAAGGTGCCAGAGGGCCTCACATCTCACTAAAAAACTGTCAGTGGCGTCCATGTTGTTGTTAACTAAGAATTTTACTTAATTGTTGTGGAGAGAAGAAAATACAGAAGACTACACTGGGATTTCAGTGCTGACACATATTTACTAATATTTGACATCTGACAGAATAGTATGAAAATAAAGCTCTTTTCAGACATGCAATATTTAATAATGTACTGTATGTCTAACTCATACTTCTATATTAAGGTAGCGCAATATCCTTCTCTTCTGGGCTTATTCAAAGTCTGATAGTACTGTATACTTTCAGTGATGCGTTTACACTTTGTTCCACTGACCACTAGCAGGAAAAAAATATCTGTGAAAGCTACTGTGAGCGTTATCGTCATTTTAGCTAACTTCCTCTTGACATCACCACATGAATGTGTAGCGGTAATCGCCAGACATAGTAGCAAACAGGAAGATCCTGCTCTCTGCGCTTTCACTAGCAGACAGGACCGCCTCTTTATGGAGTTCTCTGTCCTGATTGGATAAAGTGGGCAGGGATACCAGAAAATGTCTTTTCGTTTTTACTGTATGAGGAGAGGAGAGACGTGGGTTACTGACCAAACACTCTATAACAGTGATTACTGTTGGAATATAGAGCTATTTAATACTTTATTTAATAAAAATAAATCACAGCAGCTTTAATTATGCTTCCGAGTAGTGACTAGTTATTCAGACAACGTCTGAAGGCATCTTCAGACATCTGTTAAATGGGTCTATTTAGACATGTTATGGAAAGAGCAACGATGCTTGCATGATATTTGGCAACTGGTGCACGAGAGGGGGCAGCGCGAGTTCCTTAAGAACGGTAGTGTGCTGTAAAATTAAATGGAGGTGGAAGAGTGTTTTTTTTTTGCAGCTGAGGCCTTAATAACCAGTGACCATCATGAGCATGAGGGACACTCAACCCCACCTTCCCCTTACAGATTACATAATAAATGCTTTCATCAATTTAATTCATTATTAGAACACAAATTATGTTGCCTATTTTGCAATTAAAAAAAAACCATATGACTACATATGACTAGGAAATAGGTTGGAGCTCTCAATTTATTCCTATTTGCCTAAATACGGAGTGTAAAGCATTTACGTCGACATTGAAAACATCACAGGCAGCACAGGCACTCTGAGCCATTCGGCTTCTTCAACCAGACCTGCTGACAATTTGACAGGAGGCGTGTTTGACCAACACTTTTATCAGAAAGGGCTGAACGCACAGAAAAAAAGACAATTGGGGGAATTTAGATTCATTTCACAAAGAGGAGGAAGACATTTCGATCATGAGAGCACGAGGGAACTTACTGAGGCATTTATCAAGCTTAATGAAAATGCTCCATATGGACAAGGCGCAGGTCAAATGAATAAGCTTTTTAAAAATCAATCTCACCAATTACTGTCCGTCTCACTTGTGAGTGAGCCACGCTTGACTCGGCACACAATCAAGAGGGGCAGATGAGGAGGAAGAGGAGTGACAACTTCATGTTTAGGCAATTATCACCACTTCTGGCGTGAGCTGAGGGGCCTCTTAACTGCCTCATTGTTGTTGTTAAACAGTTTGCTCTGTTGATTGATGATGAAAAGGGAACATGCACCCACACATCTCATGGGACTGTGACATAATGTGTTGTGCATCCCCTGTGACCCTGCCAGCTGGGCAGGCTAAACACAACACACACAGGCGAGATTGTATGGACTACCACAGGGGGCTGGCTATCAATACATTATTCATATCCATCTGACGGGACACACTCTGAGGCGAGGCACTCGCACACCCTCACACCCACCCACACACACACACATACACACACACACACACACACACACACATATTCAAATTCAGCCACTTTATCATATCAGTGGCAGGGCTGTGAAGTCATACATCCCCGTAGATGCTCTGGTCTTTTCCTGCACTGTCATCAGATTCCCCGGCTCTCCCCAGTGAGTTACCCCCTCATTCATATTCATGTGGAGTCAGATCTCTGCCAAAGGGCTCCTGTGCAGGGTGGGGGGTGTGCTGCAGGACCCCGAGGCAAGGAAAACACACTAAAAACACACACGCATAAACCATCGCAGTCAATCTCAGCAGGAAGCACACTGTACTCGTTTGTTAGAGGGAAAATGTGACAAATGTGTGTGTTTTTGGGAGCATTATTTAAAAACAAGACCTCTTTTTAATGCAAACACATATTTGCATGAAGAAAGGAAAACAAAACAATTCATATCCAGCCAAATCAGTTTCACATTCTCCTCCAGCGTTTAGCTTTACCCAGGTTCCAACTCGGCGGGCAGCTAATCAACGCTCATTAGGAACAGATAAATACATACAGATATCCATCAGCACTGGCTCTCTTTAGCAGGCTCTTGCCGGCCCCCCTGTTGCTGCTGTGTGCCGGAGGGATTATCTAACGAGAAGACAGCAGCTCTCACTCCTGGGTTCCTCCAGCCAGCCGCCATCTGACAGGAAGGACGGCCCGACTCTTTACATGGCCAGTTGGGCCCAGCAAGACTCTTTTCTATTCTCAAGGCCTCTCTCTTTCTCCCCCCCTGCCTCTCATGGTGAAGGAGGTGCTCATTTGTGGGTGCAGAGAGTGATTTTTTTTTCTTTCATTTCAGAATTAAGACTGATACAAATATTCCTTCAGCCAAACGGCTCTCCTCAATAAGTGTTCTTCATTCGTCCCTGATTGGTGGGAATCTGTGTGAGCAGGTATCCAGGTTAAGTGGCCGACCGCAGCGTCCCTGCAGAGAGCTCGATGCCTTCAGGCCATCTCACACAGTCATTTCTTAAGCACTTATTTCCACACAGGCTGGCATTCTCTGCAGAGGCTTTCACCACACTGTAATTAGAGCCAAATGGCTGGGAGCAGACCTGCTGATCTGCAGCTATAACCCAATAAAATATGATTTCAACTTTGCTGCCATTGTTACCACACAATAATTAAGGGAAGTGTAATTTGTCTTGGGTTAAATCTTTTCGAGTTACACAAAATGTTACGCATATATCTTACTGCAACAAAGGTAGACACTGGGAAAAAAGGATTGGAAGAATAGGATAGGTAAAATATATAAAGTTTCCAATCGTCCACCAAATCTTACTTGCAAAAACATGTTGAAAAATGTTTCGTTAATATCAAACCTATTTAAATTTTTCTGCACATATTTGATTCTATGTTAAGATTGCAAGAAATGTTAAAAAAATATTTACACATTTTGAAAACAAAAACAAAAAATTATGGTTTTGTGGGAGGTTGTGTGATGCATTTCTGGATTCGCTGCAGTAACTTCCAACAATGAACATCTCCTAGAATGTTTAACTATTCCTTTGACTGTTTAAAATGCACAATATGTAGTTCGAATGCAGAGCCAGACCTTCTGGAGGAATAAACTCCCCAAGACACATCTGATTCTGCTCTGATCTGGAGCCATTTACTGATGGGAGGGGAGCTCAGAGACGACTTTTAACTTTTGAATTTATCTTCACTCCCGTTCATTACCCTGACTACAAAAGCGTTCTGCGGAGGTGCCCTCTGTTGTCCGGTGTTTATGTACTGTAATGTTGACTGCTGACTGGAGCTGGAGGGGGAATTTTACTTGACGTTATGAAGATATTACAGAGAGGAGAGGGGGAAATGGAGGGAGAGAACCAGAGTCTCTGGTGAGTGCTGAGTTTAGTGAGAGGCTCAACAGAATTGAACAGAAACACACAGACACACACCCTTGGTGCGTGCCATTGTTCATATACAGTAAAACACTGAACACACACGCAAGTAACGCAAATAAACACAAATGCTGCAGTCAAATGTTCACAGATGAGATTATGATTTAAAGTTGTATGCGTGTTACGCTTAGGCTCGTTCGCCGACTACCTTCCCCACTCGGTGACTCTCTCCCAGAAGTTATAGCGACTGGCAACCAAATAAATTGCACCATTGATTTTTTCTTGGTTTGATCATTGTTAGAAACTTTTGAGATAATGTGAATACCCAGCTCAACAAAATATATAACAAAGGTGTTTTGGACATTTTAATGCAGAATTCTTACATATTATATCTTTAAGACTAAGATGCATTTTCTCTAGCTGTTTGGTTTTGGTTATTATCAGTTGAATTATTTCCCATCCACAAGCCAAAAAAATTTGATCCTTTGGCTCTTCCTGCCAAAATGCTTGTGTAAATGGTCGTGTTGGGGTGGAGTCAGTGGTCAGTCAGTGGGTTAAAGCTGAATGTAGCTCTGCCCTGACAGCGAGCCAAAGCCTTCTTAAAAAGGCTTTTTGCAGAACAAGGCATAAACCCAGATTATGAAACAATAATAAATCAACCCCTTATGCTCATTTCATAAAACACTGTATAACAGAGCTTATGTGGGGAGAGCTTGACCTACCAGGTCCTGTGATCTGTGCTCTCGCTAAGATGCAGGCTCACAACTTATGAAGCGAGGAGATGATAACGGGTGAATGGAAGTTGATCTGTCAGTAACAATCGCTGATGTTTTTGTGCATGTTTATGTTGTTTTCGTGCACACGCCTATAGATATTCTGCAGAAAAAGCAGCACTCTGAGAGGTGTTTGAACCAGAGCTTCAGTTCGGCAGCCTTTATTCTGATTAGAGACTTCAGAGGAGAGGAGTGCAACTCGACAGTGACTTAAGCTCAACAGATGAGCTCCAATTCTCTAAATGTTTGAATCCAGATGACCTACAGATGCTCTAAAGCAGATTTAACAACAATAGCCAGATGTTGGATGTTGAGAGGTAGCTAGTGCAGGGGGGAGCGGTTATCACACCGGCTGAGGTTTTCTCCCGTCCTTTTAATCGCGAAAAGACTTAGAGCTGTTTCTAAGTGCTTCCAAATCAGATAAAACAGACAGAGAAAATCAACTTCTCCATGTAAGTGTGCGCTGCTTTGTGAGGCTGATATGGACCAGAGAGGATTATTCCTGGATGGGAGGCTGGCTTTGGAAGGACTATGAAGATGGGAATATAGACTTTCCTACTTTATAGGATCATGACAATCAAGTAGTGGATGGAAGCCATTCGGGTGTGCCATGCAAAGAGTCTTGAAGGGGAATACAGCAGAATTTCACAGTTTAATACTTCTTAATACTACATTTCTTAGACTTAGTAAACATTTTGCACTGTTTCCTGGCAACTGGGTCTTGTTTGCTACTGTTAACCCCCCTTTATAGCCCAAAGCACAATCAAAAGAAAAAATGGTAGCTGCAGCACTGTACACTTCCAGTTCAGAAAACCCTATTACCTGACAACACTTTCTATTAAACCAACCAGTGAATACAAAGTAAATATTAAAGCAACAGTTGAGATTTTGGGAAATACTCTTGTTTTCCTTTTTGCTGAAAGTTAGAGGAGAAGATTGATACCAGTCTTCTTAATGACAGCGGTCTCTTCCCTAAGCTTGGCACCATAGGTGTCATTTACACTGAGGATGCAGGGGCCGTTTTTTTAAAGTGTATTCGTATTGTTGACTCCATAGTGGCCTAAGGCTTTGCCCTTTTCATGCACGATAATGCAATTTTTCTCCTATATGGTTATCTACTCTGACCTCATATTGAAAAAAATCGCGTATGTTGAAGACCGTCTTTTTATCTGAGCCCTTATGTCTCCACCACTTTTTAACACAAAGTGACAAACTTGTTTAGCACAAAGACTGGGAAAGGGAAAAACTCCTAAAATTAGATATAACGTGTTCATCAGAGGTGAGGACAGGCACTTCTTTTACCTTCTGACAGACAGCCAGGCTAGCAGTTTCACTGTTTCTAGTCTTTGTGCTAAGCCGAGCTAACTGGCTGCTGGCTGAGGCCATAGAATGTACTTGGCACTACGAACTAAAGGTACAGTAAGTAAGCATTTACTAAAAACATCTAAATTAAAACCCATTTTTACATTCGCAGAGTCTTGTAATTTGTGTCTTTTTTTCTGCACACACAAAGCAACATTAAAAAGACTTCCTGCCGTTAACAGAGGAGAGAAAACCAGACTCAGCCTGTCTGACTGAGTGACTGTACTGTAGGTTGCTGTCCCAGCACCAACCCTTTCCCTGGGTGATAGTTAATTACCCTGGATAAATCCATTGGCAATTTGTCAGGCTCTTCCGGTATACCCCCCACGAAACCCAACCACTTCCCTCCTCTCTTCTTCCTCGTTCTAAGCTCATGTAATGAATAACTAATCACTCGGTCCCTGACGAGCGTCCCCAGCCTATTATCTCTTAATTACCCCATTGAGGGGGCATCAACACAGACCAACAGGGGGCGTGCTGTCAAACAAAAATAAAAACATATATGATGCTAATCAATTAAGTTTGTGCTCCATCGTGGATATTCAGTTTCAAAAGCCTGGACTTTGTTGTGTGTGGATGAGGACAGTGTATTTACTGTCAGGTGGTGAATTATGTATGTCACCATGTTTCTGTTCGTATACCTGAGAGGGCAAGCGAGACACTGAGAGCCCCCGGGCTGTGGTGGTTTATGTACATAGAGCCAGAACGAACTGGCTTGTTCTCAATCTCTGCTCGGCTCTCTGACCGCCCCGGCTCCAAATGGTCCTCTTGTGGAGCATTTGGGCCGTGGCAGAAAATGGAGCCTCTAACTCACAGAGTCATTTGCAGATGCGACACTCGGGAATCGAAGCGAGTTGCCACAGAGCAAAGATAGAAATTGGAATTGGCAGCAGACATGAAATGGGGTCAGGGGATTTGTCCCTGAAACACACACATACACACACTTATATATACACACACAAACACGCACAGAACATATGAGTTACAGGGTCCTCTAATTTACAAGGGGGGGTCTATTTAAACAATAGTGTCACCGGCAGTCTTAGAAACAGATTAAGAATAAAAAGCCTAATTTGTAGCTGTCATTTTGAAGAATTCCCACACATGAATTTAAACAGACTCATGCTGACTTGAATCTTCTTGATAGTAAATGTGGTTTGAACACAGGTCGAGGTCACCCAGTCGCTGTGATTGAGCAGATTGTCTAAGCAGTGTGTGAGGCGAGAAAGAGAAATTCCCATACTCCCTGTTCCCAGTCTGAGAAAAGAGCAAAGAAAAGGTTTGAGATCACACAGTTGTCGCTTGTTTACATCAACCGAGTGTCAACCAAGTGCATTTTTTTTTTCAGCGTCCAAAACTGACAGGTGCCCCCTGCCAAGTCCTCTTAATAGTTAAGGTTTTTGAATTTAATCTCACTAATTTCGACATATCCCTCTAAGGATCTTAAAGCTTAACTTCAGAAAAGAAAAAAGACCCTGTACGGCCCTTTATGGAATCCTGGTGTCCGTTTTTTGTCAACCCTTTAGTGAAAGCCTGTCAAAAATGGTTAGCTTCTCCAGTGAAACTACTTCTTTGCATCTTAGCTCCCGGTCTTGCCCTGTGTCTGCACAATTTCTTTCTATCCTCTTGTTTCTCTCCTTTTGTTTAGATAAAGCGAGGGATTAGGAAAGATTTGCCCCCATAAAGTAGTGGTTTGATGGGCTTTTATCCCACCATGTTGCTAAAGCTGTGTAGCCCCTGGATTAGGGCCTGACAATAGGAACCCTTGTGCTGGGCCGCAGCCTGAGGGGCACAACCAAAGACCGGCTCTGAGAAAGAGGGAGGAAACAAACCTGCCAACCTCGATATATCAAGTCTGCCAGAGAAACCGTTCAGAGGAGCAGCCCTGGCTGCAGCATGGTGTGCTGTGTCTACAGGATCATACAAGGATAAACAATAGTGAAAGTGAACAACTTGTGTTTAGCCTCACATGTAGAGAATATCTGTGTCTCTGTTACAGTTTTTCTTTGAACACCAATTTCTATCAGAATTCTTAATGTGAAAAGTTTTAAAGACATTTTTGAAGGGGAACATTTTTACACATCAAACTCTGTTTAGAGGTCTTTGACTGACTGGAGTTTGACTGCATATGTGAAACAGTTATATAAATCCTTTTTTGTCTCCAGAGGGAGCTGCACGAAATCTAGTAAACTGCCTCAAGTGATGTCACTTAAGATTTTGTTGGGCGGGGCTAAAGACTTCAAAAATGCAGTAAATCAGTGGGGAAAGAGTTTATCAGTTTGGTGTCTCTGCTAGATCTAGCAAGTTTCTACGAAATCACAGCAAAGTTAAAACTTTAGGTTCACTTCTCTTGTCACAATGCTTTGCTCATGCTCTGGTTAGGTGAGGCACAAAAAACACTTTGTTATGATTAGGAAAACTTCATGCTTTGGCTTGAAATGCCAATTGGTTGCCACAAATATGACTGGAGAAGTCCCGACTTCCCGTCAAAAATATCTAGTTTTCGTTGCGACAAACTTCAAATTGTTCTGAGGTCTCCTTAAAAATATCCAGCGGTGTCACGCTTACAAATGCTAAAACACAGACTGGAACCACTTCACCACCATCCCCTCCACGTCCCAACAGGAAAGTCAGGTTCTAAACATGTAATGTGAACATGGTGTGAAACGTATAGTAGAAATGTAAATATGGTACGTAGCCTATGACATCTGCAGTTTGCAGAAACATTAACTGCTAACCAGTGTTGGGGGTAGCGCGTTACAGTAATATTTTTAGCTGTAACGGAGTGATAAAACGCGTTACTAATAATGTTTCAGCAATATTTTACCACAGTTATGTCATGAAACGCGTTACAATCCACGTTACCGACCAAAATGAGGCTTTTTTGTTGTTGTTTTTTTAAGAATCCATCCAATCCAGTAATATTGAAATGTAATATATAACTTTAAAATGAAGGTAACTAGTAATATGTAATATATTGCATTTTGAAAGTAACTTGCAAAACACTGCTGCTAACATTTTACCTTGGTAACGGGGCTGCTGCTAGCACAAATTATGCGTAGTCATGGAGTACTCTTTTAAAGCTGCACCAATCAACACATTTACACTTTTAATTAATTAAATGACCAGACAGTATGTAATGTGTAAATTAACAAACACGCAGAGAATTTTCACCTCACGCATCTTTTAGCGCATTGTTTTGGGTTTCTGGCAACTTTTGTTCACTTTTACTGTTGTATTGCTGCAGTTGTTTTGTGCAAAAAAGCTCTGATAAATCGACTGTAGACAACCGGACCAGCACCAAACTGCAGATAGACACATCTAGCAACTAGCTGGTGAACACTGTGGAGCATTTGGCTGCTAAAGAGCCAGATATTGTCCTCAGGAGTTGGTGGAGACCAAAACGGAGCAAAAAATGAGAGCAAATATTTAATTGTATAATTGTCAGGTGGCAAGTAACACAACTCAAAATGAATGCTGATGTTGCTCCGTGTCTGCTGGATGCGTAAATTGGCAATTGTTTGCTGACAGTGGTCAAGTGGACAAAAAAAATGAGTTCATAAGTCTTTAACCAATATTTGTGACTTATTTGTTTTAATATAACTGTATTTTCTCTAAATGTTATGTTGTTATAATAAAAAAGTGTAACTTTGCACTAGCACTAGTTTTTTTTTAGTTACAGGATCTCCATAAGTTAGAAGCCTGATGTATACGTCCGTAAATTGTCTGATTTGTCACAGCAGTAAATAGACTCCCTATCCTTTTCCCTTGGTTATGCAGAATATTGTCTTACACTACATGTAACTTTGGTGCTTTTAATAGATATAAGAGAGGCTGTGTGATCAGAAAATAGAGGCTGTGGAGCCAGAGATGTGTCCATTTAAATCAGATATCCAACACATATGAGGAAAGTCTTAAAGCTGAATGCCCAGCTAATACACAGCCGGTGGATTGCTAATGGCAAGTTGCTTTGTTACTCCAGTCAAACAAGTCCCGAGGAAGCAGTCAATTCCAAACCATACATCAAAATGATTAATTTCACCCAAATGAGCACAAGCTAACCTTGACTAAGAGCATGTGCAGGCCCGAGCAGCTGGATTGAAACCTAATATATTCATGAAGTTAAAGAAAACCTAATGATAAAAGTTAATGGGCTCTGAAGGCTGAAGGCATCAACTTTCTCCTCGATCTGATGTAAAATGCCGCTTGGAAATATAGTGAGTCATTTGAGGGGTAAAATTACAAACGCTCATGCGTTATAAACCTGATTAAAAACTGAACATGATTTATAAATCGCTGCAGCTTCCTCGGCTGAGCTTTGATTCAGGCAGCCAAAGTCCTGATGCAGGGATAAAGTTTTGATATTCAGAGAGCAGGCGGGAGGATGATTGAGAGTAAAGACGATAACTCAGATCTGGGGAGAGGCTTTAACATGATAAAGCTTGAATGCAGCCAGAGTGCAGAGAACAATGAGTGCGGCGATGAAATCCACAGAAATCTGAGATGAATTCGGGGTTTAGAAAGTTAGCCTGGAGCGAGCAGTGCTGAGATCCTGAAGGTGATCAGGATGAGAAGCAGTGTGAAGATGGTAAATAAAGAGATGTGTAAACTAGCCTGCATTCAGGATCAAAAGCATAATCATGGCTGATATGGTTCAGCAAACTAAAACATCTTGAACTTCTGTTTATGTCTTTGAGAGTAAGAAGAACTGAGGTGATTAGTTAATTAATAGGCTGACAGGAAATTAATTGGCAACTATTTTGATGGTTTGAGTCACTTTTCAAGCAAAAATACCAAAAGTTTGGTGGTTGCAGCTCCGCAGGTGTGAGTATTTGCTGCTTTTCTCTGTTTTATGTCATTGAAAATTGATTGTCTTTGGGTTTTGGACTGTTGATCTGACAAAACGAGATACTTGTTGACATTAGCATGAGCTCTAGGTTTTTAAATGTGTATATTTCTCTACATTTTCTGACATTTTAAAGATCAAGAAAATAAAAAGGAGGTTAATCACTTCTGAAAATAACAACATAATGTACAATCCACTTTAAGGGTTTCCCCTACCATTATAAGGCTTAGAGGTGCAGCATCCAAGCCTTTTTTGGGCACCAACTAAGCCGAATAATTGTAAAATCAATGTGGAGAACATCAAAATTAACTAAATTACTTTCAGATTTGCTTGTATTTGGTCTGAAGTTTTCTCTCGACAGCTTTTTTCTATATAATCTGCTCTAGCTTGTCCAACTTTTTGCACACAGACTTGGTAATAATACTGGTCCAAACTGATGTGAAATTGCATATTTTCTAAATTGAAAAACATACATTTTCTTGGGGGAGGATCCTCAGATTTCCCAACAAATACACACACTTGCACTCTTCCACAAACCTCGGGGAAATGCTCATTTTGTCCAGATAAATGTAAAAGAAATAATAAGATAAAGAAAACATACTTTATTGTCTACATTTTGCGTGCAAACGGCAGACATGTGTCTCTGCTTGAATGTGCAAAAACATCACAGTCACAACAAGGCACATTAAAAGACATTAACACAGCAACACATCAGGACATTAAAAAGAGCTCCAGGTGAGCTCAGGTTTAGGACTGAATCAGAAAACATCACATTTTCTTCTCTGCTGCTTGACTTTGCGGGGCTGAAGACACAAACCGTAGTCAAACTTTGAGATAAATATGCTTAAAATGTCATTATTTTCTCAAAAAAATCTGCAATTGTAACCCTGGAGTTTATGTGGATGACACAACATAATTCTGCAGACGGTGAGATGACAAAACAGGCATCACAACTTCAAGTAAACCCATTCAGAAATACTTTTATAAAACTTCACATTTAAGTCCTTTGATCATTATTCTAGAAATCCTCAATATGCATTTTTCTTTTATTAAGAATTTATTCTAAATCTAAATTGTATTCTGAAAATGTAAAATCTGTGTGAAGTGAGTCAGTGTGAGCTTGTTGTCCACTCCACTCCTGCATGGTGAGGAGGGGGGGCTGCTCCACTGGCCTAATATCACTCTAATAGCAGGCCCTCTTGACACTTGCATTAAAGCCCTCAGCCACGCTGGACATTAGCCCGCATTAAGTTCCGTAAAAAAAAGCTGATTTGAGGAAGAGCAGCTGAGAGGAATTCCTTCTCGCTTTAATTGCTTTAGAAACGGTCTCCACAAAGAGACACTGGCCAGATTTACCTCCAGTTTAAGTTCTTATTTCCATCGGTTCACAAGTTAATCCGATTTTTTTTTTTTTTTTTTTTTTTGCCTCCTCTCGACCTAAATGCTCTGCAGCTATACTGACACACAAAGAAGAAAAACAGAAGTTCGGAAATTAAAAGAAAGAAAGAAAAAACAACTACAATTGGAAAATTATTATTATTTTGTGATTCGTTATAACTCACAAAAATGATCATTCACGCACTGATGACCACTTGTTGCTTGTTGTTCACATAGACAAAAGACAAAAAAAAATCCTTTCACTTTTGTTGCTTTATAATTTGGATTCCCCCAATTATATAAGAAGTTTAATTAAAACAGAAAACAATGAGGACAATGGGAGTCTGTACAACTGAACTGTGGGTGAACACGATGCAGTGTAAGATCACATTATAGGCTGTCAGGACTCTGAAGTTCTGCAAATGAATGTGGCCAAAGATCAAATTGAGTTTAGGATTTGAACCCCCCACCTCAACACCACCTTCCTCCTCCTCTCTCACTCTCTCAGAGAAAATTCAACAAAATATGCAAGCTTTACATTAAAAGGCTACTTTCCGCTGCCCTTAATTCCAGCCTAAACGGTTTTTCTTCGGGAGAAGAAATCTTTTCTAAAAACCTTGGAGAAGAGAGGGGCATTATTGTTTTAATCCTCTTACCAGCAGTCATTTTAAGACATTTTTTTGGAGGGTGAAATGGCGTCTTGTCTACCCAATCCTAACCTAAATCCCTCGGGGCCGGGGAGCTGCTGGAGGCAGCGGTGGAGCCCAGCCTGCATCTCTCCATCTCAGCCGCGTTTCCCACCAAACACGCAGTCACACCGAGGCAGGAGGAAAATAAAATTAAAGCACGGTATTAACCTGAAAGTCACCGCGCACAAGTCACTGCAGAGGAGCAGTGCAGGCCGGTTCGCATATCATTTAATTAAGACCTCTGTTGTAAAGCTTTTATTGGCTGAATTCCAGCGTTAAATGTGTTGGAGTTGCTTTTATTTTATTATTTTTTTAAAAAAAGATGATCTGCTGAAGCAAAATATTCACATCAAATTCTTTATTCCTCTGAATTTAAGTCAAGCAAAATTGATAATACTAGACATAAAATCAATATAAAAAGTATTAGCATACAGTCTGCAAATGACCATTTGAGTGTTTGTTAGCTATTTAATTATATTATGAATATTAAATAAACTTAAAACCACTGCTGTGCTTAGAATAAGATAACAGTTGAGGATTTGTAGTTGAAAAAAATCCCTTATAAAAGAAAAAAGTGATAAATAAGTAAAAGTGGCTTTTGCTCCTATCGAGCAACACATTTTCAGGTAGACTCCGAGATATGAAAAATATAATAGAAATAATGGATGATGGAGAAAAGCTTAAATGCATCTTGTCATGCTGAGATCAGTTTTAAAGCATTAAGCTACATTTATTTTTATGTGTAACTTCGTCTTGACATCATCCCCCCAAAACCAAAACCACTTTAATATTAATATTATTGTTATTGTTTTTATTATAACCTCCAAAAATAATAACAGTGAGCTTAATGATACGAATTAAAGCAGCTAAAAACTAATAAGAAAAAAATCCTTACACAGCCCAGAAAATTAAAAACGACTAAATGTTTTTGTTTTTTTTTTTTGTTTTTTTTATTTCCTTCCTTTTTATTTACATAAAAGTCGGCACCTCGGCTGCGGAGAAATGATGTCTGAGGTGAGGAGCGCAGTGACGGAGGAGGGCGGAGGCGCTGTGGTGGAGGAAAGCGACGTGATTGGCACAGAGACGGGAGCGTGCGTGCGCCCCGGTGACCCCACCCGGAGCGCTTTAAAGGCCGATAGATGGCAGCTCAGCATCCTCCCACATCCACAGAGAGGAGAGCCGGAGGACGGAGCAGGAGCCGCCGGGACACTCTCAGGATATCAGACTGAATGAAAACATTAGAGACGTGAGAGAATGAACGAGCGCCTGCGGATTTTAGAGACGAAGATCTGAAAGGACAAATATTCCGGGTGCCGGTGGAAATATTTCGCTTCAGATACACAGAGAGAGAGGAGAGAGGTAAGAAGTCCGTGCGCCTGTACAAGTTGTCTTACTCTCACACTGTCGCATTTGCTTTGCGAGTCTTTTAACTGTCATTGTTTTGTGAATGTTATGAAGTTTTGTTTCGGACCAGAATCAGTCCCATAAATTCGGGGTGCGGAACAACACCGCGACACCGCAGCTGAACATCACGAGCGTCCTCTGCTCATTTAAGAGTTTCAAAGCGTTCAAAGTTTTCAGTGACGCTGACAGTTAAAAGGCGATAAATAACAAGACAAACACGCGTTATTTAATTTATGTTTTTTTGTTTTTTTGTTTACATTTACAGGTTGTTACTTGACTTTTAGGTTCGAAGGGGGACTGTGTAGTTTGGGGGAAATTCAAACTCCGAGTTTTGATTTTTTACAATATTAATGAAGCAATAACACAAACTCATAAGTATTTATTTTTTCCATAACTGAATAAACAAGCTGTTCTCAGAGGAAAATAAGCTCCCCCGGAACACTGTTAAGGTGGCAGGGTCCGCCACATATAAACAAAGTAACACAGTCTGAACCTGTGTTGTCCTCTAAGGTCAGTTTGTTTATTCAGCTTACACAATCATGAAAACAAAGAGTTCCTTTATTTAGTTTGTTTGGGCATTTCTCTTCTCTTCCCAAAACTACAACATGCACCTTTAAAAAAGATCCGCACGCTGCTGAACTGACTGCATGCAACACAGAGCTCCGGCCCCGAGGCAGTCTTCAGTTAAATGCTTTATAACTCATAAATCCACGGCAATTAGCATAATTAGCCTTAAATCAGAGCCGGCGGCTGTGTGACATTGTCCTGAAAGAAGAAGAGCCTTATGTTGAATTTTTAAGCTGCAGATTTAAAAAAAAAAAAAAAAAAAATCGAACAGATTACACGAATCTAGCCAGAGGCTGGTGTGGTAGAATAATGCAAAGAAACACACATGTAAAAAAAAAAAAAAAAATGTTATTGTATTGGTTGCACGTTTTGATCACACTCACACACGCGCGCGCACAGCCTGCCTCATCTTTCACGTGTCAGGCCCTGATGATAAATTAATAGCCTCCTATAGCTGGAGCCTATTTGCACCCACATTAGACAGCAGCCCGACCTGACCGGGGATCCTGCTGCATATTTCACTGAAGACCTGTCACACGTCTCCGGCAGCCTCCGGGCGTCTGAGACTGACCTGGGACCCGCCACAGATTGAAATAAACCGCCCCCCACTCGAGTCAGACTCTCGGGGAGCAAAGTAAATATTTGGACGCACCTGCTGTCAGTGCAGCCTGCGGAGCCTCGACAGCGTGTCAGCGCCACGGAGGAAGTATTTCCAATTAAAAAAGTCCGCAGACTGAATGTTTAATTTGATCGTATATTATTATTATTATTATTATTATTATTATTATTATTATTATTATTATTATGCATGTGGGTTTTTTTTCCATTAATTTGGTGGACCACAATAAAAAGATTAACTATTATCTGGGCCACTTTCATAATGCAAACATATATTCTAACTTTTATATTTACTTTTATTAATATTACTACAAAATTATTTCGCTTTCTTACTGCTGGTGAAGGCCTATGCTTCATTGTATTTTATAGAATTAAGTGCTAAACATAAATTGTAATAATTGTTTTCTATTTGAATCGGCTATTTATTTTTTCTGCACCTCGACTAAAACTCGATCTGTCCCAAAATGATTCAGTGTTCACCTGCTCGTTCATTAGTTTTCATCGTTTTTTTTTTTCCTGAAAGCTTCCATCAAACCTTAGCTATAATATAACTGTACATTAAAAGTTTCAAACCAAGACATTTATTTGATCCCCTAAAGGTTTAAATGTGGGCAAACACTCCGAGAGGATAAAAAAAAACGCTTTCTAAAATGTTCCGTTTCGTTTTGCCTGACTGCAATCCCACATGAGCGGTGTCAGATGAGTTATTCATCTCTTTGAAATTATAAATATAATTATAATAAAATGAAGGAATCATTTTTTACTTCGAAGCGCAGCTTTTTAATGCTCACCTGTTGCCATTTCAATTAGTCAGGCTGCAGCACACACTGTCACAAAAAGATGTTTTTAAAGGCGCTACAACTGGAAACCAGACTGTTGTGTTTAATTAGGAGGCCTGACTCTCACACAGCTCGTCTTTCTCTCTGCAGACAGCTCGCCAGTCATGCAGCACTACGGGGTGAACGGCTACTCTCTCCACGCCATGAACTCACTGAGCGCCATGTACAACCTCCACCAGCAGGCGGCGCAGCAGGCCCAGCATGCGCCTGACTACAGGCCCTCGGTGCATGCCCTCACTCTTGCTGAGAGACTGGCTGGTAAGAATCAGTAGCTCATTTTGTCATTAGATTTTTAACATTAATTGGAGGTGTCCATCTTTTACAAGAAACAATGATTCAAATCGTGACCATTGATCTCTGGGTGATTGAATGCCCTCTGACCCCGGCCTTCATTTAAACTGGTCGTGTTTCTTGTTTCTCAACGGCTGCACATTTCAAGACATTATCCTTGAGGCCCGGTATGGCTCCCAGCACCGAAAGCAGCGGCGAAGTCGGACAGCCTTCACCGCCCAGCAGCTGGAGGCCCTGGAGAAAACCTTCCAGAAGACCCACTACCCTGATGTGGTGATGCGTGAGCGTCTGGCCATGTGCACCAACCTGCCCGAGGCACGCGTTCAGGTAAAAAACCCCTCAGAGTGAATTTATCTCCTGGGCTGTTTGCTTGTTTCACTCAGAGATAGTCGGTTTTGAAAGCTAAAAGGTGAACTTTAATGCCATCTTGTGTGAAGGTGTTGCATAAAGTGAAGACAAGGCGGTTAAAGTTGTCTGTCGATGCATCTGGCAGGTCTGGTTCAAGAACCGCCGGGCCAAGTTTCGTAAGAAGCAGCGCAGCCTGCAGAAGGAGCAGCTCCAGAAACAGAAAGAGGCATCCGGAGCTGCAGAGGGCTCTACAGACGAGTCCAAGACTGACCTCACCACCACCACCAGCAGCAGCACCACCAGCAGCAGCAGCACCACCCAGGTCCCTGAAGCCCACACTCCTCCTCCTCCCTCCTCCTCCTCCTCCTGTCACTCAGAGACAGAGAGGCTGGCAGCCTCACGGCCTCAGCCCGGAGAGATGAGCGTGGAAGTCAACGTCACCTCCCCAGAGCCGTCAGACAGCGAGTCAGCAGCAGAGGACAACGCCGACAGAGAGGAGGACGAAATGAGAGGGGAGACAAGGGTGAAGATCACAGAGGAGATGCAGGGGGAGGGCGGATTGCAGCCGGGGAGCAGCTCTCCATCCTGCAAACGGCTGAGCCCCACATCAGGTAAACATATCGCTGATCTGATGAGGGCAGCTACTCTTTCTGTCATACTGATTATGTGTGTCATATTAAAGAATCTAATCATATCTAAAGGCTTAACAAAAGCCCACAATTTACAGGATACACACAAAAAATATCTATGCAAAACATGTCAGTTTGTCTCCATACATACTAAAGTCCTCCTCCTGTCTTCCTGTCTCTCAGACTCTCCCCTGAGCTCCCCCGCCCTGCCGTCCTCCAGCAGCGCGTCCAGCGGTTTGGCACAAAGCAACTCCTACGCTTCGTCTCCTCTCAGCCTCTTCCGGCTGCAGGAGCAGTTTCGGCAGCACATGGCCGCCACCAACAACCTGGTGCACTACCCGTCCTTTGACATGAGCACGCCATCCTCTCTGCCCTACCTGGGCATGAACGTCAACATGCCGTCCCCGCTGGGCTCGCTGCCCTGCCAGTCCTACTACCAGACCCTGTCGCAGGCCCAGCAGGTATGGAACAGCCCGCTGTTGCAGACGGCGCCGGGCAGCCTCCCCGGAAGCCTCAACAGCAAGACCACCAGCATTGAGAACCTCCGTCTGAGGGCCAAGCAGCATGCAGCATCGCTCGGATTGGACACGCTCCCCAACTGAAGCTCAGGCTGCTCCTTCTGTGTGTTCGCCCACTAGTCAGAGCCGTACCTATGAGTTATGGTCCCAGTCAACAGGAGGGGACTCTGGGCCCCCCTTCACTTTCCTCTTCGCCTCTCATGTCAGCAACAATGTGTATTCACCCTAAACTCAGACACATCGCCAAAAACTCATTGAGCTGTTTTGGTCCCTACAAAATTGGCCATCTTAACGATTTCAAATTTCAAAAGTCCTCTGTCCTCTTCTAAATTTGTGCTCGTTTCCACGTTATTTTAATTAAACAACTGCTTTTTATTTATTTATTTTTTTTGCAGCTTTCTAGATTTCAAATAAATCCAATTTCAAAATCAGAACCAAGCAGATAAAACATATTTTTCAGGCACATGTGAAGACCACAAAATGTTTTTTAGAGCAGCACTTTAGTTCGGGGGCCCTGGGTAGTCGTCACACGTTTTCCCCTTCACCTCATCGTCATCGTATGGGCATGCAGCTGACCGCTGGGAACACAACAGAACATGAAGAACATCTCACCTGGATAGACTTAACAGAAAATAAGATTTTAACAAGAACTCAATGGACTTGAAAATGAAAAGCATCCCACCTGGACTGACTGAACTGTGCTTTTAGCCTGTGGATCTTTGCTTGTATTCGACTTCTCTTCAGCTTCCTCTGTGAAGTCCGGGCAGAAAAGTTTTGAACTGCAGAGCTGTCAGCCTCATTCCAGGACAGATATAAGATATTAAAATATTCTATGATTCAACCCCTGAATGGGAACTATGCATGCATGCACCCCTCTGAAGCATGGCTTACAGCCACAAGACACAGAATGAAGTCACATCATATCTGATATCAGAAATAAAGCTCAGATCGCTCAATATAATCCCCCATTCAGCTGTATTTTTTTGTAGATGACACGTGACTCTCCTTGTTTAAGTTACAGCACTCAGCTCAGCCTGCAAAGAATCCGGTGAGCGTTGTAAATATCCCTCGGTGTTCGCCTCCGGCCTGGCTGAAGAGTAACTCCTCATGTGAAGGATTCAAGATGAAATGTTCGATTGCAACTGTAGCTTGAAGCAAAGGACCTATGGCAGAAACAACATAAGAGGAGACACGGTGACAAATAAAATGAACCTGGCCGACTTTTTTGTTCACTTGGGTGCCAGACTGAACTCAACAGAGACGCCACTTTTTCTGAGCCAATGACTTCAGCAGAAAGACGCACAGGCCCATTCTCTATGTATTATATCGCTATAGATTCAAGACATGTATTTCTCAATTGTTTAAAATGTGAGTAATTTATCTGTTTAATGCAAGGGAATAAATCACACCTAAGAATGACTCATGTTCTCAGTGTCGTCGGTTGGGAATATAAGACGGAAATATTTGCCCGCACTGTCTCGCGTTGCCTCATTTTCCAAAGCAAAGACGGAGCTTTAAAGGTCCAGTGTGTAGGATTCAGTGGCATCTAGTGGTGCGGTTGAAGATTGCAACCAACGAAATACCCCTCGCCTCATCGTCTTCTAAGCGCTCCCTTTACAGATAAAAAAGGCTCATTCTAAGGTGACAAAAACGATTCTTAGTATCAGGTGATTATACACCAGAGAAAACATAATTATGAATATTATATTCCATTTCCGCCAATAGATTCCCCTAAATTTTACACACTGGACCTTTAAGCTACAGCATGACTCAAGAACCTCTTAGTAAAAATGTAAGATAAGAAATATACATGAGGAAACCTTTCTCGTACAAAAGTTCTACATTCAGATCTGAAGTTGAACGGAAGAAATAGAGACACTCTGCAATATCATTAAAATTCTCATTTTCTTAACGGCAGTTTTGTATTTTCAGACGTTTTTCTGGGTTTCTGTATCTTTTAACCTTTCTCAGCTTAAATGCGAGTCAGAAGGAGACCAGACAAGCGTCTATCTTGAACCAGGACTTAATCGAACACAACCAACATGCAAACATGCACTCACATGAAGGCCTGAAAGGTGAATTATGTAAAAAATTGGCCACTCATTAAATTCGTACTACTCGTATTCGTACAGGGCAGAATATCACCAGAGTGACTGCGAACTACTGTAGCTGCCGTTAGCTAGATAGCTCAGTTAGGCGTGCAGCTAGCGGTGTTTAACCGTTTACACAGTTAGCACAGGAGCTTCGAACCCGGATGGGCTGGGGTTAGCCGGTTAGCATGCTAAACATTGCAACACAATACACAGAAGTCATTATGTCAAAACTGTTACTCCTCCACATTCTGTTGATACATTTAGTGAAACATCCAAACAACATTTTCTCAAAGTTTCTCGAGTGACAGGAACTCGGAAACAAGAGAGGGATTAGTTTAGTGTGTGCCGACTCCAGCTCCTCTCTGACAGAAATGGGAATCTAAATTTTGATTTCCTTACATATGACATTCAATATTGTATAGTAAAAAAAAAAAAATTGGTTAATATGTCCTCCTGAAGACACCTTGACGGAACCGTAAATAATTTAGACACAGGAGGTCTTCCATCCTCGATGGTGAGGTTTACATACCACATGCGGGAGAGCCTGCCACTTGTTCACCCAGTGCAGAATAACTAATCCTAAATGAAATGACTGAAGCACAGTGTCAGGCTCTAAAGAGTCTCCAATCCACCAGCCACCCACCCACCCTTCACTCTCTCTCTCCCTGCTCCCCTCTTCCCCCACCCTGTCAGCCGAGGTTTGGCTGCACCGAAACAGAATGCTTTGCCATAAGAAGATTACCTTTGGTTGGGATATCGATGGATTAAGTAAGAATAGAATGAGATAAAATAGAACTGAAAGGGTTCCTGGAGTCAGCAAAGTTCAGACACCTGTTTTTTTCCTGGTCTTTTCCCGCTTCCTCGCTCCATGACCGTAAAGATTATATCACTGTCTTCATGGAGAAAGGGAGGTGAGAGGGTTGGGGGGGGGATTTAGGATCGGGCAGGTTACAGTGCATAAAAATAATTTTGGGGCTGCAAAGACGATTCGTACAACCGCCTTTGGGCTTTTTTTAGGCATACTCTTTAAGTACGTGGTCAATTTGTCATGAATGTCTGTGTTTTATGTGTATGTAACGATCATATGGGTGTAGGTTAATGGGAATGCTGTGTTTGTGTGTGTGTGTGTGTGTGTGTGTGTGTGTGTGTGAGAGAGAGAGAGAGAGTGTGTGTCTATGGCAGCTAAGCCGCTGAAGGTTTCCAGGAGCTCTTTGATGTGTATCTGGGCAATGCGCTATTAGAGGGATTTTCCTAGTTGACAGCTCAGAGAATGTGTGGAGGAATTGCGATGCCAGCGGGCTAAAAGAATGCTGGAAACAGGATTAGGATCATATTCTGGCAGCTCCTGTCACTTCATCAATGGGCTAAGGTTTCCTCAGTGACAGCCCTCCTTCTCTGCCCGGCTAAAACCTTTAGTGGGACCATAAAAGGGGTGAGAGAGGGGAAAAAACAATGATTGAATGGTGTGCTATGATTTCTGTGCGGGGTTTGCTCTGAGGGCTTTGTGTTGGGAGGTCTGAGGGGGACGGCGTTGATTTGGAGGGAGGCGTAGGTCATGGGGATGAGAAAAAGGGGGCTTTTTTTTGGGGAAGGGGGGGGGGGGGGGTGGTGGTCTTTCTTGAAAGTTTTAACACCCAAATCCCCATGGCAGGGCATGTGGAGGGGTTTTATACTGATGCTGGCGGACAGGGACGGCAGCTTGGTGTACCGCAGGGGACGACAGCAGCAGAGGCAGCAGCAGGTGGGGAGGGAGGGAGGGGAGGGTGCTGTTTCCTGAATCTTCAGGGTACGGTTTGTCTGTATACCTGTCTTCACCAAGTGAGACCTGTCATGTAGTAATGCCACAGCTACATTAGGCTCTCTGTTCTGATTGGTTTATCTTATTTTATTGATGGATTCTTCTTCTTCTTCTGATATTCTCTCTCTATCTCTCTCTCACTCTCTCTCTCTCTTTAATTGTATCCTTAAAGATACAATATGTAATCAAAAACCACCAGACCTGTGTTCATGAGCATAGAAATCATTTAAAATATGGGTGGGACAATCCAATGAAATATCTGGGTGTTCTCCCCTGGAAAACTTTTAACAGAGTAGATGTCATTTCCTGTTTCCTACTTCCTTTCAGTAGATGGATTGACACTTTTATCTAGATAAACTAGCTTGAGAAAAAGCTGTGGGTACATTTTTATCCAGATGACATATTTGAGGACACGGGCCCCTGATATATAGACTTTTTCTGGGCTAAAAATACATATTTGCCAAAATTTCAAATGGCAAGTAACTTAACATTCAACACATAGAACCAAAAAATCTCATGAAATTTCTAAATTAATGTGACAAAATGAATTACCAATAATGACTCAAAGGGGCTGCCGCTTTTTGCTGTTCTTCATTGAATATGTTTCACAATCGCAGTGTACAGTAGTTATCAGGTGCCTGTTGTAGCACTGCAGTAACGGTTGAAAGATTTAGAGAGAATAATGAAAAATAAAAGCATACAGCCGAGTGAGCCACATTTTCATCACCTTTTCTGTGTTATCATGTTTTTTGATTCAGGAGAAATGATGCAAAGTACAGAATTCAGTTATGGCGGAAAGTAAAATGGCCGCCATGAGGCGTTTTTGCAACAGTTCCATCTCTGAAAATGTTCAGGGCCCCAAACTGTATAGCTGTACCACGTGTCATGCTTTTTTTTTTTAAAAAAAGGGTTAGTTGCAGTGTTCCCTCATTACAATTAACATGGGCACTGTAGTTGATCTTCAGTCCCAAATACACCGGATTTGTATTTTACAACAGTGGTGTTACATTCTGTGAAACTGTGGGGGGCGCCAGATCGCACAACATTTCTACATAATGTTGCTTTAAGTGACATTGCTAAAAAGTTGCAGCACCTGGTTGTTCTTGGAAATGACTGAGCCTTTTAAAAGATCAACGTATATAAATTCACATACACTATTCATGCAGTATATATGTTTTAAATCTGTTCTTTAAGATTTATATCTTCAGTAGTGACACATGTTCTTGGAGCCAAGTGACACAGGCTAACATGACTAACACAGTGTTGTTTTTTGTCTTTTCATGGGATTTGTTGATGGTGAAAATATTAAAATATAAAATATTATATATATAAATAAATATATATATATATATATAGTATTGCCAGCCTTATACTTTAAACCTTTAATCTCAAGCAAAACGAGACACAGCATTTAACACCCTCCATAGGCCCTGAGAAGGAATACGACTATGTTATAAAAGTAGTTTCTCACATGTAAAAAAGCATTCAATCACATTTTTATCAAATATAATAGATGGCACATGTAATTTTCAAAAATGTCAAATTTGAAATGAAAGACCTTGCATGTGGGAACCACAATTTCACCTTTAACAGCACACATAAAACAGATCCAGGTGAAAAATGTGATTAACTTTACATATTAAAAATCACATGTGAAAGTGTGAAATACAAACAGGAGTAATGCATATAACAAACATCTCTCATCACCTGTATGGTCAAGCAGACCCGATCTTTGGGGCATTTTTTTTTTTACTTTCTTTCCAAAGCTGTAGCACTTTGGATCACTCACTGTTCAGGTGTTCAGGTACGTCATTTGTGCTCTAAACTGAATTTTTTTTTTTTTTTTTTGGGGGGGGGGGGGGGATTTTGAGGTGCACCTTCTGCAGAGGTTGTGTTGCAGAATAGTTCTCGACTTGGCTTATGGGGTGGTCTCTGCCATGCATCTTGGACCAGCTGTCTCCACACTCCTACCAAAACCCCTTCCCCCAAGAGTGTAACTCCGTACTTTGCTCACCCATGTGAAACAATACTTTCACAATACCACAGGAGTTTGATTGTTGGCGACAAGTTATATAATGCCAGGAATTACAGACTAGCATGCAAATGCTAAATCCTCCTCTCTTTCTCCTGAGAAGTGGATGAGACGGACTATATCTGCAGGCTTCACTCTGGCTCCCCAGCTTTGTGCTACAGAGACGCTCTCCTTTCTCCCCCTGACTTGGGTGATAATCCTGACACGCACTGTCTGCATTTTTTACTGTACGTGTTTAAGCGCATTTGCAGAGCATTTATCTCTCCAATGTAAACCAATTTGGCTGTAAGGGCCTTGGGCCAAGCAAGGCGCTGGAGGGAAGAAAGGAAAACTCAGACCTAGCAGATGTGCAGAGAAGGGAGGATGGGAGAGCTGGCGAGGACGCGGGGGTTGATGAACAACTGAATGCAGCAAAAAAGGGAAAGCGGAACTGTATGGGAGAAAAAGACTGTCCCTTGTCCGAAGGGTAAGCTTTTGAAACTTGGGATAGGGGCCTTTAAAGCCGATAGAACGTGGATCACTGAATTGTTGAGTCACAGAATCTGAGAAAATCATACGGAGCTCTCAGTTAATCCTGTCATAGTGAAATCGGTGGGCATACTTTGGGGATCCCAGCCCCTTCTGAAGAAATTTGGAGCCTGCTGTATTGACAGAGCTGCTGTTTGATACCGCCTATACACCTGTATCAGCTGTCTGTTAATCTGCCTTCCCCTCCTCCCACTAGTCCTCCACAGCACGTCGCCTCTGCTGGTAGTAATGGCTGATGAAATGGACCAAAGACCTAAAAGCTGCCAATCTTGCTGCTTCTTGATGTCTGCTGTAAGTGGCTCTGGTTGCAGGCTGAACTTGTCACTTTGATCATCTGAAAGGCAGGAGCCCTGCTGTGTCAAACATTACTACCTGCAATTCTGTGGAGCCATAAAGACTATGGGCTCCTTGGTCCCTGAAATGGGACATTAAGACAGAATCATCCTAGTTTAGTTGGGGCGATATCAAGGTGTTTTATTTGCTGGCACACAGGCAGGGTCTGAATGTGTTAGGATTGCTTTTAAAGTACCTGATCTTATAGTCTAAGGTTCCTGTAAATGAGGTGTTTGCTGCTCTTATCAATGAGACGTTACATGAGAAGAGCACTTTGGCCTGCCGGGGCTTTTGGATGGTTCTGCTGTATGATTACAACAGGCTGAGCTTTGGCCAGATGCCCTCAACATCTAACTTCTCAAACTCTTCCATTATACTGTCCTACTTTTGTTTTTGCGTGAAATTCTGGATATTATTCATAGCATCACAACTACGACATGACAGTTAGAACATTTTCTCAGTCAAGCTGTTTCGACTCGTAGATAAAAGTTGCAAAAGTCTGTAGAACTCTGTGTTGACTGTAAGTGGGATGGACAGTAGCAGCAATGCTTTCATATTTGATCTTTTATGCACACATGCACCTCTTAAACACAACCAAATAAACAGTGCAGTCTCCTTCATTACCAGTGAATGAACCCTGATTACCTCAGCCAAGGAGGTTATGTTGGTGCCCACGTCTGTTTGTTGGTTTGTCTGCAGGATTACACAAAAACAACCGAACGGATTTTCCATGAAACTTGGATGGAGGATGGATCTCGTCCCAGAATAGATCTCATTAACTTCGGTGCGCATCCGGATAATGGGACGGATCCAGGAATTTTTTTTCTCACTTTTTTTAACATTGTGAGATAAGGTGTTTTTCGACATTTTCGTTAATTTCTCAGGGAATAATGCATGGATCTTGATGAAAAATATCCAACGTATTAAGGTAGCTGGTATCAATGAGTGAATACAATTTACTGCAGACCCTAGATCAGCTGAGCAGTTACGGTTGGTTTAAAATTTGGAGTGATGCAGGGCTATCGAGTTTGATACTGGACTAGGCTTGATTAAATTAAAGGGGACTGTTGGCGGAGGTAAGCGCTCTACAGTTTTCAGTGGTGATCCATGATGAAAATCTTTGGAATTCAGCGGATGTTTCTTTACTTGTAAAGTGATAGACAATATTCATTAAAGATAACAGAGATTGTTTTTAAGCAAAAATAAGCACAATAACATCAAAACAACCTAAAATTATCTCAAGCAGGTTGAAACAAGTATTTAGTAAGTCCAATTTTTGACATATTGTCAGGCTGCACCACAAACTTCTTAACGCTTAACGCTAAATGAAAACAACACACAATTGATGAGAAGTGTTTATGATCTGAGTTTTACAAGCACCAACACTGAAATCTGCAGGGTTGTCATGGGAACTCCTGGCCGCAGATTCTGTGTGGACCTGGATATTAGATTAGATTAGATATTATTTAGTTTTTTCACAACAGGTCTGACAGTCAGTTTTGAAAACTAGATAATACACCAGGACTAGCTCGACAAAGTTTTGGTTGTGGTTTTGGTGAGCATTAGACGAGACACCAGTTATGTTGTGTTGGGTGTGTAGTCTGTCTAATCAGCTACTTTCACATTCTTATACTTTATTTGACAAACATAGTATGTGTAATTCATGGCACGATACAAACGGGAACAAAAGGTGATTTGTCTCTCGCCATTCACTACCATGCTTTTTTTTTTTTAAAGTACCACAGTAGTCCACCAGATGGGGCGTGCCCTCACCTCTCGATAACATCAAATCTTTATTACAGGTTTACAAAAGTGACAAATGTGTTTTATGCTAGTATTGTGTTATGTGTAAATAAAATGAGATTAGGATTTCACCATTTTGCCTTTGAATACAGATTTTTTTTGTTTATACTGCTATTTGGCAAACTGATAAATATTCTTTTGCACTACATACCACTTTTGCTTTGATCATCTGTCATGTTTTTCAAGTGCCACAATATATAAATTGATAAAATACTACACGATTGGCAAATTGGTAAATGTATTTAATGGGCCAATTTTGAAGGCTGACTTTGTGCATGTGTGTGTGTGTGTGCATCTGTCATTGCTTCTGTCTCAGATCCTGAGGGATTTATGAACAATGTCAAGTTCCCTCTGAAGACCTGAGTCTCTTCACTGCCTCTTAAAGCTTAATGCTCCCTGACTGAGTGGCACAGCAAGAGCCACACACTCTCTCTCTATGTGCCACAGATAATGCTAAGAACAACCTCTCAATTCCAGCTCTCCTCCTCGCCTAATGTGCCCTCCTTCCACTACCGCACGCACACGGCCATTTCCATTCAATGAGACAGCAGTGCAAACGTGGGTGATTGTAATGGAAAATGCTAACATTGTCCCTAATGGTTTCCCATCCCAGGAGAGTTTTGAAACATATGTAAATTTATGTAAACCCAACAGAAACACATATTTACAATAGCACAGGGTAATCACAATATGACGACACGGTGCGCTGGCCTTGTAGATGGAGGCGCCATGTGTCATTAGTCACCTTTATCTCTTTTCTGTTTCCTGCTATGGCATGAGTGCAACAATCACTCACAAAAGAATGAAAATGATCTGCGCTCATCTGTGGCACAGTGATAGAGAGGGAGAGGTGGAGGATGAGGACGAAGGTAAAGAAATAAGGTTTTTATGCCCTCACCTCTGCTCGATGACTTGATGGTGTACACACTTTATAAACTCAGATCATTAAATATTCAACGACAAACGGGTTAACTGTACAGGTTTTACATTTTTGTAAATATCAGAAAACAAAATGGGTCACACAGACGAGCAGAGGAAGGAAGAGAGGATCACGTCTGACCTGTTCAGGATGGGTCACAGGTGACTTATTGAAATTTCAACATTTCTGTTGTGGAGACAAATGACAGCAGTGGATCCTCATATGAGAAATCAGTTACTTTATTTCATTCTTACTATCATATGACAGAAAACAGTTCTTGTAAAAAGACTAAAATGATTGAGGAGACAGTATAATTTTCCATATTCATTATAAACACTTTCCTCATGTGATTTGCGGTGCCTCTTGTTGTGTTGTTAATGTGGATTACATTTTTTAAAACACGCAGTTGCTTTTCGTGCTATGAAAATATTAAACAATGCCAACTCATTTCATAAGTTGATAAGTACAGAAAAGGTGCGAACCTGAACCAATAAACATGAATAGTACCATAAAAAATTTTACAGAAATTTTAAGTGAAACTTCCACAAAAAAATCAAAAAGTCAAAATCAAAGAGCAGAAAACAACTGATCCTTAAAGAGCAGAGGAAGGAAACTCAAAATATTCAAGATTTCAAGTACTCAACTACCTTTTACAATATAAAGCAACATTAATCGTGTTAACCTTTAATCACTTTTCATTTCGTTGTACAGGAGTGTTGTCTTGTGTTCCTGAATTTCCTTCAGGGAATTAATTAAGGTTTACCTTATCGTGTGTTATGTGCAGTTATTACTACTTCAGAACACCTTCATCACTGGCTTATTGTTTGTGTTTTAAAATTCATTAGTTGAACTCAAAGCAAAGTTAATCTGAATTCCTGGGAGTAAGCAGCCCCACCTGTGGCCTCCAGGCTTTACTTTTTGTTCTGTTTGACCAGTTGTTCCACTTCCTTCATGAAGCGCAGGCAGAGCTCATCCTGCCACGGCAGGGCGACACACTGCACCGCCACAGGCAGACCCTCGCCTCCAGACACAGCCTGTCACCAAACACAGGATCCAGTCAGTCAACAGTCAGTAACCAGACCCATCACAGTCTTCTGCCTCCACCTACTGACCAACTGTGGAACTACTGTTGTAAGGGGTTACTCAAATGGCCTGAGACTGAAGCTTGGGTTGACACAGAGGAACATACAGTTACGTGCAACAGCAGGGCCACACCACGGATAGATTACTGAACAGGTCTCTGTATTAAGTTACTGTTAACATTTCTTGTTGGAAAGTCACAAAATGACCTCGAAGAAATGCAACACAAGACACAAAATGACTACAAAGTGGTGAAAAACGTCCACATAGAGACATGAAAGGACCAGAAAAACACACTAAAGAACCACAAAGGCACACAACAAAAATCAACAAAATGCAAGACGACAAAGGAACCACAACCACTCAGTCAGTTGTGGGTTTCTTGCTCCTAGGAGAGGTGGGGGGCCCATTGTATCATAATCAATGTAAGCTGAATTTTGTAATTAGAAATAACAGCAAGGTTTGGGCGATATCCAAAATTTTATGTCACGATATTGTCCTGCCCATTCATCACAATACACAATATTATCGTTTGTAATTTGTAGTTGATTAGTAGTATGAATAGTATGGAAGAATAAAGGACTGACAGGTTAATATGCTGTTCAATTCTTTACTTCTCCCTTTTCAGCAACACATACAACACTTTTAAATAAGAAAATAATATTAAATATGCACTTTTAAATTAAAAATTTAGAGCCAAGACTGATTTGCAAACATAACAGAATAGCCTACAATATTAGGTGCAGCTAGTCTGTCACTGGTTCTCTACCCTCTAAACTTTAAAGGGACAGCCAGGTGTGAATTAACACTGTAATCAATCAAAATTAAAAGTTAAAATACAGTCAGAGCAGTTCCTCTTAGGTGAGGAACCACAGAGCCGTTTCATATTCGATATTGTGAAAAATAGAATATAAAAAAAATATTAATAAAAATATTAGATGGCAAATATTGCAATACTTGATCACATCCAATATCAGCCAAAGACTAATAGCAGCTATTTATTGATATTGTTTCATATATTTATTTATATTAGAAAATGTGTTTACTGACATTAATCTATTGTGCACTGGAAATAATATTTAACTATTAACAATATACAAGGTCAGGACTTTTAACTTTAGTCTTAACACATCTTTACTCATTTTACAACTCATTTTCTTCCTCTTCTTTGAATTGTGGGCACCCATTCAAAAGTTGCATTCCAATGTACAGCTGAAACGATTGAAAATCAATTGTAAGTCTTTTTTGTTTTTTAAAGCAAACTGCAAAATACGAAAAAGAAAATACTGGTTCCAGCTTTTCATATGTGAGGGTTTGCAGCTTTAATTTATCTTTATCTTATCCGATGTATCGTGTCTATCATCTTGAAAGAGTAGGTTGACCAGGCAGTTGGTTAAATAAAGTAAAACTGTGTTAAGTTGAAATGCTTCATGCTCTTTGCTCGCCCTTGTGGCCAACAATTGCTCACTGCAACTATTTGCGCAGATGACTTTGACATGTCAGTCTCCTCTCGCTGGCACGGGTCTTACCTGTTTGAAGAGCTTGTCCAAGTAGTCCTGATAATTGCCCTTATAGTGCTTGAGTTTCTCCTCATCCTCTGCTGTTACCGTGGAAACAGGAACAACACCGGCAGGAAAGTTGAGGAGATTGTAAAGTATCATGGAAGAGCCAGCACCTGGAAGGACAAAAATGTTTTGACTGGTTGTTCACTGTGCTACACTGGGTTATATTGTTGCTGTTCTGTACAGTAATCAAATGATAACGTACAGTGCTGTGATAAAGATGGACACAACTATATCTTCATCTGTCTGATCTGATCATTCACAATGCTCTTTCAGGTATTACACACACAACTGTTCAGGGTACCGTACAGGTTAGTTTGCCACAGTATGAGAAGTTGAAGGCCGGTCCGAGAACAGGGCACAGCAGCACGTCTATGTTGCATCTTCTCCACTCTGCTATCGTTTCATGAATGTAGTCCTGTTGATAACACAAGAGCATTCGATTTTACCTGTATACATTCATACATGCACAAGCATCATTAGCTGACAGTAACGGTACCTCAATAGCACTTTGATGCTTCCACTGATATGCAACCGATCTAAAAAACAAGGCAGGAAAAGAATTAGTATGTTTTGTTCATTTATCCATTTCATACAATCGCTAAGTAATAAAAGCTCAAGCACAAATGAAAAAATTCCTTTCTCACCCAACTCCACAGATACCACTGCAGATGGAAGCAACACGAGGAGCCTGCAAAAGACAAGCATGACACAAAGCACAATTTGAGGTATTAAATCACACTGCAACTGTTTAATCAAGGTCATTTTCAAATCAAGAACAAGCTCACTGTCCCTGAGGAACAATTATATGTTCATTAGTTTATATTTACACGTCTATTCACACATGTCACTAAAGAAGAGAACTCACCAGAGGCTTATTTTTTCACAAATGTCACACTTAACAGCCTCAGTCTAGATTTAACACTGCTACAGTATGTTCTGATTATACTACGACTCATTAACTCTTTTGCTGGCATATTGAGGATCCTGCCTAGCTTAATAATCTCTATAATAAAGAGCATTATGACCAAGACTTTAATATTATTATTTAAAATGATTTCTTGTGATTTCACTTTTCTTTTGGCCAATCTCATCATATTGTAGCCATGAAGTTCAAACTACGCTTTGTATTGTAAAATGATGTCTCTTATGTAAAGAGAGACAAAGTCAGCAAGAGAAAACCTGCATATTATAATTATATTTATTCATGAGGTTCAAATTGAAGTGCTTCTGGCAGTGTAATACATTTTTCCCATGGTTATTTGTACAAAATTATTTCTTATTTAGTATGATTATATTTTTGTTGTTATTCTTCCTCAAAGACTCACCAGAGGCTTGAGGAGGAATGAAACAGTTTTCTTCCACCACTTCGGAAGAGAGTAATGGATAACCTGGTCTTTGACACAGGGGTCGAGGGGCCCCCCCTCCCTGAAAATACAGAAAACAATAATTGATTATTGGCACACAACAGAACAATGTGTTTGAAGGGATTGTAATTTGGTTTACTGTATCAGCAGAAACGTAAAAAGTTGTTGCGGCCTATTTGGGTATTGTGTGATGCGACGCGGGGCATCAATGGATCTGACTTGTTCCAGCATATCTCGTGGGTGGTCACACAACGGTGGTCGATCAGATTGAGATCGTAGTTGGTAGTAGTATTGGAGTGTGAGGGCCATTCTACTTCTTAAGCTTTCTGTCATGTTTCTTGAGCAATTCATTAATGATTTTTGTGGTGTCGCAGGGTGTGTTGTCCTGCTGGAGTGGCCACTGCCATTAAGTAATGCTGTACTTGGTCTGCAGTAGTGTTTAGATGGGTGGTGCGTATCAAAGAACATCCATCTGAATGTCTGGACCCAAGGTTTCCCAACAGAACATTGCATTGTAATTAGATGATCAATGTTATTCAGACATCAGACAGATGGATGTAATAGACCGGTGTAAAAAAAAAAAAAGTTTCACAATTTAAAAACTGATATTCCTCTGCACCATGGAGCTTAAATGATAGCATTACCATGCTCATATGCATACTGTGGTAATCCTAACATGCTAATACAGGAATGTTTAGGCTATCATGTTCCCCATCTTATTTTAGCATGCAGGCATTATAACATTTGCTAATCAGCACTTAAGCCAAAGTATGGCTAGTTTTGCAGTTATTTAGTCATAACAAATCTAAAATTCAATCTGATGATGGCAATAGATGAATGAAGTGAAACAATCACTGAAGCTATCACACTTATTCAAAGGGGAAAATGCAGTAAAAATGTGGATCAATTTCATGTCAGTCCATCAGTCTGGTGTACAGACTGACCAACACTGCCATCTATCCATGTTGCTAACATGGTTAAAATGACTGCAACATGTATTATGTGTAGACTACACAATGTGAATATTATATATATATGAAATAATGTTTGTCACATAACCAAGTGGCAACCTCCAGGGCTGAAAAATTAAGCCAATGTGGAAGTGCCAAAACCTGCAGTTCCTCCAATGGCCACTGGAGGTAGACTCCTTAGGAGCACATTTTTAAATGCCCAACTTTACAGCAGATCAATATGTTTACAGCCTGGTACAAAAAATAGTTAATTTATCCCTTCATGACAACTGTATGGGGGTGAACTTTTATACAACTCACTGATTTGAATCATATCAAAGCTTAAATTTATATATAATTAGGTGCATGGCCATGAATTGCACGAACAGAAAAGACAGAGCTCTGGGGGAGACTGCTGTGGGTAGAGCTCAGAGATTTCGGAGGAATAAACAACTGGAGTCAGGAGAGCACTGAGTTCGTTTTAAACTTACGGGATTAAAAAGTGGATCTATCTTCACTCTCGCTTCTCAATCTGTTTGCAGCAATGAGCCACAGAGGTGCAAAGACTAACTTTAATGTACTGTAATTCTGTCCAATTTAACTGCTGAATGGAGGGGAAATGTACTTTTCCTTTATGAACCTACCAAGAGGAGATGAGGAAAAAGAAAAGGCACTCCGGCGAGTTCTGGCTTTGGTCTGAGACAATGTTTCCAATGAAACCCTTCCAGTATTTCAGTGGACAGATATCCTTCATTTTTTAACAAGGTATTTATTGTGAAACATTTACAAGAATGTGTTGAAAAAAACTCATTGATTTGCAAGGTTCATGTACATGGGCTATTCCAGCTGTCGTTTCTGTCATCTTTTCTTCAGTGTCGCTCATTTCTCTTGTTCAGACTTCTGACAGGTTCACTTATTTTCAGGTGTTCTCAATATTCACAAGTTTATGTGACAATATTAAAGATTTTCAATGTGGTCTCAGACTTTTGGACCCCACTGCACGTATACTGTATAGGTATATATGTATATAAGTAACTGTATTGTTTTAATTTATTTTATTCAAGTCTAATTTAAATATTGTATACGTGTTTTAGGTGTTTATAGCATTTAAGAGGCTACAACTTCCATTTCATTGTGCAATGCTGTGTTGAAAAATGAAAAATATTAAGCCCATTTACCTGACTCCTGTATCAACCTGTTACCTGTACACCTCAAACTTTGCTCTCACCTCCCTCTCCATTTACAAGAAACGGCTGCACTTCTTATCAGCTCCTTGTGATAATGTGCACTGCTTCACCTTTCACATGTAAATACAACAGCATGTTTAAAATAGTCCAGGTTTAGATAATATTGTTTACATTTCTTCAAGGTACTCATCAGCTTTCACACATTATGATTAACTGTGATTTAATGTATTCACTTCACATATTGAATACACAATTTCAAGCAGTAACAAATGTCACATGTACATTTATTTGCAGATATAAGACTGTACATATATTTTAATTCAAGCCACAAAGGAAATAATAGTCCTACCATTTTGTTACCAAATCAAGTGATATTTGCTTAAAGCAGCCAGTTAGAGCTCATGTTATAAAATACAGACTGTTATTTTTGAGTGACTGACTGATTAAATTAAATTAAATTCCTTCAATTCCTTCAGCACTTCTTTCTCGCAGTTTGAAAGAAGTGATGCCATTTCTTGTAAACGGTAAAGGAAGGGGTCAGCTGAGGTGTATCAGTGTGGCTGATAAGCAGCAGACTGATAAACACATCCAATTGCATAAGATACAGCACTTAGAAAGGCTGACTCATTAACTCTTTTGCTGGCATATTGAGGATCCTGCCTAGCTTAATAATCTCTATAATAAAGAGCATTATGACCAAGACTTTAATATTCTTATTTAAAATGATTTCTTGTGATTTCACTTTTCTTTTGGCCAATCTCATCATATTGTAGCCATGAAGTTAAAACTACACTTTGTATTGTAAAATGATGTCTCTTATGTAAAGAGAGACAAAGTCAGCAAGAGAAAACCTGCATATTATAATTATTTCATGAGGTTCCAATTGAAGTGCATCTGGCAGCGTAGTAAAGTTTTCCCATGGTTGTTTGTACAAAATCATTTATTCTTCTTTAGTATGTTTATATTTTTGTGGTTATTCTTCCTCAAAGAACATAATTCTCGTAGGGAAGACTGGGAATGGGAAACACTGTTTTGGGATGAAAGTGCTTTGAATGACTTCAGCCACAATTTTATTCTATAGATGTTTCTAGAAAGAATAACAACTCTGAAGCGTGTTAGATGAGTCTTTAGGCCTTTCTCAATACAAGTTACAACTTGGAAAGTTGAACTCCAACCTTGAGTCCATATTGACTGGTTGTTAGATTAGAAATTAAAACCAATTTACGTTTTCAACAATGTTATATAGCTTCAATAATCTTATATTAAAGTTACAGTACCTCTAACTTCAGCCTAAAATTGAAAGTTATCCTCCAATTGGAATTTTATTGTATGATTAAAATATCATGGAGACATCAGTACCACAGGTGTATTACCAACAGGGTTGCTACGACAAGACTGTTCTCGCAGAGGAAGACAACAGATGTTGACCAGCCAGTAAATCTGCTAAAGTTATCAAGTCATGAAATTTAGTTTTGACATGGTTGAAGGCCATACATTAGTAAGGTTTCAAATACTGAATGTCTGTTTATGAAAACTGCCCTGACATTGATGTGAGGGCCAGAACTTTACACTGACATTGGACATACTGTACATACTTTCTGGGCGTATAAACGTATAGGCAGTAGGTGATTTGTTAATTTTTAACAGGTGGGAAGGCCCAATGGGAGCACCACCCTGCCCCGACACACATATGTACACCTTCCAAAGGACATTGTTGCAGGACGCCTTAACCATAACTGTGATATTTCTAATTCTACAACTCCATTTTATCCAGTTATCTTCCTTCTCTCCCTACTACAATTGTCTTTTTATAACTGTATTAAGGTGATGAGTAAATACACCTTTAAATCGTATGCAGTGGACTGAGTTTATTCAGGCGGGGTTTTCTCATGTTTCTCACAATACACTACAAGCAGGGTCATTTTAAGTTACATGACCCCTAGGAATTTTTTACCATCTAAATTCCTTGAAGGACACAAAATGAACATTGTGCAAAATAGTAGAGCCCGACCGATTTATCGGCGGATATTAGCCTCTCACACATATTTCGGTATGGGTGTATATATTGTCAGATATACACCGATATGAAAACCTTATATTTAAAAACTATAATGGAGAAAAACATTTAAAATTGGTGTAATGACATAGTTTGTCCAGCAAAGTGCGCTTCAACTAATAAAACAGCTGGCATCAGGAAATGTAACAGCTACCTCACTAATGGTTAAACTATAAACCAGCACAAAAAAGACAATTACCAACATAACATAAGCCACCATGTTCTGAACAGACACACTAAAAACACTTACAAAAAGTAACAATTTAGTTTTAGAACAAGCAAACTTGTTGTGCTCCTCCTCTACACGAGAGACGCGCTGGGAATCCACCGGAAGCTGCTCTATGATGTCGCGTCTGCTACAGGTTTTGTTCCACCCTCCGCACGACGTCATACCATGAATGTATAAAGAGAACCCAGCGGGAACGTTTCAGAAGCCTCTGGCCTGCCCGATTTTGTTGACTTGCTCAGATTTTGTTGATGTGGTCATTTTTCGTTTTCATACAATCGGGTGTCTGCACAGTGTGTTTTATTTTGAAAATTGACCGGATGCTCTATGTTGTTGCTGTATCTTTGACTTCCTGCCGGCGTGATCCGCTCTGTGTAGCTTGTTGCGGCTTGTTGCGCAGAGCGGCCGTGCACGGCTTGACTCCACTGTGTGCCGGAGCTGATCGCGGCCGGTTGTGATTTGTAACAAACTATCTGTTACTAGGGGATGGAGAGTGATGGCAGGTTAACAAGGGGGATGCTTTTTGGTAATTTTGCTAACAAGGGGGACAGCATCCCCCCTCATCCCCCCCTCAAATCGCCTACTGCGTATAGGTATACAGTTTAGCATTTAGGAGGCTACAACTTGCATTTCATTCTGTAATGCTATTGCATTTGTGAAATGACAAATAAATCAACCTTTAGTGCTTTGTCTGTTTAGCTGACTTCTGTATCCACGCCTGCTTAATTTCTAGGTCCCTGTGTTACCTGTACACCTCAAACCTCGTTCTCCCTTCCATCACCATTTACAAGAAATGGCAGCACTTTTTCAAAACTGCAGACACTGCTGCACAAAGCAGCACAAGGCTCCAGCTAATGTACTATATTTATATGAGGTATATTATTTATATCTGTATCCAAGTATCCGTACATATTGTTTTGTTTTATTTTGTTTCACTCATTCTCAGTTCAAAGTCTGTATATATGTTCTATGCACTGTACGTGCAGCATGACAGTCTATAACTGACATTTTATTGTGAATCCCTGTGTTGTAAAATGATAAATAAATTAACCTTTCTACCTTGAGATAACTTTAGTTTCACTTTCAGTGTGAGTCATGCAGCTGTTTATGGGTGAGGTTTGGATGGTGCATGTGGCCATTATAAAAGCAGCAGCAGGAGCAGACACTCTGAACTCGGCATCTTCACTTCAGCTGCTGAATCTACTGGGCACTCTTTAACCCAAACATGGCCACCAACTTAGGTAAGTCATGATAAAAAGGAACGATTATTTTACAGTGATAAAAAACTGATCATCTCATTTTCTGTAATGCCTCTATAATACTGCAAACAAATCAAAAGTTAACGATGATGATTTCTTGTCACTATGAAGATGCTAAAAATTTGAAGCATTCATTTTTAAATGAATGCCATTTATGTTCTAAAGAATCAGAGTTCTTTTGGAGGGAGATTTGGAGGATGTGCTTTTAAATTAAGCTTGGCTATCACCAAAACTAAAACTTTCTCTACTGTGTTGAGTAATGTCACAGCACCTTATTATTTTGTTAAGGAAAAGGTTTGTTTTTAAAATTGATGAAATCTTCAAACAAATGTGTCAGCCTGGATGGGAAAGCTCTCACTGCAGTGTGCTATTTGGGGTGCTGCTCAATGTGGGTAGGCAAACGTTTGACCTAACCTACACTGGTCCACCTGGGGCTGATGTTGAACGTGACAGATTGAAACAACAGCACATATTGGACACAAAGGATGTTAAATCTATGAAGACCTTAATTAAATACGGAGAAGTTTTATGTGAAAATTACATGTTTGATATTGTTTAAGGACCTTAGATTTTTTTTTTGTCTGTAAATCAATTTAATACAGCTCAGATTGAAATTGTTTTGTTTGTTTCATCATTACCTAATAAGCACACAAAATATCATATTCTAAATGTAGTGTTGGAATAAGCTTTATAGGCTGCAATGTTCATTATTTAGCACTTAGTACAGTATTGATGCTTGTGAATGTGCAGCACAGACTCCTCCACCAGGTGGTACCTTTAAGTGAGTCTAGCAAGTTTTGAAGCAGGAGAGCAATTCCTGTTTAGTGATTATTCACTGCAGTTTCTAGTAAGAGAGTAACTCTTAACAGCAGAGAAAATGTGTCAGCGGACCTTAGAAAATGAAATATGCTTGTTTGTTTACGCTATAAATTTAAACCTGTTGCTTATTTTATACCTTTTTAATGATCATACCTTTTATGTCTATGCTTATATCAAACTACTTTTACTGGCATTGTGTGCAGTTGATTGGGCTATGTCAAAGATTTTTAATTTCACTGGCTATGTTGATGACGCAACTCAAGAACAAATATGAAATAAAGATGTGGTATAAGACTAAACCTTTGTCAGAGTACTTATTAACAAGTTCAAAGGTCACATGTCAATACTTTCTCAGGAAAGTCTTATACTGAACCAGTTGTGGACACCTTGAAGTATCCAATTAATGTCAATGGCAGTAGATCAAGAAAATGCTAAACCAACAACTGTCCAATACAGTTTTTACAAGTACAGTTTGTTTCTCACAAACTCCCTGTAATGTCCCTACAGGGACTTGGCAGTGTAGACACAACACTGTTACAGTATGTTCTAATTAAAGTACCACAAACCAATGTAGTTTCAGTTTCATTCCACAGAGAGAACAGTGAGTGAGGTGTGTCCTGCAGTTTGAAATAAGTCCTGCCATTTCTTGTAAATGGTGAAGGGATGGGGCTAGTGACTGAAGTGGGCAGACAGGCATCCTTGTTATGCAGAAGGTCAGCTACCGAGTTTGATAAGCAGCAGACTGACAAAGGCTGACTAATCATCTCTTTTGCTGATATATGGAGGATAATGTCTGATTTATTTTTATACTATAGAGACAGGCAAGTATAGAATTCAACATATAAAAAATAAATTATTGAAAAATAGCCATGATGAATTTATATTTAGGTAGGTTTAAATAGAGCTGTACATTCAAGGGGATGTACCTGCTGTTGTCACAAGCTACCTGGCAGCCTGCTGCTTATCCTGAGCGAAAATGGTGTGTCTGTTAAGTTTTGGCTGAGCTGAAGTTTCAGCTCTAATAGTGATGGTTCACCACTGCTTCTCTCCCATCATTGTTTAAGTTGAATGAAGTACATTCAAGTCCCTTTCCTCCCTCTCCCGGTTGTGTAATTTCATGAGTTAAAGGAATTGGAAGCTGTTTTTGGAGCCATTTCTAGTGAGTGGTCTTAGATCCAGGTGGTTGAACCAGTGGCTCCCACACATAGGAACGTATGACATGTAAAATATTAATTGTAAATTTATCAGAACTACAATCGCAATCTATTTTTTTTTCATTCTCTGGAAAAATGATGAAGCCGATTTTATTTGTTGAAGTAGAGCTCTATGATGCGAGTTGTAAAATGCGTTTCACTTTCATCACGAGGCAGATGGTGCTGAACAGGTTGGCCATTGGATCAGTATGTGGGTTTCCCCCATCTATTAAAAAAAACCCTGTCACTGTAACAAGCACAAGACCTTTAGTTTCACTTTCACTGTGAGTCATGCAGCTATTTGTCGGTTTGGTTTGGTGCATTTGGCCATTATAAAAGCAGCAGCAGGGGCAGACACTCTGAACTCTGCATCTTCACTTCAGCTGCTGTATCTACTCGGTACTCTTTAACCCAAACATGGCCACCAACTTAGGTAAGTCATGATGCTGCATCCATGTTTTAAATTCCAATTATTGTACAGTGATCATGGCTGAATCTAATTTTCTGTAACAATAATGTACTGCTGTAATGATAAAATGTATTTTCTATCTTATAAATTATCATGCCTCTTACTGTATGTCTATGCTCGATTATTTTCTTCCTCATTCATTCAGACATATGCTGGGATTATGTTGTCGATATTTGAAGAATGATTTTTGGCAGCAGACAAATATAACTTGTGTCAAAATTTGAGATGTAAACCTCAAATGGACCAAATAGAGTTGCTCCATGTAGATAAATCCAATGTTTGATCCTTACAATACTGAGTAACTTCCTGAATTGCACACTGTAGTGAGGGTTACTTGGTGTGGACAGGTTTCCACCTTTCAGTTTAACTTTCAGCAGACAGAGAGGGCTGCTGAAAACAACTGCTGACCTTTCCTTTAAGTGGCTAACTGAACAGTATACTGAAGCCACATTGGATCATGGAACGAAAGTCATGACTGAATTAATTCATTTTAAATGGTTTGTCTTCTCCCTCATCGTTGTTTCAGTTGAATGATGTACAATGTATGCACGACCTGATGATCTTAATCAATGTCCCTCATTCTTCTACACAGGATCAAGCAGAACAAATAATGCAGAGCTGAGGATAGTGATGGTGGGGAAGACTGGAACCGGGAAGAGTGCCACTGGAAACACCATTCTGGGACGACAATGCTTTGAATCAAAGTTCTGTGCCAAGTCTATGACTGTAGACTGTACTAAGGGCAAAGCTACGGTGGGTGGGCAACAGGTTGCTGTCATTGACACCCCGGGCCTGTTTGACACCAGGTTTGAAGAGGATAAAACAGCTAAAGATCTAGGCCAGTGCATCTCTTACGCTTCTCCTGGACCCCATGTGTTCCTGGTGATCATCAGGCTGGGGAGATACACTGCTGAGGAAATGCAAACGGTGCAAAAGATTCAAGAAATCTTTGGCCAAGCAGCAGACAAATACAGCATGGTTCTCTTCACTGGTGGCGACCTACTTGAAGACAGCCCTATCGAGGACTTCTTGAATGAAAGCGAAGATCTTAAACAGCTTGTGGCCAGATGTAACGGCCAGTACCATGTCTTCAACAATAAGAAAAAGGATCCCTCTCAGGTCACTGAGCTGCTCCAGAAGATCAGAAATATAACCCAGAAGAACGGAGGAAGCCACTACACCAACGAGATGTTCCAAGAGGCCGAGAGGAAACTCGAAGAAGAGAAACAACGCATCCTAAAAGAGAAAGAAGAGAAAATACGAAAAGAAAAAGAGGAAATGGAGAGAAAACTTCAGAAAAAATATGAAGAAGAGATGAAGAAAAAGAATGAGCAGCTCCAGGCTGAGAGAGAGAGGGAGAGGAAAGAGAGAGAGGAGGAGATGAAGAGGATGAAGCTGGAGATGAATGAGGAAAGAAAGAGGGAGAAGGAAGAGAGATACAGAGAGAGAGAAAGAGAGAGAGAGGAGAGAGAAAGAGAGAGAACCATCATGATGAATAGAATGCAGGAAGAGCATGAGAGAAAACTGAGAGAGGAAAGAGACAGGGTGCAGTCCAGGTTTGAGAGAGAGGCCAGAACCGAAGCTGAGGACAGAAATATATTTGATCCTGTGATTAAAGTTGTCAAAGGAATTGTAAGCGGATTTTTAAGCCTTTTTAAGTGAGCGGTCCCCAGTCCAGGTGGTGAAACACAAAGGAACGCCCAGAAGCTGCCACACAGAGGAACATATAAAATATATATATACAAAATCAAAGACAGAACTACAATCACGATCTACTTTTTTTTTCATTTTGAATTATCCGAGTGATTAAGCTACTTTTATTTGTTGAAGTTAAGCTATATAATGCAGGTTAGTCACTATTATCCCATGGTGTGGTATTATCAACTTTGGATATAGTGAGACTTCCAGTGAAACTGCCTGATTACTGGTCTAAATCAATGCACTATAGCCTGTATCTAAAATGAGTGGCACTGGCATCAGCTGGCTGCAGACATCTCAACGCTTGAAATAAATAAAATTTAAAAAAATCTGAATATCTTGTAGTCCTTCAGTGTACCACCGGGTGGTGCTATAAACACACAAGCTGCAACAAGGAGCTTACACTTAGGGCTGTCGTAAATTAAAAAGTGGGTAACCTAAGTGTCCGCTGGCTGAACTGTCCGTAATAAGTAATGGGTAACGCAGGTGAGCAAACTCTGTTTGATTTGAAAAAGCTGATTAAACTATGTGCATTTACTCCCCACTTCAGCCTTGCTACACTGTCCCTCTGAGCTTACTGTATCAAGCGATCCTCCCACATACTATTTGTTATTCAACTCACTATTTTAGGCTGCAGCCGGCCAGTCATTTGTTACTGCACATTTTATTGATTTGGGAAGCGCGACAAAGTCAAACTCAGGTGCTGCCAGGGAAACAGACTCACTGCTTGTGAAAAACTTTATATTTTGATCACAAAACACATGAAAATACACACATATTTTCTTAAATGTTTTTTTTCTTTGTCAAGTGACCATGATATAAGCGGGATAATGCCCTTCGAGGTGTCCATCATCAGGAGCCTCCACAAAATCCATTGGTTCAGACCTCCACGTCGTCCATTAATTCCTCATAATGGACACCTCGTCCCTTACACATCATAGGCTCACATTGCCATCTTGTGTTCTTTCCACAGAATGTTTTGAATACTGAATGAAGAGAAATGTGGTGTGAAGGGAAACATTAGACAGTATAAAATGTTTATATATGATTTATATTTTTCAGATCAGAACTCCAGGTTTGTTTCCCAGTGAATGAATTGTATTATATTGTGTTCGTCATTTAAACACTGCATTTTGTTTTCTGCAGACTAATAGTTATTTTATTTTACTCATTCACTGATTGTGTAACTGTTTGCAAATACTTACATTATTTCTGTTTATCTGTTGGTCACAACTTCTCATCAAAGAATTTATTTCATGGGTTATGACGATGATGCAACTCAAGAACAAATGTGAAATAAAGATGTGATAATAGACTATGGGCTACTTTACCACAAGCGAGAAAGTGAGAAAAGGGAATTATCCTCTGGCATAACATTAACATGTCCTTTTTACAACAAACTGGAAAGTTTTCTTTGTGGAAGTACCTAAAAAAATGTCTTTGATGGGGAAGTGTTGACTAGCAAGTGATAAAGTATGGTACAGTCTCTCTCCCTCCAAATGTAATCAAACTACTTTTACTGGCATTGTGTGCAGTTGATTGGGCTATGTCAAAGATTTTTAATTTCACTGGCTATGTTGATGACGCAACTCAAGAACAAATATGAAATAAAGATGTGGTATAAGACTAAACTTTTGTCAGAGTACTTATTAACAAGTTCAAAGGTCACATGTCAATACTTTCTCAGGAAAGTCTTATACTGAACCAGTTGTGGACACCTTGAAGTATCCAATTAATTTCAATGGCTGTAGATCAAGAAAATGCTAAACTAACAACTGTCCAATACAGTTTTTACAAGTACAGTTTGTTTCTCACAAACTCCCTGTAATGTCCCTACAGGGACTTGGCAGTGTAGACACAACACTGTTACAGTATGTTCTAATTAAAGTACCACAAACCAGATCAGTTACATTCCACAGAGAGAACAGTGAGTGAGGTGTGTCCTGCAGTTTGAAACAAGTGCTGCCATTTCTTGTAAATGGTGAAGGGATGGGGCTAGTGACTGAAGTAGGCAGACAGGCATCCTTGTTATGCAGAATATCAGCTACCGAGTTTAATAAACTGCAGACTGACAAAGGCTGACTAATTATCTCTTTTGCTGGTATATGGAGGATAATGTCGGATTTATTTTTATACTATAGAGACAGGCAAGTATAGAATTCAACATATAAAAAATAAATTATTGAAAAATAGCCATGATGAATTTATATTTAGGAAGGTTTAAATAGAGCTGTACATTCAAGGGGATGTACCTGCTGTTGTCACAAGCTACCTGGCAGCCTGCTGCTTATCCAGAGCAAAATGGTGTGTCTGTTAAGTTTTGGCTGAGCTGAAGTCTCAGCTCTAATAGTGATGGTTCGCCACTGCTTCTCTCCCATCATTGTTTAAGTTGAATGAAGTACAATTTACAATTCAACTCACTATTTTAGGCTGCAGCCGGCCAGTCATTTGTTACTGCACATTTTATTGATTTGGGAAGCGCAACAAAGTCAAACTCAGGTGCTGCCAGGGAAACAGACTCACTGCTTGTGAAAAACTTTATATTTTGATCACAAAACACATGAAAATACACACAAATTTTCTTAAATGTTTTTTTTCTTTGTCAAGTGACCATGATATAAGCGGGATAATGCCCTTCGAGGTGTAAATCATCAGGAGCCTCCGCAAAATCCATTGGTTCAGACCTCCACGTCGTCCATTAATTACTCATAATGGACACCTCGTCCCTTACACATCATAGGCTCACATTGCCATCTTGTGTTCTTTCCACAGTATGTTTTGAATACTGAATGTAGAGAAATGTGGTGTGAAGGGAAACATTAGACAGTATAAAATGTTTATATATGATTTATATTTTTCAGATCAGAACTCCAGGTTTGTTTCCCAGTGAATGAATTGTATTATATTGTGTTCGTCATTTAAACACTGCATTTTGTTTTCTGCAGACTAATAGTTATTTTATTTTACTTACTCACTGATTGTGTAACTGTTTGCAAATACTTACATTATTTCTGTTTATCTGTTGGTCACAACTTCTCATCAAAGAATTTATTTCATGGGTTATGACGATGATGCAACTCAAAAACAAATGTGAAATAAAGATGTGATAATAGACTATGGGCTACTTTACCACAAGCGAGAAAGTAAGAAAAGGGAATTATCCTCTGGCATAACATTAACATGTCCTTTTTACAACAAACTGGAAAGTTTTCTTTGTGGAAGTACCTAAAAAAATGTCTTTGATGGGGAAGTGTTGACTAGCAAGTGATAAAGTATGGTACAGTCTCTCTCCCTCCAAATGTAATCAAACTACTTTTACTGGCATTGTGTGCACTTGATTGGGCTATGTCAAAGATTTTTAATTTCACTGGCTATGTTGATGACGCAACTCAAGAACAAATATGAAATAAAGATGTGGTATAAGACTAAACTTTTGTCAGAGTACTTATTAACAAGTTCAAAGGTCACATGTCAATACTTTCTCAGGAAAGTCTTATACTGAACCAGTTGTGGACACCTTGAAGTATCCAATTAATTTCAATGGCTGTAGATCAAGAAAATGCTAAACTAACAACTGTCCAATACAGTTTTTACAAGTACAGTTTGTTTCTCACAAACTCCCTGTAATGTCCCTACAGGGACTTGGCAGTGTAGACACAACACTGTTACAGTATGTTCTAATTAAAGTACCACAAACCAGATCAGTTACATTCCACAGAGAGAACAGTGAGTGAGGTGTGTCCTGCAGTTTGAAACAAGTGCTGCCATTTCTTGTAAATGGTGAAGGGATGGGGCTAGTGACTGAAGTGGGCAGACAGGCATCCTTGTTATGCAGAATATCAGCTACCGAGTTTGATAAGCAGCACACTGACAAAGGAATGAATCCCACCTTTTCAGTTTTGATTGTCATTTAACCACTGCATTTTGTTTCTGCACACTAATAGTTACTTTCTTTTACCAGACACTGAGTGTGTAGCTGTTTGCAAATGCATTTATTATACGATTTGTTGTCCTGTTGGGCATAATTTCCCATCAAAGCATTAATTTCACTGGCTCTGTTGATGACGCAACTCAAGAAGAAATATGAAATAAAGATGTGATGGAGGACGAAACCTTTGTCAGAGTAATTATTAACAATCAAGAGTTCAAAGGTCACATGTCAGGCCTTTTCAGGAATATGGAGTATTACACTGAGGTAGTTGTGGATTCCCTGGAGCATCCAATTAATTTTAACAACTGCAGATCAGGAATTGCTAACCAACAACTGTCAAAAATATATTTTTTATAGAGCAGCTTTTTTTCTCACAAACTCCCTGGTATAAGAATAAGAATTGCAAAATGAGCTTTCCATCAATGACATGAGCAGGTGTTTTGTATTCCATCAAATAAATACATTAAATTACTCTCAATCAAACTGCATAGTAGCTGTTGAGAACCCTGAAAACATTCAACCAAATGCATCTAAACCTGGACGCACTTTAACCATTCTGTTCCATTTTCATTTGAAAGGTGAAGCAGTGCACAGCATCATGTGGAGCTTAAAAGAACTGCTGTCGTTTCTTGTAAATGGGAGGAGGAACTTTGCGTTGCTTTGTGCAGCAGTGTTTGCAGTCACAGGAAACCGCTGCCATTTTGTGTCAATGGTGGGGGAGGGGAGAGCAATGTTTGATAAGTGCAGTTACATCAGTTACATTCCACAGAGAGAACAGTGAGTGAGGTGTGTCCTGCAGTTTGAAATAAGTCCTGCCATTTCTTGTAAATGGTGAAGGGATGGGGCTAGTGACTGAAGTAGGCAGACAGACATCCTTGTTATGCAGAAGGTCAGCTACCGAGTTTGATAAGCAGCAGACTGACAAAGGCTGACTAATTATCTCTTTTGCTGGTATATGGAGGATAATGTCTGATTTATTTTTATACTATAGAGACAGGCAAGTATAGAATTCAACATATAAAAAATAAATTATTGAAAAATAGCCATGATGAATTTATATTTAGGTAGGTTTAAATAGAGCTGTACATTCAAGGGGATGTACCTGCTGTTGTCACAAGCTACTTGGCAGCCTGCTGCTTATCCTGAGCAAAATGGTGTGTCTGTTAAGTTTTGGCTGAGCTGAAGTCTCAGCTCTAATAGTGATGGTTCGCCACTGCCTCTCTCCCATCATTGTTTAGGTTGAATGAAGTACATTCAAGTCCCTTTCCTCCCTCTCCCAGTTGTGTAATTTCATGAGTTAAAGGAATTGGAAGCTGTTTTTGGAGCCTTTTCTAGTGAGTGGTCTTAGATTCAGGTGGCTGAACCAGTGGCTCCAACACACAGGAACATATGAAATATAAAATAATAATTGTGCATTTATCAGAACTACAATCACAATCTATTTTTTTTTCATTCTCTGAGAAAATGATGAAGCCGATTTTATTTGCTGAAGTAGAGCTCTATGGTGCGAGATGTAAAATGCGTTTCACTTTCATCATGAGACAGATGGCGCCGAACAGGTTGGCCATTGGATCAGTATGTGGTTTCCCCCATCCATTAAAAAGCACAAGACCTTTAGTTTCACTTTCATTGTGAGTCATGCAGCTATTTGTGGGTGTGGTTTGGTGCATGTGGGCCATTATAAAAGCAGCAGCGGGGGCAGACACTCTGAACTCTGCATCTTCACTTCAGCTGCTGAATCTACTCAGTACTCTTTAACCCAAACATGGCCACCAACTTAGGTAAGTCATGATAAAAAGGAACAATTATTTTACAGTGATAAAAAACTGATCATCATATTTTCTGTAATGCCTCTATAATACTGCAATCAAATCAAAAGTTAACGATGATGATTTCTTGGTTACTATGAAAATGCTGAAGATTTGGAGCATTTTAAAATGAATTGCATTTATGTTCTTAAAGAATCAGAGTTCTTTTGGAGGGAGATTTGGAGGATGTGCTTTTAAATTAAGCTTGGCCATCCAACCCTTTCTCTGTTGGATGATGTCACAGCACCTTATTATTTTAAGACATCTTCAAACAAATGTGTCAGCCTGGATGGGAAAGCTCTCACTGCAGTGTGCTATTTGGGGTGCTGCTCAATGTGGGTAGGCAAACGTTTGACCTAACCTACACTGGTCCACCTGGGGCTGATGTTGAACGTGACAGATGGAAACAACAGCACATATTGGACGCAAAGGATGTTAAATCTATGAAGACCTTAATTGAATACCTAGAAATTTAATGTGAAAATAACATGTTTGATATTGTTTATACGGACCTTAGATTTTTTTTTTGTCTGTAAATCAATTTAATACAGCTCAGATTGAAATTGTTTTGTCTGTTTCATCATTTCCTAATAAGCACACAAAATATTATATTCTAAATGTAGTGGTGGAATAAGCTTTATAGGCTGCAATGTTCATTATTTAGCACTTAATGCAGTATTGATGCTTGTGAATGTGCAGCACAGACTCCTCCACAAGGTGGTACCTTTAAGTGAGTCTAGCAAGTTTTGAAGCAGGAGATCAATTCGTGTTTTTTCGTGCAGTTTCTAGTAAGAGAGTAGGCTAACTCTTAACAGCAGAGAAAACGTGCCAGCGGACCTCAGAAAATGAAATATGCTTGTTTTGTTTATGCTATAAATTTAAGAAATAACATTACTGCATGTCACACTATCTCTCTGCATCCACTGGCTGCAGCATACAAAGAGTGCTGGCAATCATCCATTTAAATGTCTATGCTTATTTTGGGTGGATTTCTACAGGCATATACTGGGATGATGTTGTAGGTGTTGGAAGAATATTTTTTTGCTGAGTAGTTTGTATCAAAGTTTGAGGTGTGAAGCATAAATAACCACTGAATGAATGTTGAAGCAAATAGTCTTACAACACTCCTGTTAGAGTTTAGATTCTCTGCCCAAGCCCGAGCCCGGACTTGACCCGAACCGGCCCACGGGCCGGGTCGGGTCGATATTTCCCGCCACTATCCTCGGGCCGGGCCGGGCCGGGCCGGGCCGGGCCCTTGATCAAGCATTTGTGGGTTGTTGTTTTTTTTTTGTTTTGTTTTTTTTTAATCATTACTTTATTCATTTGCGATCCATTCAGTTCTGAATAAACACACAACGCAGTTGACATGTGTTGTGATAGACTACTGACGATGTGTTTATAATCTACCTTGTGCGACAAACCGGATACCTTCACTGCAACTCTGTAGCTGTCTGTAGCTCTGCTACTTTTTATTTCTGTTCCTTAGGCAACAGTAACCATAGATATATATTTGTTACATTCTACTCCGGTACTGGAGTTTCAGAATAAAAGCATACATGGAACATCATGGAATATTACAACATGCTTCGTCCTTGTTGCATTATTCGTTAAGATAACTCTAAACAGATTTCTGTAGTTCAAACAACAACAATTGTAGTTGAGAACGTCAGTTATAACAGCCCACTGTAACGCGCGCTGGTGAAGGGGAAGGTGATGGTGACTTAATTGCGGGTAGCTCCTGTTGCTCAAGAGACGGCAGGCAACATGTGGGGGTTTCCGCACGGCACTTCTATTCATAATACTGACCACACCATGCCAGGTCTCTACGGCACTAGATGTTACAGGCATACACGCAAACGAACACAGGCCGAGGTTCTTGCACCAACACTTTACAAAATAAAATGATGAGTCTTCGCTCTGTCGGCAGTATCCTTTCACAAGGGGAGCGGAAGTACACCTGCTCTTCTTCATCGTACAGGTTACATTACCCACTAAACAAAAGGAGGCGCCACCTAGTGCGATACATTGAGTAACTCTGAGTTACACCACGTATTAAAAAAATGTCGGGTTTAAATCGGGCTCGGGCTCATAATTACAGTTAATGTGTCGGGCGGGGCCGGGCCGGGCCCGGACACAACGTGCACGGGATCGGGTAGGGTCGGGCTTGATGTTTTGGGCCTGATCTAAGCTCTACCTCCTGTAAATGGTGAACCGAACAGTACACTGAAGCCACATTAGATCACGCAAAGAAAGCTAGAGAAGTGCATGATTTACCAGATGTTTCTTCTCTTCATAGAACAACCCTTAGGGCCCCCTGGCCCCTCAGAGAAGGCCCAGACATGTCAGCAATTCAAATTTTATTTCTTTCATTTAATAATTATTCTCTTTTAATTTGGCCTCTAATTTTATTGAATTCGCTTCGCAAATAAAAGGGTGAAATAGTAATCCAATCATTGTTTTTGCTGTTGTCTCTAGGCAGGAAAAGGTTAAAGCTGGCTGAGTCATTGGTTAGCGCTTTATTACAGGGAAAGAGGGCCATAACCGAATGTGTTTGTTTAGAAAGCGACAGGTTAATTAACCAATCAAATTTCAATTCATCATGGGTGGAACCAAAAATAATCACCCCAGGCCTTCCCAAAGGCCAGCACCACCTTTCTTGTAACGTAACTAGTAGACAAGGCAGTGAAGCTTGCTTATCATGTCCATGATTACGGCAGACGACACTGATGTTGTGGCGAGCTTAATAGTGTTCCCTTTTTCAAGGCAAGTTTTGGCAGAGAACAAATTAATAATAATGTTCAGGTTACATCATGGTGAGGTAAAGTATAACTGTAACAAAGAATCTGCAAAGGAATATATCAAGGAGAATGAAATTGTGTTTGACCCCAAATCTCGTCAGAAAACAATTTTCACACACTTGAATCTTGAAGTACAGCACAGAGCTGTGTTGGTAATATAAATAAATAATACTGGAGATAAATGCTGCATGTGACTGTGTGTGTGCTAACTCTACTACTGAAACAGAGAGAAACAATACAAAGAAACTCCAAGTGATTCACTGTGTTACAGCTCTTAATATCAAACACACTTAATTATATAACTTATCCAAATGGACTGTACATCAACAGATTACATTACAATTCTCTACTGCTTAATACAAGTATCAGTATGTCTCATACAGCTCTAGGAAAACATGACCTATTCTGCTATCATTGTGTGTTGTTTGCTGCTCTCTACAGGGCTTAACATGCAACAACTACACACTAGGACAAAAATGGTGAGTCTAGTAAGTTGGCTGAGCTGAAGTCCCAGCTCTGACAAAGGCTGACTAATGATCTCTTTTGCTGGTATGTGGAGGATAATGTCTGATTTATTTTATATTATAGAGACAGGTAAAAAGCATGACAATTTGATATAAAAAATTAATTATTGAAAATTAGCCATGATGAATTTATATTTATGGAGGTTTAAATAAAGCTGTACATTCAAAGGGATGTAGGTCTCAGCTCTGATGGTTCGCCACTGCTTCTCTCCCATCATTGTAAAGGTTAAATGAAGTACATTTATGCACAACCTGATGATCTTATTCAATGTCCCTCATTCTTCTACACAGGATCAAGCAGAACAAATAATGCAGAGCTGAGGATAGTGATGGTGGGGAAGACTGGAACTGGGAAGAGTGCCACTGGAAACACCATTCTGGGACGACAATGCTTTGAATCAAAGTTCTGTGCCAAGACTGTATACTGTACTAAGGGCAAAGCTACAGTGGATGGGCAACAGGTTGCTGTCATTGACACCCCGGGCCTGTTTGACACCAGGTTTGGTATGGATAAAACATGTATAGATCTAAGCAAGTGCATCCAGGACTCTTCTCCTGGACCCCATGTGTTCCTGGTGATCATCAGGCTGGGGAGATACACTGCTGAGGAAATGCAGACGGTGCAAAAGATTCAAGAAATCTTTGGCCAAGCAGCAGACAAATACAGCATGGTTCTCTTCACTGGTGGTGACCTACTTGAAGACAGCCCTATCGAGGACTTTTTGAATGAAAGTGAAGATCTTCAAGAGCTTGTTGCCAGATGTAACGGACAGTACCATGTCTTCAACAATAAGACAAAGGATCCCTCTCAGGTCACTGAGCTGCTCCAGAAGATCAGAAATATAACCCAGAAGAACGGAGGAAGCCAATACACCAACGAGATGTTCCAAGAGGCCGAGAGGAAACTCGAAGAGGAGAAACAACGCATCCTAAAAGAGAAAGAAGAGAAAATTCGAAAAGAAGAGGAGGAAGTGGAGAGAAAACTTCAGGAAAAATATGAAGAAGCCATGAAGAAAATGAATGAGCAGCTCCAGGCTGAGAGAGAGAGGGAGAGGAAAGAGAGAGAGGAGGAGAGGGAGAGGATGAAGCTGGAGATGAATGAGGAAAGACAGAGAGAGAGGGAGAGGAAAGAGAGAGGAGGAGATGAAGAGGATGAAGCTGGAGATGCATGAGGAAAGACAGAGGGAGAGGGAAGAGAGACACAGAGAGAGAGAAAGAGAGAGAGAGGAGAGAGAAAAGGAGATGGCAAACATGATGCAAAGAATGAAGGAAGATCATGAGAGCACTGCGAGAGGAAAGAGACAGGGTACAGGCCAGGTTTGAAGAAATGGCCAGAGCCAAAGCTGAGCAGTCCAAACCAATAATAATCCATCTGTGTGTAATTTTATGAGATAAAAGGAACTGGAAGCTGTTTTTGGAGCCTTTACTAGTGAGTGGTCCTAGATCCAGATAGTTGAACCAGTGGCTTCCACACGCAGGAACATATGAGAATAGATGTGGTGTGTAGGGTAACATTTGACAGTATAAAATGTTTGTCTATCATTTAAACTTTAAATATCACATCATAACTCAAGGCTTGTTTTCCATATAAAGAATCCCAACTTTTTAGTTTTGATTGTCATTTAACCACTGCATTTTGTTTCTGCACACTAATAGTTACTTTCTTTTACTAGACACTGAATGTGTAGCTGTTTGCAAATGCACGTATTATATGATTTGTTGTCCTGTTGGGCATAATTTCACTGGCTCTGTTGATGACGCAACTCAAGAAGAAATATGAAATAAAGATGTGATGGAAGACGAAACCTTTGTCAGAGTAATTATTAGGGATGTCCCTGGCCGATGGCCGATATGGGCATTTTTTCACTGATCGGGATTGGCAATTTTGAACGTGGACCCAAGCCTGATAATTTTACGTCAGCTGTCGTCAACGGAGCACAATTTGTGGCAGAATGCAGTCGTGCTCGTAACGTTAGTCTGGAGAACCTGTGGATAAAATGTCTGCAGTGTGGAAATAGTTCAAATTAGAAAGCGAAAGCGGTCCAACGGCGACACGTAACATCTGCAACACGACCGTTTCGCGAGCTGGTAACAAAAGAGCATTTAATATTACAAATTTGATACGGCACATAAACAAAAACATGAGTTCACTCAAGCAATACAGGCAAAGGCACCGAAGCAACAAACACCCGTGGATACTTTCAAAAGGAAAGAGAAATATCCTCGAGTCAGCGACATGGCCACAAATATTACAGAGAAGGTCACTGAATTCATCGCTCTGGATAACCGGCCCATCTCCGTGGTAGAGGATCAGGGTTTAGTTACTGACTTTGTTTACTTGTTGTTTTTGTTAAAAACAAACAAACAAAACTAATGAAAACCAATGTTGCAATAGGATATGCAGAATAACAAAGAGCCATATGAAAGTATTTACTTTGTTTCAACAGAATAAAAAAAGCTATTAAGAACAGCTTGGATGCAGGTGATTTTTTTGTTAATGCAGCTGTATTATCTAAGAAAATATTAGTTAGGGCTAAGTATCGGATCGGGACTCGGTATCGGCAGATACTAAATATTAAATGACTCAGATCGGGATCAGGGTAAAAAAAACCTGATCGGGACATCCCTAGTAATTATTAACAATCAAGAGTTCAAAGGTCACATGTCAGGCCTTTTCAGGAATGTGGAGTTTTACACTGAGGTAGTTGTGGATTCCCTGGAGCATCCAATTAATTTAAACAACTGTAGATCAGGAAATGTTAACCAACAACTGTCAGAAATATATTTTTTATAGAGTAGCTTTTTTCTCACAAACTCCCTGGAATAAGAATAAGAATGACAAAATGAGCTTCCCATCACTGACATGAGCAGGTGTTTTGTATTCCATCAAATAAATACATTAAATTACTCTCAATCAAACTGCATAGTAGCTGTTGAGAACCCTGAAAACATTCAACCAAATGCATCTAAACCTGGACGCATGTTAACCATGCTGTTCCATTTTCATTTGAAAGGTGAAGCAGTGCACATTATTATGTGGAGCTTAAAAGAACTGCTGTCGTTTCTTATAAATGGGAGGAGGAACTTTGCGTTACTTTGTGCAGCAGTGTTTGCAGTCACGGGAAACTGCTGCCATGTTATGTCAATGGTGAGGGAGGGGAGAGCAATGTTTGATGAGTGCATTTAACAAATAAGCGCCTGGAAAATAAGCAGAGAGGATACAGGTGTCTTACAGACAAATAAATGACTCTGAACAAGCTCACAAAAATTACAATTCAACATCACTCGCACCAAGAGCTTTAGTTTCACTTTCATTGTGAGACATGAAGCTATCTGTGGGAAGAATCCCACAGAAAGAAGCAGCAGGAGCAGACGCTCTGAACTCTGCGTCTTCACTTCAGCTGCAGTATAAACTCTGTACTATATGTATATATATATATATATATATATATATATATATATATATATATATATATATATATATATATATACACACATATATAAGACTGTGCATATATTTTAATTCATGCCACAAAGGAAATAATAGTCCTACCATTTTGTTACCAAATCACCTGATATTTACTTAAAGCAGCCAGTTAGAGCTCACGTTATGAAATACAGACTGTTATTTTTGACTGACTGACTGATTAAATGAAATGAAATTCCTTCAATTCTCGAATTCCTTCAGCACTTCTTTCTCACAGTTTGAAAGAAGTGATGCCATTTCTTGTAAACGGTAAAGGAAGGGGTCAGCTGAGGTGTATCAGTGTGGCTGATAAGCAGCAGACTGATAAACACATCCAATTGCACAAGATACAGCACTTAGAAAGGCTGACTCATTAACTCTTTTGCTGGCATATTGAGGATCATGCCTAGCGTAACAATCTTTATAATAAAGTATATTTAGTAAGTAAAGTTTTCCCATGGTTATTTGTACAAAATCATTTATTCTTATTTAGTATGTTTATATTTTTGTTGTTATTCTTCCTCAAAGAACATAATTCTCGTAGGGAAGACTGGGAATGGGAAACACTGTTTTGGGATGAAAGTGCTTTGAATGACTTCAGCCACAATTTTATTCTCTAGATGTTTCTAGAAAGAATAACAACTCTGAAGCGTGTTAGATGAGTACGGATGGAAAGTAGCTAGTAAGCTAAATCCGGTACAAAGCATCTTCTCTCATCTCGAGACTTATGTCATTTTGTACATTGTCCCTGATACAAATAAACTTATTATTATTATTATGAGTCTTTAGGCCTTTCTCAATACAAGTTACAACTTGGAAAGTTGAACTCCAACCTTGAGTCCATATTAACTGGTTGTTAGATTAGAAATTAAAACCAATTTACGTTTTCAACAATGTTATTTAGCTTCAATAATCTCATATTAACGTTACAGTACCTCTAACTTCAGCAAAACAAATATCAGATTGCTACTCTGAAATCGAAATTAATCCTCCAATTGGAATTATATTGTATTGATTAAAACACCATGGAGACATCAGCACCACAGGTGTATTATCAACGTGGTTGCTACAACAAGTTCTCGCAACAGGACAAGACAACAGATGTTGACCAGCCAGTAAATTTGTTTTTCTTTTCAATCTGCTAATGCTATCAAGTCATGAAATTTAGTTTTGACATAGTTGAAGGCCATACATTAGTAAGGTTTCAAATATTGAATGTCTGTTTATGAAAACTGCCCTGACATTGATGTGAGGGCCAGAACTTTACACTGACATTTTTTTTTTTTTTGTCATTTAAGTATTTATTTATTTTTCAACAAATAATAAAATACATACAAAAGACAACAGCAAACAGATAGAGAGACAAAAAATGTATATATAAAAAAGGAAAAAAAAGAAAAGAATAAAAAAAAAAGAAAAAAAAAGAAAAAGATCAAAAAACAAACAGGCAGTCAAAACAAAACTACACGGACAACACCCCTCTGTACCTTTATATGTTTGTGATTATATCAATTGTGAGGTGATTCAACATATGCTCATTGTGACAAGTCCTTGATGTATCGAAAGAAATAGTCCCATACTACATGGAACTTCCCTTTAACATTGTTCTTCCTGGCAATCAGATATTCGAAAGATGCCGTCTCTGTCATCAGTTGAGTCCAATTTGCAAGCCCCGGTGTACACGTACTCTTCCAATTCCTCAGTATCAGCCTAGCTGCAGTAATGAGGCCTGCTGTTATTAGCGCATGCTGTCCTTTGTTGACTCCTCGTGGCAAAAGTGTACTATCTCCCAGGAGACAAAACAGTGGTGATTCCGGTAGGTTTTGTCCCAACCACTCTCCCAATTTCTTTAATACTTCTTTCCAGAAAGGTACTACCACTGGACATTCCCAAAAGGCATGCAAAAATGTACCATCTTCTCCTTTACACTTCCAACATCTTTTGTCTTCCACTAAACCCATTCTAAAGAGCTTCATAGGAGTATAGTAATATCTATGTATGATTTTGTAATGGGTAAATTTGCTTCTAATATCCCTAGTGGCCCACCCAACCTTGGAAACTATATTATGCCATTTCTCCCTACTTATTTCACATTCTAAATCTCTTTGCCATATTAATCTAAGATTCTCAGTGTTCACACTTTGTAGTTCCATTATGTTTTTGTAAAATATTGAGGCACTATGCATTGTACTTGGCAAGTCAAAAAGTTTTTGTAACATGTTAGGTTCTTCTATATTTCTGTTGAGTGGGAACACACTCTGCACACTGCTCCTTAGTTGTAAATATTTCCAAAATTCACCCCTTCCCTCCAGGAGAAATTGATCCACTAGTTCCTGATATGACTTAAAAACTGCATCCTTATACAGATCATCAATCACACATATACCGTTCCTCTGCCAAGGATCCCAGCAAAATGATCGTTTACCTATCATGATGCGTGGATTATCCCATATGGACGAATAACCTTGTTTATATTGTGATTTCCCCATCAACCTATGCACCTCAGACCACACCCAGTGAGAGTGCTTCAGAATAGGACTTTTTCCCCCCTCTACCACTTTGATCTGAGAAAGAGCCTGTATTGGTCTTGAGGGAGCCACCATGGCCATTTCTATCTTTACCCAATCTGGTTGAGAATCATAGTTAGCCCAATGCCTCACCAGTTTAGCCAGTTCAAAAGCCAAATTATATATCTCTACATTTGGAAGGGCCAGGCCCCCATTTTCCCTAGTAGTACATAACTTTTTAATATTAATCCTAGGCTTTTTTCCATTCCACAAATATTCTTTAACCATTTGATTATATTGTTTGTATATGCCACTAGGAATAATTAATGGAAGCATCATTGATATATAATTAAATTGTGGTGCTATCACCATCTTAATAGTATTAATTTTGCCCCACAGAGTGAGATTAATTATCTTCCATCTTTCCAACTTATTTTTCATCTTTTGAAGTAATGGCATTAGATTCATTTCTATTATATCAGATAAATCAGCTGTCAACTTTAATCCTAGGTATTTCATTCCTACCGGGATCCATCTAAACTGAAAATTAGAGATCTCCGATTGAGAGAAAAACCCAGATATAGGCATCACCTCGGATTTCTGCCAGTTAATTTTATATCCGGATATTCGAGAAAATGATTCAATCTTATTAAGGATTATGGGAATAGAACTAACTGGGTCTGAGATAAGTAGCAAAATATCGTCTGCGTACAAAAACAGCTTATGTTCTGTCCCACCACCCCACACCCCTTTAATACCTGTATCTGCTCTTAGAGCTATAGCTAATGGTTCTAGAAATATGGTAAAAAGCAGTGGACTTAACGGATCCCCCTGTTTCTGGCCCCTCGTGAGACCAAAAAAGGGAGATTTCAGACCATTAGTTAAAACAGATGCCTTAGGGGACAGGTAAATAATCTTTATCCATTTAATGAAACCCTCTCCAAATCCAAACACTCTCAAAGTATAAAAAAGGTAAGCCAGTTCCACCCTGTCATACGCTTTTTCTGCGTCCAATGAAAATGCTGCGGTGGGTGTGTCTGCATCACGGCTTGACCACATAAGATGCAATAACCGCCTAACATTATCTGATGAGGAGCGCCCTTTAACAAACCCCACTTGGTCTGCATGCACTATATGTGGCATGGATCTTTCTATTCTTGTGGCAAGCACTTTAGTAAGAATTTTGCCATCGACATCTATTAAACTGATGGGTCTATAGCTCCCCGGGTCTGTAGGTTCTCTGTCTTTCTTTAGTATCAAGGTAATTAACGCCTCATTAAATGTATCTGGTAATCGCCCCCTATCGAATGACTCTTCATATACTTTTGTTAATATAGGTGCCAATATGTCAATATATCTCTTATAATATTCAACTGGCAACCCATCTAACCCTGGTGACTTTCCTATTTTTAGTGATGATATTGCATCTCTAACTTCTCCTTCAGTAATAACTCCCTCCATCTGTGCAACTTGTCCTTCTGACAGTTTTGGGATATTTATATTAGTGAAGAAGGCTTCAAATTGTTCTTCTGATGGATCTACTTCTGATTTATAAAGCTTCACATAAAAGTCTTTGAACACTTCATTAATGTCCTTTGCACCTGTTACCAGTTCCCCGTTTGCGTTTTTAATTGCAGGTATTATAAAGCTAGCATCTTGTTTTTTTAATTGTCTAGCCAATAATTTACTGGCCTTTTCCCCACTTTCATAGAAGTTGCTTTTCATTCTAAACATAGCATATTCTACCTTTTTACTGTATAACTCATTTAACTGGAATTTTAATTCACACACTTTTCTCAGACAGTCCTCTGTATGATTATCCGCCAATTCCTTTTCTGCATCCTTCAACTGGGATTCTAATCCCAACATTTGTTTTATACCATCTTTTTTCTTCTTACTCGAGTGAGCTATTATTTTACCTCTTACATACGCCTTAGAGGCCTCCCACACTGAACCTAATCTCTCAGTTGAACCTATATTAATGTCAAAAAACATTCTAAGATCTTCCCCTAATGTATTGGCAAAGGTTTCATCCTGAAGCAATGATACATTCATCCTCCATCTATTAGACTTACTAACGTCTGACCCCAATTTGACCCCCCATTGCACAGTAGCATGGTCCGTTAGTGCAATAGGCCCAATTGTACAGTCTACTGTTCCTTCTACCAAGTCTTTGGATACCAGAAAATAATCTAAGCGACTGTGACTTTTATGTACATTTGAATAAAATGTATATTCTCTATCTCTGGGGTGTACTAACCTCCAAATATCAACCAGGCCCAGGTCTTTCATCATTAAATGTATAGCTCTTCTGTCACTCGGCACACTATTTGTGAAGGCCGTTTTATCCAAAACCCCATCTTGTACCTGGTTGTAATCACCAGAAATTATAGTGTGACCGTCTTCTATTTCCCCCATCATTTTATTAACATTATGAAAAAAGGCCGGCTCTTCTTTATTTGGGGCATATATATTGCATATATTAACCTTGACATCATTTATTTTTGCCTCAACACATATTATTCTCCCTTCATTGTCCTTATGTTGTTTCAACATGACAAAATTTAGTTTTTTATGTATAAGTATTGCAACCCCACATTTCTTACTATTATAAGAGCTGTGATATACCTGTCCTACCCACCCTGTCTTAAATTTATTTATCTCTGTGTCCACCAGATGTGTCTCCTGTAGCAGGGCCACATCCACTTGTTGAGACCTAAGATAAGACAGGCATTTTTTCCTTTTAGCAGGGTTATGTGATCCATTTATATTCCAGCTAATAAACCTTACCAAATTAACCATATCTTAAGATCCTTTGTATTCCAGCACATTGAGTTATCCAAAACCTACACATTACATATTCAATCACATCATTTAATACTGACCATTTAGGGTGTTGTCCAACTGCCATCCTTACCAAACAAAAAAAGAACAAAGACATGTGTTGTGCCCTATATTTGACACTCATGGCACTCTGCCACAGAACCAAACAAACCAAAAAGACATCCATGGGTGGGAAAAACAACATCCACCTAAAACCCATAGATGCAAACACCTTAACTCCTACCCCCTTGCTCTCCCAAAGAGAAATAGAAAATTAAAAATAAAAAAAAGATCTACCCCAACTGGTCCGTGAGTCGTGTGTAATGACCAGCCCAAAGAACCCCCACCAACCCTTCGCCCCGTTATTCAAAACTACTATCCTTATTATCAGTGCTTTCCATGCTTTCCAACATGTGGCATCGGACTGCCACTGCCAGCCCCGCTTGATAAAACAGGGTGCCGTCCTCATTTATCATAAACAAGTTTAACCCTCCCAAGTAGAACATGTACATTTCCTATTTTCTGTTTCTTATATGACATTAAGAACCTATTGACTTAAAATAAAATCAAATAAAATAAGAAAAACTTAAATCGGAGATTCTACTCATATATCAATAATCAAAACAAAAATCCAGGTGTATAGGTAAAGCATCACTCTACCAGAAACCACATGTCTGGTTCTACTTACCCCTGGTACCATCAGGGAGAGAAAATATATGTTTTTCAGGCCATATATAGGATATAAATGAATAAATAAAAGAAAGAGGGGAGAAACTTGCCTCCAATGACCAGTGCAGCGCTTATGAAACAAAAACTTTTCCTCCTTCATTGATACTGGTCTTTCATACTATAATACGCCCTTTTTTAAATGTCTCAGGCAAAAAACAAAACCAGGTATCCTATGTCCATCATCAGGCAGCCTGCAGGCAGTCCGTCATTCTCTTGGCATTTATTCTAGGTCTTCTCCATCGTGCGCGTCTGCGTCACCAGTGCTGGAGGCTCCAGCAGCTTCTTTATTCAGAAATGCAAGTGCTTTGCGGTGATCATCAAATCTCATCCTCTTTCCTTTCCAGGTGAAGCGCATTTGTGCCGGTGGTGCCACAGTAAACCTCACATCCAGAGAGTGCAACTTTTCCCTCACCTCCGAAAACTTTTTCCTCTTCTCTGCCCACTCCCGTGGCAGGTCCTGGAAAAAAGAGAGCTTACATCCTTTCCACACAACTCCCTGACCTTCCCTATATTTTCGTTTCGCGGCAGCGAACACTTTCTCCTTCTCCAAGAAGCACAGGAAGCGGATGACAATAGGACGCGGTGATCGATTCTCATCCACCACCGGTCCGCCGGGGACCCGATGCACTCTCTGTAGCTGCGCTTGATCCACGGTTATGCCCAGAGAGCCTCGACAATGATGTTCCTCACACATATCTCCGGTTTGCCCTCTTCCAACTTCTCTTTCAAACCAACCAGGACCAGGTTCTGGCGCCTGTCCCGATAGTTGGCATCCTGTTGGGCCGCCTCAAGCCCTGCGCACTTCTTGACATTTCCTTCCACTATGTGCCGGAGGCCAACGTTTTCGTCTTCTAAATCAGATATCCTACTTTCAGCTTCCTCCAGACGCTGTAGGACGCCATCAACATCCGTGCGGAGCCCCGCATTGTCTTTTTTAACTGTGTCAATATCAGCTTGCAACACCATTATTAACTTACTAACATGCCCAAGCTCATCCATAGCTTTTCCGAGTGATTTTTGCATAGCCGACAGGACGTTCGTATCCACGTGTCGTTTGTCGCCACCTGGATCACCCACTTCTTCTTGTTTGTCGTCATCCTGTATGTCCGCCATGATGCTAGCGTTACTCCGCAGCGTTCTCGGGGGCCGTTGACTTTGCCCTGTTGCCATTTAACACTTAGATTTGTTGCACCGTGCCCAAAGGAAAGTTCTCACTCACACTTTTATCACTTTAGAGTAAACTCTATCTATCGCATTTCGAGGTTTCGGGTTGTTCAATTGGGAGCTCCGTTTTAGGCGGCCATGTTCCTCAGCGTGCTCACGTGACTCCCACTTTACACTGACATTGTACATACTGTACATACTTTCTGGGCGTTGTTGAGTGCAGCCTCAAGGCTGCCTCACCGAGTCCGTTGATGCAGCAAAGAATCAGTCAGTGAGTCGAAGAAAAGTATAAGCAATTTTATTACTCAGTCTGCAGAGCGAGGAGATCTGTTTATTACAACACAACAGCCCAATCACCAGAGTAACAACAGCAGATCTGACTCGTGTCTAGGGGTTTCCGTGTATATGCCTGTCTTTTTAGCTACGCCTACCAGCGGCAGTGAGCTACTTGTTTCTATCACTGATTGGCCTAATGTCTGTGTGTTGTCTGCGTGTTAAGTGCGTAATTCGTCCTCTGATTGGCTCTCTGTCTGTGTGTCTAAAGAGTGTGTAGAGCAGGGGTGCTCATTACGTCGATCGCGATCTACCAGTCGATCGCAAAGGTAGTATGGGTAGATCGCATGACATTAAAAAATAGACGTCAGCCTATCATCCATCCCGTCACTTGATTGATATACAGGGCAGCCAGTCAGATGACACCTGATTTTTTGTGACACATAGGTCACCACGCATGCATGCGCAAACAACGGTGCTAAGTGCAGCACAGCTAACAAGCTAGCGAGTTGGTTACCTCCAATTTTAAGCCCTCGTTTTATTCTCTTGAACTCAAGAAAGGGTATAAATATGAGTGGGGGAGCTGGACCAAGTAAGAAGACAAAAACGTATCACTTTCATACGGAATGGGAGGAGGAGTTTTTTTTCACGATGACATTTTCGAAGTGCGTTTGCCTCATCTGCCAGTCTACCATCGCAATACCAAAGAAGGGAAATGTGGAGCGGCATTTTAGGACTGTTCATGGAAAATATGATACCGACTTCCCGCCGAAAAGCGAGCTTATTTATGTGAGTCAGCATTTTCTCACATGAAGATCATTAAGTCCAAGTACCGCTCCACCATGACTGACGATCATTTGGAAGTGTGCTTGAGGCTGGCTGTCAGCAGCTACTGTCCGGACTACGCATCCCTGGCTGATTCAATTCAGTGCAAGTCATCAGAGTAAACTCAGGTAATGACAAAAAATGTGCATAGTTAATTGTGTTGTGCAATATTGGCTCATGCGGTTATGCAAGGTACATCAACATACATTGTACAAAAAATCCTCAATATATTTATAAATAAATTTGCATTTTTGTAGTAGGTAGATCATTTTGCCTTGGTCATTTTATAAGTAGCTCGCATGCTGAAAAAGTGTGAGCACCCCTGGTGTAGAGCATGGCGGCGTGAGTGTGTAGTATGTCTGTATCCTCGAGGTCACTTCCTCATAGCGCGTCTGGGTGTTAGTAAACAACCTTGTTTGTCACTTTCTGTGGTCAGGGCGATTCCTGTTATCGTATCTGTGCATGTCCGGAGTGTGTATGTATAGGGTGTAACTGCGAGACTATCTGTCTGAGCCAGCCTGCGGGCGTTTACATGTCAGAGCGAATACATCAATATCATAGTCAGAGTTCATAATTGACACAGTTCATAATCCATTAGTGTATAAGCGTGTAGGTATACAGTTTAGCATTTAGGAGGCTACAACTTGCATTTCATTCTGTAATGCTATTGCATTTGTGAAATGACAAATAAATCAACCTTTAGTGCTTTGTCTGTTTAGCTGACTTCTGTATCCACGCCTGCTTAATTTCTAGGTCCCTGTGTTACCTGTACACCTCAAACCTCGTTCTCCCTTCCATCACCATTTACAAGAAATGGCAGCACTTTTTCAAAACTGCAGACACTGCTGCACAAAGCTCCAGCTAATCTATAGTCTATAACTGACATTTTATTGTGAATCCCTGTGTTGTAAAACGATAAATAAATTAACCTTTCTACCTTGAGATAACTTTAGTTTCTCTTAGTCTCTCTGAGAAAATGATGAAGCCGAATTTATTTGTTGAAGTAGAGCTCTATGGTACGAGTTGTAAAATGCGTTTCACTTTCATCACGAGGCAGACTGTGCTGAACAGGTTGGCCATTGGATCAGTATGTGGTTTCCCCCATCTATTAAAAAAAAACCCTGTCACTGTAACAAGCACAAGACCTTTAGTTTCACTTTCATTGTGAGTCATGCAGCTATTTGTGGGTGTGGTTTGGTGCATGTGGCCATTATAAAAGCAGCAGCAGGAGCAGACACTCTGAACTCTGCATCTTCATTTCACCTGCTGTATCTACTCGGTACTCTTTAACCCAAACATGGCCACCAACTTAGGTAAGTCATGATAAAAGGGAACAATTATTTTACAGTGATAAAACACTGATCATCATATTTTCTGTAATGCCTCTATAATACTGCAATCAAATCAAAAGTTAACGATGATGATTTCTTGGTTGCTATGAAAATGCTAAAGATTTGGAGCATTTTAAAATGAATTGCATTTATGTTCTTAAAGAATCCGAGTTCTTTTGGAGGGAGATCAAGGGGATGTAGGTCTCAGCTCTAATAGTGATGGTTCGCCACTGCTTCTCTCCCATCATTGTAAAGGTTAAATGAAGTACATTTATGCACAACCCAGTCATCTTATTCAATGTCCCTCATTCTTCTACACAGGCTCAAGCAGAACAAATAATACAGAGCTGAGGATAGTGATGGTGGGGAAGACTGGAACTGGGAAGAGTGCCACTGGAAACACCATTCTGCGACGAGAATGCTTTGAATCAAAGATGTGTGCCAAGTCTTTGACTGTAGACTGTTCTAAGGGCAAAGCTACGGTGAATGGGCAACAGGTTGCTGTCATTGACACCCCGGGCCTGTTTGACACCAGGTTTGAAGAGGATAAAACATCTAAAGATCTAAGCAAGTGCATCCAGGACTCTTCTCCTGGACCCCATGTGTTCCTGGTGATCATCAGGGTGGGGAGATACACTGCTGAGGAAACGCAGACAGTGCAAAGGATTCAAGAAATCTTTGGCCAACCAGCAGACAGATACAGCATGGTTCTCTTCACTCATGGTGACCTACTTGAGAGTCCTATCGAGGACTTTGTGAATGACAGCGAAGATCTTCAAGAGCTTGTGACCAGATGTAACAGCCAGTACCATGTCTTCAACAATAAGACAAAGGATCCCTCTCAGGTCACTGAGCTGCTCCAGAAGATCAGAAATATAACCCAGAAGAACGGAGGAAGCCACTACACCAACGAGATGTTCCAAGAGGCAGAGAGGAAACTCGAAGAGGAGAAACAACGAATCCTAAAAGAGAAAGAAGAGAAAATTCGAAAAGAAAAAGAGGAAGTGGAGAGAAAAATTCAGAAAAAATATGAAGAAGAGATGAAGAAAAAGAATGAGCAGCTCCAGGCTGAGAGAGAGAGGGAGAGGAAAGAGAGAGAGGAGGAGATGAAGATGATAAAGCTGGAGATGAATGAGGAAAGAAAGAGGGAGAGGGAAGAGGGAGCCAGAGAGAGAGAAAGAGAGAGAGAGGAGAGAGAAAGAGAGAGAACCATCATGATGAATAGAATGCAGGAAGAGCATTTGAGAGCACTGAGAGAGGAAAGAGACAGGGTGCAGTCCAGGTTTGAAGAAATGGCCAGAGCCGAGGCTGAGCGGTCCAAACCAGTAATAGTCCCTGTTCCGTGTGTAATTTCATGAGATAAAAGGAACTGGAAGCTGTTTTTGGAGCCTTTACTAGTGAGTGGTCCTAGATCCAGATGGTTGAACCAGTGGCTCCCACACACAAGAACATATGAGAAGAGAAATGTGGTGTTTAGGGTGACATTTGACAATATACAATGTTTGTCTATCATTTAAACTTTAAATATCACGTCATAACTTCTTTTACTAGACACTGAATGTGTAGCTGTTTGCAAATGCATGTATTATATGATTTGTTGTCCTGTTGGGCATAATTTCACTGGCTCTGTTGATGACGCAACTCAAGAAGAAATATAAAATAAAGATGTGATGGAAGACGAAACCTTTGTCAGAGTAATTATTAACAATCAAGAGTTCAAAGGTCACATTTCAGGCCTTTTCAGGAATGTGGAGTTTTACACTGAGGTAGTTGTGGATTCCCTGGAGCATCCAATTAATTTAAACAACTGTAGATCAGGAAATGCAAACCAACAACTGTCAAAAATATATTTTTTATAGAGCAGCTTTGTTCTCACAAACTCCCTGGAATAAGAATAAGAATGGCAAAATGAGCTTTCCATGACTGACATGAGCAGGTGTTTTGTATTCCATCAAATAAATACATTATATTACTCTCAATCAAACTGCATAGTAGCTGTTGAGAACCCTGAAAACATTCAACCAAATACATCTAAACCTGGACGCACTTTAACCATGCTGTTCCATTTTCATTTGAAAGGTGAAGCTATGGGGATAGAATACTCACATAAACCGCGCAGAAAATAATTTTTTAATATTACGTTTATAATTTTCAGGGGGAAATAAGTAGATCTAGAATATGAACAAAACAGTTTTACCAAAATAAAAAATGTACAGTCTGTGTGCAACAGGACCCAAGTTACAAAAAATGATCAGCGTTTTATCAGATTAATGTCAACAATGGAGGAAAGAAAAGACAGCACTCAGACAAACATATTGAAGTTCATTGCTCTGTGTGACATTTTGCAAACATTCAAGTCAAGACACCAAATCACAATACATGTCATTAAGGCATTCAGGGCTGTGTGGTTTGTCCCGTTTGTCCTAGTGGTGTTGCCTTACCTTGCTGTCCACTTGGCGAATTCGCTCAACCAATTATATTCGGGATAAAATGGTGATTGGCAAGCCTCCTAAATCTAACATGGTGTCAGAAGTGAAGGCGGAAGAAGAGTGACGGTATGGCGCAGTTTCAACCACCAACGAGTTTGTGTTTGCAAGGCAATCTTGCCGAAAATTGGAGGAACTGGAGTCAGCGTTTTGAGCTCTTCTGTACTGCCAGCGGGATCGCGGAGAAATCCGAGAAGGTGCAGTGTGCAACGTTTCTTCACGTCGCGGGAGAAGAGGCAATTAAAGTGTGCAATACGTTTGTCTTCGCGGACGGTGAGAAAGACAAAATTGACGTGCTGAAGAAAAAGTTTCAGGACTATTGTGAGCCAAGAAAAAACTTACCTTACATAAGGCACATGTTCTTCACACGAGCCCAGAAACAGTCAGAGTCCATTGATTCGTATGTAACGGATTTGAAAAATAAGGCCAAGGACTGTGAATTTGGACAGTTGCACGACTCCCTGGTACGTGACAGAATTGTTTGTGGTATTATTGACGACCAAGTGAGAGGGAGACTGTTAAGAGAAGCAGATCTGACCCTAGAAAAAGCCATTGATATATGTCGTGCAAGTGAAATAACGACCAGTCAAGTCAAAGCACTCACAGAAGAAATAGAAATGAACAGAGTACGGACTGTCAGACAAAAAGATAAAATGAAAGCAAACACAGAACAAAATGAGTCAAGTTGCAGCAGATGTGGTTACAAGCATGGAACAAAAAAATGTCCAGCTATTGGCCAAACATGTAAAACATGCAACAGGAAAAATCACTTTGCCAAGATGTGCAGATCACAGAGTCGACAGCACCAACAGAGAAAGAATGTACATGCAATAGAACAAAGTGAGGAAGAACATGACATGTTTATTGGCACAGTCAGACAGGAGCATGAGAAACACGTGAAAGTGATGGAGTCTGCACAAACAGAGGAAGAAAAATGGACTGAAAGACTGACAATTAACAAGAAAATTGTGACTTTTAAACTGGATACAGGTGCAGACTGCAATGCAATGTCAGTTAAAACCTTAAATGCGCTGGATGTCAGAGGAAAGCTCAGTGTTAGTAATACTAAACTTGTTGCCTTCTTTGGCCAGAAGATAGCACCACTGGGCAAAAGAGCAATAACGTGTCAATACAAAGGCCAAAAGCACAAGATTGAGTTTGAAATCACACAAGAAGATGTTCCGGCTATACTGGGAGGAGCCACATGTGTGAAACTTGGCTTAGTGAAGAGGATGCATGATGTTGGAAAAGAAAATGACATCCTTAAGGACTATGAGGATCTTTTCACCGGACTAGGTTGCTTACCTGGTCAGCATCATATACAGATTGATCACACTGTTACACCTGTTGTGCACGCTCCCAGAAGGATTCCTGTAGCACTCAGAGACAGAGTAATTGAAGAACTACAGCGTATGGAGAAATTGGGAGTAATAACCAGGCAGACGGAACCGACAGAGTGGGTTAACAGTATGGTAACAGTGGTCACACCCAAGAAAATTCGTATCTGCATGGACCCAAAAGACTTAAACCAAGCAATCAAACGGGAGCATTATCCATTGCTCACAGTGGAAGAAGTTGTTTCCCGTATGCCGAACGCTAAGTACTTCTCAGTACTAGACGCCAATCAGGGTTTTTGGCAGATAAAACTTGATGATGAAAGCTCGAAACTCTGCACATTTAATACCCCTGTCGGAAGATACAGATTCCTGCGTTTACCGTTTGGGATCTCTTCGGCGCCAGAGGTGTTTCAGAGAGCTATTGCGCAGATGATTGAAGGGCTAGATGGGGTCGTGAACATCATTGATGACTTGCTTGTCTGGGGCGACACTGTGGCAGAGCACGACCGCAGGTTGAAGTTGTTGCTGGAGAGAGCAAAAGAGAATAATCTAAAACTCAACAAAAACAAGTGCTTTATCAGGACAAAAGAAATTAAATACATCGGACACACACTCACCACCAGTGGACTGAAACCGGATGAGGAAAAAGTGAGAGCAGTGACACAGTTCCCAGACCCACAGAATAAGCAGGAACTGCTGAGGTTCATGGGGATGATTCAGTACCTCGCAAAGTTCATCCCAAATTTGTCAGACATCAGTGCACCTTTAAGAAAGCTGCTTGAAGGAGACACGGAGTGGCACTGGGAGGAAACACAAAAGAGGAGTTTTGAGAAACTTAAACAGTTGGTCACCAACGCTCCAACCTTAAAGTTTTATGATGTTAACAAACCACTGACGCTGTCAGTAGATGCAAGCTCAGAAGGCATCGGTGCAGTCATATTGCAGGATGGACAGCCAGTAGCTTACGGGTCGAGGGCTCTCACTGACTGTCAGCGCAGGTATGCGCAAATAGAAAAAGAACTACTTGCTATTGTCTATGGGTGTGAGAAATTCCACCAGTATGTGTATGGAAAAGACATTCAGGTTGAGAGTGACCACAAGCCGCTGGAGAGTATTTTCAAAAAACCCTTGCACCAAGCTCCTATGAGGCTTCAGAGGATGCTGCTTAGGCTGCAAAGATACAGCCTTAAAGTCACCTACAGACCGGGCAAGGAATTGCATATTGCAGATGCGTTGAGTCGAGCATTCCTCAAGGAGCAGAATGAAGAGCTGCTGGAGAAAGACCTGGAGGTAAACATGATCACACATCATTTACCCATGTCAGAGAAAAAACTGCACAAGTTCAGGGCAGCAACAACAAACGACCCTGAAATGAAGTTACTGAAAGACATTACATTAAGAGGTTGGCCGAATGAAAGAAGTGCGGTACCAAAAGAAATGCAGCCCTATTGGACATTTAGAGATGAAATCACACACACATCTGGGCTGATGTTCAAAGGAGCAAAGCTCATCGTTCCACATCAGCTGAGACAAGAAATGCTTAACAAAATCCATGAATCACACTTAGGAATTGTTAAGTGCAAAGAGAGAGCCAGGGATGTGTTGTATTGGCCGCTAATGTATACACACATTGAAGAGATGGTGTCACAGTGTCCAACTTGTAATGAGAACCGCAACAGCAACCCAAGAGAGCCGCTACTCTCTCACCCTGTACCAGACAGACCATGGGAGAAAGTAGGGACTGATCTCTTTCACTTCAAAGGATCTGAGTATCTGCTTTGTGTGGAATATTTCTCTAAGTTCCCGGAAATATCAAAGTTGAGAGACACCACCAGTGGTAGTGTCATCGTCGCACTGAAATCAGTGTTTGCCAGGCATGGCATTCCTGATGTTGTCATCTCGGATAATGGTCCTCAGTATGCCAGTGCTGAGTTCAAGGACTTTGCAGAACAGTGGGAATTCACACACACCACGTCCAGTCCTGGTCATGCTCAGTCAAACGGCCAAGCCGAAAGGACAGTACAGACAATTAAGAATCTGCTGAAAAAATCAGAAGTTAATGGTGACCCCTACATTTCACTACTGGAGTATCGCAACACACCGCTGGAGGGAGTAGGATTATCACCAGCCCAGCTACTAATGGGACGGCGGCTAAAAGGGAAACTGCCAACTTCAGCGTCACTCCTTACTCCAGAAAGTGCTGTCCAAGTACGCAGTCAGCTGAAAGAAAAGCAGGTGAAACAAAAACTATATTTTGACAGACAAACCAAGACACTGTCTGACCTGCAGGCAGGAGAAAATGTCAGGGTGCAAAAAGGAGGGACCTGGCAGCCAGCAGTAGTCTTGCACAAACATGACCAACCGCGATCTTTTGTAGTTGGTACACCTGATGGGAGACGGTACAGAAGAAACAGAAAGTATCTGCGGAAAACTGATGAGAAAACCTTTCATGTCACAGATGCACAAGACCTCAACATGAACACAGACTCAGGGATGAAACCCTGTGACACAAATGACGGACATGCAAAACACACAGGTTCAGATGAACACACTGTGGTTGCAGAAAATACAGAGACACGGAATGAACAATCTGAAACACTCTCATGTCGAACCAGATCCGGTAGACAAGTGAGACTACCTGTTAGATACAGAGAGTAGATTAAGTATATGCACAAGTTAGTGAATGTTTATTGTTATATTTGGTATGGTTTCAGAGATGTTGAAGTACATGGTTGTATAATTGCAAGCTAAATGTCAGTACAGTTTGAAACATTTGCATAGTGTAAAATGTTTAGTCACATTTCATGTTGGTAAAGTGTTCATATTTAATAAGACATGTTTACACAGGTTAAGTCAACAAAAGAACAGACTCTCATTCATGTTAACTTAAAAATGCATAAAAAAGGGGATGTAATGTAATAGACTTGAGCCTTAGAGGTACCCGTAGCTACGCGAGATCTGCTACGTGATACGTGATACGGAAGTAATAGAGTCGTGTTCATGAAGCTACTCTGTGTTATGGCTGTTGTACAGACGTACAGTAAAGTTTGATAAAACTAAGTCGGTTGTCAAGCCTCCTAAATCTAACAGGGGCAGAGATGCAGGATACAAAATAGCTCGCGAGTGCTTTGAAAGCGCTCGGGGAAAAAAATGCGCGCACGGATGTTTGATTTGCGCGCGCGCGGATCCAATTTCCGCGCGCGCAAGTCTCATTGCTCGCGCGCGGTTTATCTCAGTATTCTATCCCCATAGAAGCAGTGCACAGCATCATGTGGAGCTTAAAAGAACTGCTGTCGTTTCTTGTAAATGGGAGGAGGAACTTTGCGTTGCTTTGTGCAGCAGTGTCTGCTGTCACGGGAAACTGCTGCCATTTTGTGTCAATGGTGAGGGAGGGGAGAGCAATGTTTGATGAGTGCAGTTAACAAATAAGTGCCTGGAAAATAAGCAGATGATACAGGTGTGATAACTCTACTACTGAAACAAAGAGAAACAATACAAAGAAACTCAAAATGATTCACTGTGTTACAGCTCTTAATATCAAACACACTTAATTATATAACTTATCCAAATGGACTGTACATCAACAGATTACATTACAATTCTCTACTGCTTAATACAAGTATCAGTATGTCTCATCCAGCTCTAGGAAAACATGACCTATTCTGCTATCATTGTGTGTTGTTTGCTGCTCTCTATGGGGCTTAACATGCAACAACTACACACTAGGACAAAAATGACGTGTCTGGTAAATTGGCTGAGCTGAAGTCCCAGCTCTGACAGAAGCTGACTAATGATCTCTTTCCTGGTATATGGAGGATAATGTCTGATTTATTTTATATTATAAAGACAGGTAAAAAGAATGACAATTCAACATATAAAAATAAATTATTGAAAAATAGCCATGATGAATTTAGATTTAGGTAGGTTTAAATAGAGCTGTACATTCAAGGGAACACTATTATCCCATTGAGTGGTATTATCAACTTTGGATATAGTGAGACTTCCAGTGAAACTGCCTGATTACTGGTCTAAAGGAATGCACTATAGCCTGTATCTAAAATGAGTGGCACTGGCATCAGCTGGCTGCAGACATCTCAACACTTGAAATAAATCAAATTTTAAAAAAAATCTGAATATCTTGTAGTCCTTCAGTGTACCACCGGGTGGTGCTATAAACACACAAGCTGCAACAAGGAGCTTACACTTAGGGCTGTCGTAAATTAAAAAGTGGGTCACCTAAGTGTCCGCTGGCTGAACTGTCCGTAATAAGTAATGGGTAACGCAGGTGAGCAAACTCTGTTTGATTTGAAAAAGCTGATTAAACTATGTGCATTTACTCCCCACTTCAGCCTTGCTACACTGTCCCTCTGAGCTTACTGTATCAAGCGATCCTCCCACATCCTATTTGCTATTCAACTCACTATTTTAGGCTGTAGCCGGCCAGTCATTTGTTCCTGCACATTTTATTGATTTGGGAAGCGCGACAAAGTCAAACTCAGGTGCTGCCAGGGAAACAGACTCACTGCTTGTGAAAAACTTTATATTTTGATCACAAAACACATGAAAAAGCGGGATAATGCGCTTCGAGGTGTCCATCATCAGGAGCCTCCGCAAAATCCACTGAATCAGACCTCCACGTCGTCCATTAATTCCTTCTAATGGACACCTCGTCCCTTACACATCATAGACTCACGTTGCCATCTTGTGTTCTTTCCACAGAATGTTTTGAATACTGAATGTAGAGAAATGTGGTGTGAAGGGAAACATTAGACAGTATAAAATGTTTATATATGATTTATATTTTTCAGATCAGAACTCCAGGTTTGTTTCCCAGTGAATGAATTGTATTATATTGTGTTCGTCATTTAAACACTGCATTTTGTTTTCTGCAGACTAATAGTTATTTTATTTTACTCATTCACTGATTGTGTAACTGTTTGCAAATACTTACATTATTTCTGTTTATCTGTTGGTCACAACTTCTCATCAAAGAATTTATTTCATGGGTTATGACGATGATGCAACTCAAGAACAAATGTGAAATAAAGATGTGATAATAGACTATGGGCTACTTTACCACTAGCGAGAAAGTGAGAAAAGGGAATTATCCTCTGGCATAACATTAACATGTCCTTTTTACAACAAACTGGAAAGTTTTCTTTGTGGAAGTACCTAAAAAATGTCTTTGAAGGGGAAGTGTTGACTAGCAAGTGATAAAAGTATGGTACAGTCTCTCTCCCTCCAAATGTAATCAAACTACTTTTACTGGCATTGTTTGCAGTTGATTGGGCTATGTCAAAGATTTTTAATTTCACTGGCTATGTTGATGACGCAACTCAAGAACAAATATGAAATAAAGATGTGGTATAAGACTAAACCTTTGTCAGAGTACTTATTAACAAGTTCAAAGGTCACATGTCAATACTTTCTCAGGAAAGTCTTATACTGAACCAGTTGTGGACACCTTGAAGTATCCAATTAATTTCAATGGCAGTAGATCAAGAAAATGCTAAACCAACAACTGTCCAATACAGTTTTTACAAGTACAGTTTGTTTCTCACAAACTCTCTGTAATGTCCCTACAGGGACTTGGCAGTGTAGACACAACACTGTTACAGTATGTTCTAATTAAAGTACCACAAACCAATGTAGTTTCAGTTTCATTCCACAGAGAGAACAATGAGTGAGGTGTGTCCTGCAGTTTGAAATAAGTCCTGCCATTTCTTGTAAATGGTGAAGGGATGGGGCTAGTGACTGAAGTAGGCAGACAGGCATCCTTGTTATGCAGAAGGTCAGCTACCGAGTTTGATAAGCAGCAGACTGACAAAGGCTGACTAATTATCTCTTTTGCTGGTATATGGAGGATAATCTCTGATTTATTTTTATACTATAGAGACAGGCAAGTATAGAATTCAACATATAAAAAATAAATTATTGAAAAATAGCCATGATGAATTTATATTTAGGTAGGTTTAAATGGAGCTGTACATTCAAGGGGATGTACCTGCTTTTGTCACAAGCTACCTGGCAGCCTGCTGCTTATCCAGAGCAAAATGGTGTGTCTGTTAAGTTTTGGCTGAGCTGAAGTCTCAGCTCTAATAGTGATGGTTCACCACTGCTTCTCTCCCATCATTGTTGTGTTGCCTCAAAGGCATTTCTGTTGTTCATTGTAATGTGTGCTTTAAGATAAGTCATTCTTACGTGTTGTAGTCAAATAATAAGAGCAAAAGGGTTAAAAAGTTTATTAAGAAGATTTTATTTTGACAGTCGCGTCACCGCTGACATCACTTCCTGACAGGTCACGTGTGTTGGTTGATTTCCTGTTTAGTTCCTTTTCTCCTTGAACTGAGAGTGAGGCAGACATGCTCTGAAGCTATCCTAGCCATCCGCTGAGAAATATTGTACAGGCAACGCCGTAAGTGCATACATTTCATGTGTAAGATGTTAAAAAACAATAAATAGCGATAGCTGCTAGAATATATATTTCATTTGTTAGTAAAAAAGGACATTTTGTCTATGTTATTTACACATTTAAAAACGTTCTGCTGATGATGATTACAGTAATTCATTGTGCCTGTAACTATGTTAATTCATGTTTTATGTTGTTTAAAGTGCAATATTTGTTGTATTTACAGTTTTCACCGAATGTCATTGAAGACTGCTGAGTAAACGGTCAACTTCACCACGACTCATGTTTTCATTGGACTCGGTTTAACTCGGTGTTGAAACAGAGTTGCTACACTCTGAGTGAGAACACTAGAATTGTTTAAGTTGAATGAAGTACATTCAAGTCCCTTTCCTCCCTCTCCCAGTTGTGTAATTTCATGAGTTACAGGAACTAGAAGCTGTTTTTGGAGCCTTTTCTTGTGAGTGGTCTTAGATCCAGGTGGTTGAACCAGTGGCTCCCACACACAGGAACGTATGAAATGTAAAATAATAATTGTACATTTATCAGAACTACAATCACAATCTGTTTTTTTTTTCATTCTCTGAGAAAATGATGAAGCCGAATTTATTTGTTGAAGTAGAGCTCTATGGTACGAGATGTAAAATGCGTTTCACTTTCATCAGGAGGCAGATGGTGCTGAACAGGCTGGCCATTGGATCAGTATGTGGTTTCCCCCATCTATTAAAAAAAAACCCTGTCACTGTAACAAGCACAAGACCTTTAGTTTCACTTTCATTGTGAGTCATGCAGCTATTTGTCGGTTTGGTTTGGTGCATGTGGGCCATTATAAAAGCAGCAGCAGGAGCAGACACTCTGAACTCTGCATCTTCACTTCAGCTGCTGAATCTACTCAGCACTCTTTAACCCAAACATGGCCACCAACTCAGGTAAGTCATGATAAAAAGGAACAATTATTTTACAGTGATAAAAAACTGATCATCATATTTTCTGTAATGCCTCTATAATACTGCAATCAAATCAAAAGTTAATGATGATGATTTCTTGGTTACTATGAAAATGCTGAAGATTTGGAGCATTTTAAAATGAATTGCATTTATGTTCTTAAAGAATCAGAGTTCTTTTGGAGGGAGATTTGGAGGATGTGCTTTTAAATTAAGCTTGGCCATCCAACCCTTTCTCTGTTGGATGATGTCACAGCACCTTATTATTTTAAGACATCTTCAAACAAATGTGTCAGCCTGGATGGGAAAGCTCTCACTGCAGTGTGCTATTTGGGGTGCTGCTCAATGTGGGTAGGCAAACGTTTGACCTAACCTACACTGGTCCACCTGGGGCTAATGTTGAATGTGACAAATGGAAACAACAGCACATATTGGACGCAAAGGATGTTAAATCTATGAAGACCTTAATTGAATACCTAGAAATTTAATGTGAAAATAACATGTTTGATATTGTTTATACGGACCTTAGATTTTTTTTTTGTCTGTAAATCAATTTAATACAGCTCAGATTGAAATAGTTTTGTTTGTTTCATCATTTCCTAATAAGCACACAAAATATTATATTCTAAATGTAGTGGTGGAATAAGCTTTATAGGCTGCAATGTTCATTATTTAGCACTTAATGCAGTATTGATGCTTGTGAATGTGCAGCACAGACTCCTCCACAAGGTGGTACCTTTAATTGAGTCTAGCAAGTTTTGAAGCAGGAGATCAATTCGTGTTTTTTCGTGCAGTTTCTAGTAAGAGAGTAACTCTTAACAGCAGAGAAAACGTGCCAGCGGACCTCAGAAAATGAAATATGCTTGTTTGTTTATGCCAGTGGTTCTCAAACTTTTTCGGTCATCCCCCACTTTGGACAAGGGGGAATTTTCAAGCCCCACCTGCCCCCATCGCCCCAACACAATGCTAATGAATTACGCCAAGCTTAACATCCGCGCGAAAGTTTGTTCCTCTACAATTGACCGTTCGCTAAGCCCCGCCCCCCTTAGTTACTGTTGCTATGTCTGTCAAGCTTTCGCTCCTACCATAAGAAATATGGAGTTTTCAGTGATATCAATAAGAGATATTCCAAAGGAAATTACGACACATTTCTGGAAAAACTGTTTGGTGATATCAGAGAGAAGCCGACAGAATGGTCTTCGGTATGCATTTGAGAGATACATCCACAATATCATCTGCTGGCGGAGTATAAATGTTTGTTGTTGTTCTGATCGCACTCTGGGAATTTCGCTCAGGTAGATCAAACTTAATACAGTACAGTCGTGAATCCCTATTACAAATCGGGATCACGCAACAACAACTACCCGATATGGATACTTTCCCACATAGTCACCGGATACCAGCGGAGATAGCCAGACCATCGGGGCCTCCGTGGATGATCATACTGAGTGGCAGGCGGCGGAGCCTGCGGAGGGAGCGCAAGCAGAAGCGGGGCTGCCAGGGTGGCACTCTTGCTCGACTAAAGAGGAATCCCAGGAGACCACCGCTCCCCAGCTTCTTCGTTGCCAACGTCAGGTCTCTTAACAACAAAATGGATGAACTACGATTTCGCTTATCAACATGGTCACTCGTCCAGGAGAGTTGTGTGATTATAATCACTGAGACCTGGCTACACTCGGGAGTCCCAGACGCAGCTATCAAGCTAGCGGGCCGCGCTTACCACCGCGGCGACAGGAACAGTGACTATTGATATGATCTTTGTTGTCATTAAAGAAAGGCATTGATAAAAATAGGCATAAAAAGGAAAATTTCCTCCCGTTTGTCGCGCCCCACCTGTCACGTCTCTATTCCCCACCAGTGGGGCGCGCCCCACACTTTGAGAACCGCTGGTTTATGCTATAAATTTAAGAAATAACATTACTGCATGTCACACTATCTCTCTGCATCCACTGGCTGCAGCATACAAAGAGTGCTGGCAATCATCCATTTAAATGTCTATGCTTATTTTGGATGGATTTCTACAGGCATATACTGGGATGATGTTGTAGGTGTTGGAAGAATATTTTTTTGCTGAGTAGTTTGTATCAAAGTTTGAGGTGTGAAGCATAAATAACCACTGAATGAATGTTGAAGCAAATAGTCTTACAACACTCCTGTTAGAGTTTAGATTCTCTGCCCAAGCCCGAGCCCGGACTTGACCCGAACCGGCCCACGGGCCAGGTCGGGTCGATATTTCCCGCCACTATCCTCGGGCCGGGCCGGTCAAGCATTTGTGGGTTGTTGTTTTTTTGTTTTGTTTTTTTAATCATTACTTTATTCATTTGCGATCCATTCCGTTCTGAATAAACAAACAACGCAGTTGACGTGTTGTGATAGACTACTGACGATGTGTTTATAATCTACCTTGTGCGACAAACCGGATACCTTCACTGCAACTCTGTAGCTGTCTGTAGCTCTGCTACTTTTTATTTCTGTTCCTTAGGCAACAGTAACCATAGATTTATATTTGTTACATTCTACTCCGGTACTGGAGTTTCAGAATAAAAGCATACATGGAACATCATGGAATATTACAACATGCTTCGTCCTTGTTGCATTATTCGTTAAGATAACTCTAAACAGATTTCTGTAGTTCAAACAACAACAATTGTAGTTGAGAACGTCAGTTATAACAGCCCACTGTAACGTGCGCTGGTGAAGGGGAAGGTGATGGTGACTTAATTGCGGGTAGCTCCTGTTGCTCAAGAGACGGCAGGCAACATGTGGGGGTTTCCGCACGGCACTTCTATTCATAATACTGACCACACCATGCCAGGTCTCTACGGCACTAGATGTTACAGGCATACACGCAAACGAACACAGGCCGAGGTTCTTGCACCAACACTTTACAAAATAAAATGGGGAGTCTTCGCTCTGTCGGCAGTATCCTTTCACAAGGGGAGCGGAAGTACACCTGCCCACTAAACAAAAGGAGGCGCCACCTAGTGCGATACATTGAGTAACTCTGAGTTACACCACGTATTAAAAAAATGTCGGGTTTAAATCGGGCTCGGGCTCATAATTACAGTTAATGTGTCGGGCGGTGCTGGGCCGGGCTCGGACACAACCTGCACGGGATCGGGTAGGGTCGGGCTTGATGTTTTGGGCCTGATCTAAGCTCTACCTCCTGTAAATGGTGAACTGAACAGTACACTGAAGCCACATTAGATCACGCAAAGAAAGCTAGAGAAGTGCATGATTTACCAGATGTTTCTTCTCTTCAGAGAACAACCCTTAGGGCCCCCTGGCCCCTCAGAGAAGGCCCAGACATGTCAGCAATTCAAATTTTATTTCTTTCATTTAATAATTATTCTCTTTTAATTTGGCCTCTAATTTTATTGAATTCGCTTCGCAAATAAAAGGATAAAATAGTAATCCAATCAGATTGTTTTTGCTGTTGTCTCTAGGCAGAAAAGAGGTTAAAGCTGGCTGAGTCATTGGTTAGCGCTTTATTATGGGGAAAGAGGGCCATAACCGAATGTGTTTGTTTAGAAAGCGACAGGTTAATTAACCAATCAAATTTCAATTCATCATGGGTGGAACCAAAAATAATCACCCCAGGCCTTCCCAAAGGCCAGCACCACCTTTCTTGTAACGTAACTAGTAGACAAGGCAGTGAAGCTTGCTTATCATGTCCATGATTACGGCAGACGACACTGATGTTGTGGCGAGCTTAATAGTGTTCCCTTTTTCAAGGCAAGTTTTGGCAGAGAACTAATTAATAATAATGTTCAGGTTACATCATGGTGAGGTAAAGTATAACTGTAACAAAGAATCTGCAAAGGAATATATCAAGGAGAATGAAATTGTGTTTGACCCCAAGTCTCGTCAGAAAACAATTTTCACACACTTGAATCTTTAAGTAAAGCACAGAGCTATGTTGGTAATATAAATAAATAATACTGGAGATAAATGCTGCATGTGACTGTGTGTGTGCTAACTCTACTACTGAAACAGAGAGAAACAATAAAAAGAAGCTCAAAATGATTCACTGTGTTACAGCTCTTAATATCAAACACACTTAATTATATAACTTATCCAAATGGACTCTACATCAACAGATTAAATTACAATTCTCTACTGCTTAATACAAGTATCAGTATGTCTCATCCAGCTCTAGGAAAACATGACCTATTCTGCTATCATTGTGTGTTGTTTGCTGCTCTCTACAGGGCTTAACATGCAACAACTACACACTAGGACAAAAATGGCGTGTCTGGTAAGTTGGCTGAGCTGAAGTCCCAGCTCTGACAAAGGCTGACTAATGATCTCTTTTGCTGGTATATGGAGGATAATGTCTGATTTATTTCATATCATAGAGACAGGTAAGAAGGATGACAATTCAACATATCAAAAAGTCATTATTGAAAAATAGCCATGATGTATTTATATTTAGGTAGGTTTAAATAGAGCTGTACATTCAAGGGGATGTAAGTCTCAGCTCTAATAGTGATGGTTCGCCACTGCTTCTCTCCCATCATTGTAAAGGTTAAATGAAGTACATTTATGCACAACCTAGTGATCTTATTCAATGTCCCTCATTCTTCTACACAGGCTCAAGCAGAACAAATAATACAGAGCTGAGGATAGTGATGGTGGGGAAGACTGGAACTGGGAAGAGTGCCACTGGAAACACCATTCTGGGACGACAATGCTTTGAATCAAAGTTGAGTGCCAAGTCTATGACTGTAGACTGTTCTAAGGGCAAAGCTACGGTGAATGGGCAACAGGTTGCTGTCATTGACACCCCGGGCCTGTTTGACACCAGGTTTGGTATGGATAAAACATCTAAAGATCTAAGCAAGTGCATCCAGGACTCTTCTACTGGACCCCATGTGTTCCTGGTGATCATCAGGGTGGGGAGATACACTGCTGAGGAAATGCAGACAGTGCAAAGGATTCAAGAAATCTTTGGCCAAGCAGCAGACAGATACAGCATGGTTCTCTTCACTCATGGTGACCTACTTGAGAGTCCTATCGAGGACTTTGTGAATGACAGCGAAGATCTTCAAGAGCTTGTGGCCAGATGTAACGGCCAGTACCATGTCTTCAACAATAAGACAAAGGATCCCTCTCAGGTCACTGAGCTGCTCCAGAAGATCAGAAATATAACCCAGAAGAACGGAGGAAGCCACTACACCAACAAGATGTTCCAAGAGGCCGAGAGGAAACTCGAAGAGGAGAAACAACGAATCCTAAAAGAGAAAGAAGAGAAAATTCGAAAAGAAAAAGAGGAAGTGGAGAGAAAAATTCAGAAAAAATATGAAGAAGAGATGGAGAAAATGACTGAGAAGCTCCAGGCTGAGAGAGAGAGGGAGAGGAAAGAGAGAGAGGAGGAGATGAAGATGATAAAGCTGGAGATGAATGAGGAAAGAAAGAGGGAGAGGGAAGAGGGAGCCAGAGAGAGAGAGGAGAGAGAAAGGGAGGCGGCAAACATGATGCAAAAAATGAAGGACGATCATGAGAGAGCACTGCGAGAGGAAAGAGACAGGGTGCAGGTCAGGCATGATGTAATTGCCAGAACCGAAGCTGAGCGGTCCAAACCAGTAATAGTCCCTGTTCCGTGTGTAATTTCATGAGATAAAAGGAACTGGAAGCTGTTTTTGGAGCCTTTACTAGTGAGTGGTCCTAGATCCAGATAGTTGAACCAGTGGCTCCCACACACAGGAACATATGAGAAGAGAGATGTGGTGTGTAGGGTAACATTTGACAATATACAATGTTTGTCTATCATTTAAACTTTAAATATCACATCATAACTCAAGGCTTGTTTTCCATATAATGAATCCCACCTTTTCTTGTCATTTAACCACTGCATTTTGTTTCTGCACACTAATAGTTACTTTCTTTTACTAGACACTGAATGTGTAGCTGTTTGCAAATACATGTATTATATGATTTGTTGTCCTGTTGGGCATAATTTCACTGGCTCTGTTGATGACGCAACTCAAGAAGAAATATGAAATAAAGATGTGATGGAAGACGAAACCTTTGTCAGAGTAATTATTAACAATCAAGAGTTCAAAGGTCACATGTCAGGCCTTTTCAGGAATATGGAGTATTACACTGAGGTAGTTGTGGATTCCCTGGAGCATCCAATTAATTTAAACAACTGTAGATCAGGAATTGCTAACCAACAACTGTCAGAAATATATTTTTTATAGAGCAGCTTTTTTCTCACAAACTCCCTGGAATAAGAATAAGAATGGCAAAATGAGCTTTCCATCACTGACACGAGCAGGTGTTTTGTATTCCATCAAATAAATACATTAAATTACTCTCAATCAAACTGCATAGTAGCTGTTGAGAACACTGAAAACATTCAACCAAATGCATCTAAACCTGGACGCATTTTAACCATGCTGTTCCATTTTCATTTGAAAGGTGAAGCAGTGCACATTATTATGTGGAGCTTAAAAGAACTGCTGTCGTTTCTTGTAAATGGGAGGAGGAACTTTGCGTTGCTTTGTGCAGCAGTGTTTGCAGTCACGGGAAACTGCTGCCATGTTGTGTCAATGGTGGGGGAGGGGAGAGCAACGTTTGATGAGTGCAGTTAACAAAAGAGTGTCTGCAAAATAAGCAGAGAGGATACAGGTGTCTTACAGACAAATAAATGACTCTGAACAAGCTCATAAATATTACAAATCAACATCACTCGACAGTACTGAACAAGCTGGCCATTTTGGCCAGTATGTATTTTTCCCCATCTCTTAAAAAAATCCTTCTGTAACTGAAACAAGCACAAAGAGCTTTAGTTTGACTGTCATTGTGAGACATGAAGCTATCTGTGTGGTCTGCTGAGGGAAAACCTCGGCCCCGGCGTCCTTTCCAAATCCCTGGAGCTCGAGAGAGCACATCACTCCCTAGCCCCTAAACCCGGACCAGGAGGTAACCCCAGGCCTTTTAGATATGTTTTTGCCGTTTTCAAGAGAGGGAGAAGGTGCTTCATTGGGCCAGGCAACATGAGCTCAAATACCGCAGAGCAACGCTGCGAGTGTACCCGGACGTCAGCGTCCAGCGGATGGGTTTGGTTTATGTAAGGTAATGGGGAGTGGGAGAGATGTGGAGGGATTGTTTTGATGTACTCCTTTTTGTATGTTTTTTTTTTTTTGTTTTCTCCCCTTTTCCTTTGGTTCAGGAATCATGTCAGAACTGAGAGGGTTTTTACTCCTCGGGTCTTTTTGATATGACGACCAGGGGTAAGAATCTTTGTTTTATCTCCCGGAACCTGAAGGGCGCCAACCAGCCTTTTAAATGTAATAAGGTAATAACTCATTTAAAGCAACTCAGGGGCGATATTTTCTTTTGACAAGAAACTCACCTCCGCTCCTCAGAGGTTAACCGGATCAAGCGACCTTGGATAGGGGGAGGCATTTCACTCTAAATTCCCAGTAAGGACAAGGGGTGCGGCTATCCTCATACATAAGAGTGTTCCGTTTGAATTATCAAACTCAATTGAAGACCCTAATGGTCGATTTGTAATTATTTCTGGTAGACTATGTGGCATTATGTGGTATTGGCCTGTGTTTATGCACCTACACGGGATGACGATACATTCATTTCAAGCTTTTTCTCCTCTCTTCCTAAAGTTGACGACCACTACTTAATTATTGGCAGTGATTACAATTTAATTCAAAACCCCTCCCTAGACAGGTCTTCATCTAATCCTCAGGCGTTATCCAAGTCAGCTAAAGTCCTTGATGCATATAAAATCAGTTTAGGTCTATAGTGTCCACCACTCATACTCTCGGGTAGATTTTTTTCTCCTGGATAATTATTTTTTATCAGGGGTTTACTCATGCGAGTACCATAGCATTGTTATCTCGGACCACACCCCTGTATCGGTGGCGGAGTGGGGCACCAAAATCCACCGGGAAAATTCTGACCGCACCAGCCCACCCCTTACATTTCCCCACACACACACACACACACACACACACGAGATGCACCACTGCAGCAAAACCAGCAATAAAACATCAGTTCCACTCACCAATGACGTCACTTAAAGACGAAATCTTTTCATTAAACGGTCGTCTTGAAAAGGGCACTGACAATAAATCTACAACAATATCATCTCCACCTGTTGCCATTTTCAACGTCGGCTATCAATCACAACTCGCTAGTTAAGCTAGGTCTCGCGTGACTGCAATTGGTTCATTGGATAAACGCAGTGATAGGCCCTCCCATTCCCAGAAGGCTTTGTTCCATTCTACGATAATTTATGAACAAACAAACAAATTAAATTGCAGGTCGTTTTTTTTTATTTGTGACCATGAAAGTTCTGTAACGCCTGAACAAGAAGAATTAAATAAAAATAGGCTACACAAACATCAGTAGATCGATGGGAGAGATCAGAGATGAGCGTGCAGGGTAACCATGACTGAGTACGCGGTCGTCTCACGGCCGGTCAGAATGATCTGTGGGCCGGTTCACGCACATTCATCGGCCGGCCAGCCCACTCGGAAAACTCCCGATCAGCCCGATTGCCACTCCGCCCCTGCCTGTATCTGTTGATATAAATTTTCCTAGTTGTGTCCCACCCTCCAGACAATGGAGACTTAACTCCTCTTTGCTAGCCCGACCTTCATGCCCAGATCTCTTTGTTCTTCGATACTAATGATTCTCTAGAGTCCTCTAGACGCACTCTATGGGAAGCTTTTATGGCATTTATGCACAGGCAAATAATATCATGTCTCAACCTTAAGGAAGGCAGAAAAGGCAGAGTCAGAGGCAATCGATAAGGAGATACTTAGAGTTGACAATTTGTACGCTTTAACCCCTTCCCCTGCTCTTTATAAAGAACGCCTTCAGCTTCAGTCCAAATTTTATTTGCTATCCACAAGTAAAACACAGAAACAGTTATTGCTGGCTAAACAACGTTTTTTTGAGACCGGGGATAAGGCGGGAAGGCTACTAGCACATCAGGCGCGTGCAACTACACTATCCAGATTGATCCCCAGGATCAAATCCGTGACCGGGGAGGTTACCTCAGATCTTACAGAGATTAATAAGATATTTTGTACTTTTTACTCTGACCTCTCCTCCTCGCAATGCCCCTCAGATGTTTGGGATGGAGATAACCCTCTTGATAGGATTGTTTTCTCTAAAATAAACAAGGATTTGTGTAGAGAGCTGGGCAGTCCAATCGCTATCAAGGAGGTACAGGAGGCAATTATGTCACTTCAGAACGGAAAAACTCCAGGCCCTGATGGGTTCACTGTTGAGTTTTTTAAGCTATTTTCTGCCACCACCGCGCCAGCCCTTCAAAGAATGTAAAATGAGTCCTTTGCTGAGGGTCGCCTGCCCCCCACCCTGTCGGAGGCCTCGATTTCTCTTCTGCTTAAGAGTGATGAAGACCCTCTTCGTTGTGGCAGCTATATGCCCATTTCCCTGTTAAATGTTGACCTAAAGATCCTGTCAAAGATCCTTCTCCCGCGCCTACAACGGGTCCTATCAAGTATAATATCAACCGATCAAACAGGATTCATGCTTGGAAGGCACTCATTTCATAACATGAGGAGGCTCTTAAATATCATTAACTCTCCTAGGTCGTGCTCTCCTGAGGCGATTATCTCACTAGATGCGGAGAAGGCCTTCGACAGGGTGGGGTGGAGCTATCTTTTTTTTGTTTTTCAGAAATTTGGTTTCAATTCAGAATTTATATCTTGGATTAAGTTGCTATATGTTAGCCCAGTCACCTCAGTCCACACAAATGGACTCCAGTCTGCCCCATTTCCCCTTTATCGAGGAACTAGACAAGGCTGCCCTCTTTCCCCCCTCCTATTTGCCTTAACTATTGAACCTCTAGCTATCTGGCTGCGTCAGGAGGCTGGGTTTGAGGGCATCACCCGAGCAGGGACAGTCCATAAATTATCGTTGTATGCTGACGACCTCCTTCTATACATGTCCAACCCGGCTGCCTCTCTCCCTGTGGTTCTCAGCATTTTCAACAAATTTGGATTCTATTCAGGCTATAAACTGAACCTCCAGAAGAGCGAACTTCTTCCCATCAATTTTATTACTAATTCAATTAATCGACTTGTCTCCAAAAATTTCTCTCCTCTTTTTGAGAGGTGCAAACTAGACTTTGATAGGTGGGGTAGGTCTCCCATTATCCCTAGTAGGTCGAGTTAATTTGGTTTGTATATCTCTTTTCGCATATCCCCATCCTTATTAAGAAGTCATTTCTTAGATCACTTGATCAATTAATAAGTTCTTTCCTCTGGGGCAAAAAAAATCCATGCATCAGGAGATCAGTGCTACAGCTCTCCAAATCTCTCGGTGGCTTAGCATTGCCCAATTTCTTACACTATTACAGGTCCTGTAATATTCAAAAACTCTTATACTGGATTAACAACACAGCAGATGACATGCGCCCCGCATGGGTGCATATGGAACTTGCATCCTCTAAACTCTTTCTTCATTCCCTGGTTTGTTCTCAACTCCCTTTGACTGCCTCTAACTTTAGATCAAACCCAGTGGTAATTAACTCTGTTAGAATTTGGATTCAAATTAGGAAAAGTCTAGGCCTTCATAGGGCCTCGGCCCTCTTCCCCACTGTAAACAATCCCCTGTTTCTGCTCTCTTGCTCTGATTTAACCTTTCGGCCCTAGTTTGACAAAGGGATAACTAAATTAAAGGACCTTTACAACCAAGTATATATGTATGTCCTTTTCTGAGCTCTCAAAGAAATTCGACCTACCTAACTCCCACCTATTTGTTTTTTTTCAGATAAGGCATTTTATTCGGTATTTACACGCTCAACCTCCATCTCACAACAGGTGGGGGAAAGAGCTGTACAGTCCATTAGAGTCCTCTCTTAACACATATTGAATCTTTGTCATCTCTGCCTAAATATGATGACTGAGCCCTTTGAATCAAAGTTCTGTCCCGAGGCTATGACTATAGACTGTTCTAAGGGTAAAGCTACGGTGGCTTTTACACTGAGGTAGTTATGGATTCCCTGGAGCATCCAATTAATTTAAACAACTGTAGATCAGGAAATGCTAACCAACATGTAACCCCTTAGAGGTGAAGAACAGTAATGGATTACTGGATGTATTAATTCCTAATGGCCAGTGGGGTCAGAAGTTCTACGTTCGACTACGGAGCCCAGGATTAACCAAACAATACACCAGGAATGACTCAGACACAGTAGTACTTTCTTTGCGAAACAATAACTCTTCCCCTTTAATACAAGGATAGGAAGGATAAGTAAAACACATGAAAATGTACACTATAACACAATTCTTACCCGGGTAAGTAGAAAAATAAAAAATGGAAAAGAAACTCACAGCTGTGACTTAAAGTTCAAATTTCCCCCTTGTTTTCAGTCACTTCCAATCGGTTTCAGTCTTGGTGCTGTTCAGTCCACTAAGGAAGTGGAAAGAGTTTGTCCTACCGCACAGTTGGTGGTGCTTGTGTGTGTGTAATGAAGTGCCGAAATCCGGGCTCTCGATCCTCCGAAGGCGCCGTATCTCTAGTTCTCCTCTGGGCTGTAGCTCGCCATCAACATCTCGATCCAAGCTCCAACATCCAGGCAGGTCAAAGGTTCAAAGAGGTCCAACAAAAAAACCTGACCAATGTTTTCTTCGTGAGGGAGACGTCAGGTCTCTCCGGCTGCACTCTCACACGTCCAGGGCTCCACAGGAATTCTCTGTGAGTTTTTAATCAGCTTTATCAACTTTTATTGACTCTTCTTGACGAGGTAGGTATCGTGCTTGAAACGGGGGTTGCTCTTTTTCTCCTCGCAGCAGCTCAAGAGGAAGTGACCTCTCACCCCGAGCAGGTCAACAAACCGGACTTCTTCCTGATTGGCTAACAGCTCGTCTCCCACCCATCTCTTTCAAAATAATCTTCTTATTTCTTTTATCACTGTTCAATTACTTTTTAGACAAGTATCTGTTTTTAATCTTTGACATTAATATCGTATTTCATTAATTGATTTTTTAATATGAATTTATCTCTTTTTACTACAGATGTCTTGGGTTTTAACATGCATTTTACTGTTTTTTAATAGAGACTTTTAACCTTGGTTACAAACAACTGTCAGAAATATATTTTTTATAGAGCAGCTTTTTTCTCACAAACTCCCTGGTATAAGAATAAGAATGGCAAAATGAGCTTTCCATCACTGACATGAGCAGGTGTTTTGTATTCCATCAAATAAATACATTAAATTACTCTCAATCAAACTGCATAGTAGCTGTTGAGAACCCTGAAAACATTCAACCAAATGCATCTAAACCTGGATGCATTTTAACCATGCTGTTCCATTTTCATTTGAAAGGTGAAGCAGTGCACAGCATTATGTGGAGCTTAAAAGAAGTGCTGCCATTTATTGTAAATACTTAATGTAGGTGGAGCTTTGTGCTTCTTTGTGCAGCAGTGTCTGCACTCTTGAAAAAGTGCTGAGATTTCTTGTAAATGGAGAGGGAGGAGAGAGCAAAGTTTGATGAGTGCAGATAACAAGTAAGTGCCTGGAAAATGAGCAGAGAGGAAACAAGCTCGTATTACAAATCAACATCACTCGACAGTACTGAACAAGCTGGCCGTTTTGGCTAGTATGTATTTTTCCCCATCTCTTTAAGAAATCCTTCTGTAACTGAAACAAGCACAAAGAGCTTTAGCTTTAGTTTTAGACTTTCATTGTGAGACATGAAGCTATCAGTGGGTGAGGTTTGGTGCATACGGCCATTTTAAAAAAGAGCAGCTGCAGCAGGAGCAGACGCTCTGAACTCTGCGTCTTCACTTCAGCTGCAGTATATACTCTGTACTCTTCAACTCAAACATGGCCACCAACTTAGGTAAATCATGAAACTGTATCCATGTTGTAAAGTTCAGGTATTTTACAGTGATGTAACAGTGATCACGGCTGGCTCTATAACGATAATGCACTACTGTAGGCCCTATAGACTGATACTTCTATGGACTTACACCAGGCAGAACTGCGAAGACATGATTATTATTTTGTATTTCTGACATTAACATTTGTCCCAAGTTCCTAATCTGACAACAAAGACTTTTTCAGTTAAAAATAATGATTTCTTGGTCACAAGGAAAATGTTAAAGATTTACTGGATTTGAAGTAATCCAGAGTTACTGTATATGCCCTGCTTCTTTAGAAACCTTGAGTGTGATGCTGAGAAAGGCCCTGCGAATAACAATTTCACTTCTGACAGGTTCACTTACTTTCAGGAGTTCTCAATATTCACAAGTTTATGTGACAATATTAAAGATTTTCAATGTGGTATCAGACTTTTGGACCCCACTGTACGTATACTGTATAGGTATATATGTATATAAGTAACTGTATTGTTTTAATTTATTTTGTTCAAGTCTAATTTAAATATTGTATATGTGTTTTAGGTGTGTATGGCATTTAAAAGGCTACAACTTCCATTTCATTGTGCAATGCTGTGTTGAAAAATGACAAATATTAAGCCCATTTACCTGACTCCTGTATCAACCTTTTTCAAGAGTGCAGACGCAAAGCTCCACCTACATTAAGTATTTACAAGAAACGGCAGCACTTCTTTTTAGCTCCTTGTAATAATGTGCACTGCTTCACCTTTCAAATGTAAATAGAACAGCATGTTTAAAATAGTCCAGGTATATATAATGTTTACATTTCTTCAAGGTACTCATCAGCTTTTACGCATTATAATTAACTGTGATTTAATGTATTCAGTTATTCACATATTGAATACAATAATTTCAAACAATAACAAATGTCACATGTACATTTTTTGCAGAGATAAGATTGTACATATATTTTAATTCAAGCCACAAAGGAAATTATAGTCCTTCCATTTTGTTACCAAATCAATTGATATTTGCTTAAAGCTGCCAGTTAGAGCTCTATAAAAATACAGACTGTTATTTTTGAGTGACTGACTGATTAAGTGAAATGAAATTCCTTCAATTCTCGAATTCCTTCAGCAGTTCTTTCTTGCAGTTTGAAAGAAGTGATGCCAAGGGGTCAGCTGGATGTGGCAGTGTGGCTGATAAGCAGCAGACTGACAAACACATCCAATTGCATATGATACAGCACTTAAGCAGCCAGTTAGAGCTCATTTTATAAAATACAGACTGTTATTTTTTCACTGACTGATTAAATGAAATGAAATTCCTTCAATTCTCGAATTCCTTCAGCACTTCTTTCTCACAGTGTGAAAGAAATGATGCCATTTCTTGTAAACGGTAAAGGAAGTGGTCAGCTGAGTGTCTAGCAGCGTGGCTGATAAGCAACAGACTGATAAACAAATCAAATTGCATATGATACAGCACTTAGAAAGGCTGACTCATTTACTCTTTTGCTGGCATATGGAGGATCGTGCCTATCTTAATAAGCTGTATAATAAAGTACATTATGACCAAGACTTTAATATTCTTATTTAAAATAATTCCATGAGATTTCCAATCTCATCATATTGTAGCATATTGTTGTTGTATTGTATCATTGTGTGTTGCTTGCTGTTCTCTACGGGGCTTAACATGCAACAACTACACACTAGGACAAAAATGGCGTGTCTGGTAAGTTGGCTGAGCTGAAGTCCCAGCTCTGACAAAGGCTGACTAATGATCTCTTTTGCTGGTCCATGGAGGATAATGTCTGATTTATTTTATATTATAGAGACAGGTAAGAAGAATGACAATTCAACATATTAAAAATAAATTATTGAAAAATAGCCATGATTAATTTATATTTAGGGAGGTTCAAATAGAGCTGTACATTCAAGGGGATGTACCTGCTGTTGTCACAAGCTACCTGGCAGCCTGCTGCTTATCCAGAGCAAAATGGTGTGTCTGTTAAGTTTTGGCTGAGCTGAAGTGTCAGCTCTAATAGTGATGGTTCACTGCCTCTCTACCATCATCGTTTAAGTTGAATGAAGTAGATTCAAGTCCCCTTCCTCCCTCTCCCGGTTGTGTAATTTCATGAGTTACAAGAATTGGAAGCTGTTTTTTAAGCATTTTCTAGTGAGTGGTCTTAGATCCAGGTGGTTGAACCAGTGGCTCCCACACACAGGAACATATGAAATATAAAATAATAATTGTAAATTTATCAGAACTACAATTTATCAGAACTACAATCACAATCTATTTTTTTCCCATTCTCTGAGAAAATTATGAAGCTGATTTTATTTGTTGAAGTAGAGCTCTATAGTCCGAGTTGTAAAATGCGTTTCACTTTCATCATCAGGCAGATGGTGCTGAACAGGCTGGCCATTGGATCACTATGTGGTTTCCTCCATCCGTTAAAAAAAAACCTCTGTCACTGTAACAAGCACAAGACCTTTAGTTTCACTTTCATTGTGAGTCATGCAGCTATTTGTGGGTGTGGTTTGGTGCATTTGGCCATTATAAAAGCAGCAGCAGCAGGAGCAGACACTGAACTCTGCATCTTCACTTCAGCTGCTGTATCTACTCGGTACTCTTTAACCCAAACATGACCACCAACTTAGGTAAGTCATGATGCTGCATCCATGTTTTAAATTCCAATTACTGTACAGTGATCATGGCTGAATCTAATTTTCTGTAACAATAATTTACTGCTGTAATGATAAAATGTATTTTCTATCCTATGAATTATCATGCCTCTTACTGTATGTCTATGCTCAATTATTTTCTTTCTCAATCATTCAAACACATGCTGGGATTATGTTGTCGATATTTGAAGAATATTTTTTGGCAGCAGACAAATATAACTAACTCAAATGGACCAAATAGAGTTGCTCAATGTAGATAAATCCAATGTTTGATACTTACAATACTGAGTAACTTCTTGAATTGCACACTGTAGTGAGGGTTACTTGGTCTGCACAGGTTTCCACCTTTCAGTTTAACTTTCAGCAGACAGAGAGGGCTGTTGAAAACAACTGCTGACCTTTCCTTTAAGTGGCTAACTGAACAGTATACTGAAGCCACAATGGATCATGGAACGAAAGTCAGAAATGCGCATTAATTTCTTTGGAATGGGTTGTCTTCTCCCCATCATTGTTTAAGTTGAATGATGTACAATGTATGCACGACCTGATGATCTTATTCAGTGTCCCTCAATCTTCTACACAGGATCAAGCAGAACAAATAATGCAGAGCTGAGGATAGTGATGGTGGGGAAGACTGGAACTGGGAAGAGTGCCACTGGAAACACCATTCTGGGGCGACAATGCTTTGAATCAAAGTTCTGTGCCAAGTCTATGACTGTAGACTGTACTAAGGGCAAAGCTACGGTGGGTGGGCAACAGGTTGCTGTCATTGACACCCCGGGCCTGTTTGACACCAGGTTTGAAGAGGATAAAACAGCTAAAGATCTAGGCCAGTGCATATCTTACGCTTCTCCTGGACCCCATGTGTTCCTGGTGATCATCAGGCTGGGGAGATACACTGCTGAGGAAATGCAGACGGTGCAAAAGATTCAAGAAATCTTTGGCCAAGCAGCAGACAAATACAGCATGGTTCTCTTTACTGGTGGTGACCTACTTGAAGACAGCCCTATCGAGGACTTCTTGAATGAAAGCGAAGATCTTAAACAGCTTGTGGCCAGATGTAATGACCAGTACCATGTCTTCAACAATAAGAAAAAGGATCCCTCTCAGGTCACTGAGCTGCTCCAGAAGATCAGAAATATAACCCAGAAGAACGGAGGAAGCCACTACACCAACGAGATGTTCCAAGAGGCCGAGAGGAAACTTGAAGAGGAGAAACAACGCATCCTAAAAGACAAAGAAGAGAAAATTCGAAAAGAAAAAGAGGAAGTGGAGAGAAAACTTCAGGAAAAATATGAAGAAGAGATGGAGAAAATGAATGAACAGCTCCAGGCTGAGAGGGAGAGGGAGAGGAAAGAGAGAGAGGAGGAGATGAAGATGATGAAGCTGGAGATGAATGAGGAAAGACAGAGGGAGAGGGAAGAGAGAGACAAAGAGAGAGAAAGACAGAGAGAGGAGAGAGAAAGGGAGACAGCAAACATGATGCAAAGAATGAAGGAAGATCATGAGAGAGAAATGCAAGAGGAAAGAGACAGGGTGCAGGCCAGGCATGACGCAACTGCCAGAGCCGAAGCTGAGCGGTTCAATCCAGTACACCCTCCTTGTGTAATTTTATGAGATAACAGGAACTGGAAGCTGTTTTTGGAGCCTTTACTAGTGAGTGGTTCTAGATCCAGATAGTTGAACCAGTGGCTCCCACACACAGGAACATATGAGAAGAGATGTGGTGTGTAGGGTAACATCTGACAGTATAAAATGTTTGTCTATCATTTAAACTTTATATATCACATCATAACTCAAAGCTTGTTTTCCACATAATGAATCCCAAGTTTTTAGTTTGGATTGTCATTTAACCACTGCATTTTGTCTCTGAACACTAATAGTTACTTTCTTTTACTAGACACTGAATGTGTAGCTGTTTGCAAGTGCATGTATTATATGATTTGTTGTCCTGTTGGGCATAATTTCCCATCAAAGCATTAATTTCACTGGCTCTGTTGATGAGGCAACTCAAGAAGAAATATAAGATAAAGATGTGATGGAAGACGAAATCTTTGTCAGAGTAATTATTAACAATCAAGAGTTCAAAGGTCACATGTCAAGCTTTTTCAGGAATGTGGAGTTTTACACTGAGGTACACATGCGGATTAATGCACAGGCTTCCCTAGGCCGCAGCCTAGGGGCCCCATGTGTGGAGGGGTCCTTGAATTGGTCAGATTATTTTTTAGAAATTTAAATACACTTTAATGGAAAAATTCATTGACCTTTATTGGTCCATGGGGTAATAAACAAACAAAACAGCACTGATTGGGCAGACATGGGTCACCTCATCCAATCAAGCTCATCGATTTGATTTGACCTACCTACAAGACTTCTCAGCTAGGAAAGCAAGGAAGAGAGCCCTGTGAAGGTAAATTAATCACAAACCCTTCAGTTTATCTGAAGATAATCATGGTTTCACTGGGCAACCACCACAGCTCTTGGTGCATGAATAGTTTTACCAAGCAGAGTTTGAAGAAGCTTTTTTCAATTCTACTCCAAAACCATTTCATTTGAGATATTTGTTTTACATTTATCTAATATTTCATTCAAATATTCCACTGATATTGTGATGCTAAGACTTTGCTAGGCACCAAAACAATTCTTCCACACGAGTAAAGGCTTATTTCTGCAAGAAATATGAAGAAAATTGGAATTACACTTTTAATCTTTTTGTTCAGATTATCTTTGCTCCAGGACAAATGGAGTCTCATGAAACAGAAATGTGCTGTAAATTTGTATATACGATTAGGATAAGACACTTAAGGAATTTTCCGATCTGTGAGAGGTCACCACACACACACACACACACACACACACACACACACCTGTAGGTTCTCTGCTGCTGTGCTAATGCTTCTGTTGAATTTGTTTCTCAGCCCCACTGTTTGATTTGTGCCTTTGCTATAGAACAGGGTAGTCTGTGCTGTTGCAGCAGATGTTGTCTGAAACCTTAAAGCTTGTAAAGCTTGCCTTTCTGTTGTATTTTTGTTATGATAAAGGCTGTTACAATAAATGTGTGCTAACTGGAGTGTGCGTGGATCATGTTTGCCAAATATTCTCCTGCACTGTTACACATGGTGCAAAATTAATTTTTTCTGGGAGAGCATGATGCATAAGGGGGGGCCCACATCAAAAATAGCCTAGGGGCCCATGACTACCTTAATCCTCCTCTGCTGAGGTAGTTGTGGATTCCCTGGAGCATCCAATTAATTTAAACAACTGTAGATCAGGAAATGCTAACCAACAACTGTCAGAAATATATTTTTTATAGTGCAGCTTTTTTCTCACAAACTCCCTGGTATAAGAATAAGAATGGCAAAATGAGCTTCCCATCACTGACATGAGCAGGTGTTTTGTATTCCATCAAATAAATACATTAAATTACTCTCAATCAAACTGCATAGTAGCTGTTCAGAACCCTGAAAACATTCAACCAAATGCATCTAAACCTGGATGCATTTTAACCATGCTGTTCCATTTTCATTTGAAAGGTGAAGCAGTGCACAGCATTATGTGGAGCTTAAAAGAAGTGCTGCCTTTTTTTGTAAATACTTAATGTAGGTGGAGCTTCTGTTCTTTGTGCAGCAGTGTCTGCACTCTTGAAAAAGTGCTGCTATTTCTTGTTAATGGAGAGGGAGGAGAGAGCAAAGTTTGATGAGTGCAGTTAACAAGTAAGTGCCTGGAAAATGAGCAGCGAGGAAACAAGCTTGTATTACAAATCAACATCACTCGACAGTACTGAACAAGCTGGCCGTTTTGGCCAGTATGTATTTTTCCCCATCTCTTAAAAAAAACCTCCTGTAACTGAAACAAGCACCAAGAGCTTTAGTTTGACTTTCATTGTGAGACATGAAGCTATCTGTGGGTGAGGTTTGGTGCATACGGCCATTTTAAAAAAGAGCAGCTGCAGCAGGAGCAGACACTCTGAACTCTGCGTTTTCACTTCAGCTGCAGTATATACTCTGTACTCTTCAACTCAAACATGGCCACCAACTTAGGTAAATCATGAAACTGTATCCATGTTTTAAAGTTCAGGTATTTTACAGTGATGTAACAGTGATCACAGTTGGATCTGTAACGATAATGCACTACTGTAGGCCCTATAGACTGATACTTCTATGGACTTACACGAGTCAGAACCGCAAAGACATGATTATTATTTTGTATTTCTGACATTAACATTTGTCCCAAGTTCCTTATCTGACTACAAAGACTTTTTCAGTTAAAGATAATGATTTTTTGGTCACAAGGAAAATGTTAAAGATTCAGATAGTTTTTCTGTAAACATATATATTTTTATAATGTAACGTTGTTCCCTTTTTATTCTTCCATTTATTCATTTCTATATTCTACAATTATGTGTACCCCAATGCATTGGCAAATTGTTTTCGAAACTTAAGTGCCAATAAAGTTTTTGAATTGAAAAAAAAAGAACCGAATTGTGTCAATACGGACGGAAAACCCCTCACTGCAGTGTGCAAGTCAATGTGGGTAGTCAAACATTTGACTGAACCCACATTAAGCCGCTCCCCAGCATTTTTCTTTTTACTCAACCTGGGGTAGATGTAACAAATGGAATCAAAAGCATGTGTTGGATGCAAAGGAAGTTACATCTTCAAACATCCTAATCAAATACCTACTTTGACAAAATGTGACGCATAATTAATCTAAACACAATAACTTCCCAAGTTTCGTCAGAAAACGATTTTCACACACTTGAATCTTGAGGTACAGCACAGAGCTGTGTTGGTAATATAAATAAATAATACTGGAGATAAATGCTACATGTGACTGTGTGTGTGCTAACTCTACTACTGGAACAAAGTGAAACAATAAAAAGAAACTCAAAATGATTCACTGTGTTACAGCTCTTAATATCAAACACACTTAATTATATAACTTATCCAAATGGACTGTACATCAACAGATTACATTACAATTCTCTACTGCTTAATACAAGTATCAGTATGTCTCATCCAGCTCCAGGAAAACATGACCTATTCTGCTATCATTGTGTGTTGTTTGCTGCTCTCTACGGGGCTTGACATGCAACAACTACACACTAGGACAAAAATGGAGCGTCTAGTAAGTTGCCTGAGCCGAAGTCCCAGCTCTGACAAAGGCTGACTAATGATCTCTTTTGCTGGTGAAGTGTATGGGCTGTCGTCCTCGAAAGGTGTCGGCGTGTAGTATGTTGATAAAAAATTCTGCGGAGGCAAGGCTGGGTGGATATGATAGAGCAATCTTTATTGAAACAGATCTCAAGCCAGCGTCCGAACCAGAGGGTGCACTCCCTGGTATTCTCAAATCTCGGCAAAGTGATGCCCAAAATGCTTTGCCCTCTGCTCTATCAGAACTCCTCTCAGACCCTCAGTCTTAGGAGATCAACCAAAATTCACCCCCGTTCTCTGGTGTGCGGGTCCTTTTTAGAGTTCATTCGCTCATGCCCGCCTGTTTCCTCTAATTGTTTACTTTTAGGGCACTGAGAGCCCCTCTATCCTGTGGGAAAAGAATAGGTCTGCATAACACCTCTAGAGAATATCTCTCAAGGGAATATGTGTACGTGAATGTGTGTGCATGACTATATTGATGTTATCTGAAGTTGACCTGCTAGTCTCTCTATACTTAGATGAAAATGTATACATTGAATCAATCTTGAACCTCTGAACTGGTCAGTCCTCAGTGTGGGCCTCTTCCTTTAGCTATTCTCTGACGCACACTACAGGGCTTATATGTTGTTCTCCTGGACATGAGACCTCTACGTTGTCCCCTTCCCACATATACTTAAAGGGAAACATCTGGTCCTGTCCTGTCACTCAGAGCTCAGGAGGTATAAGAAACACTCAGACACTACACTGGTATGTGGAGGACTAAGCTCGATGTATGAATCTTCTGATGGTGTGGTCACTTTGGGTCTGCTTGATCGTGCTTTGGATACAACTGATCCAGTTTGACTAAAGTGTTTTAGAGTTACTGTATATGCCCTGCTTCTTTAGAAACCTTGAGTGTGATGCTGAGAAAGGCCCTGCGAATAACAAATTCACTTCTGACAGGTTCTCTTACTTTCAAGTGTTCTCAATATTCACAAGTTTATGTGGCAATACTAAAGATTTTCAATGTGGTCTCAGACTTTTGGACCCCACTGCACATATACTGTATAGGTATATAGTTAAATAAGAAACTGTATTTTTTAAATGTATTTTATTCAAGTCTAATTTAAATATTGTATATGTGTTTTAGGTGTGTATACCATTTAAGAGGCTACAACTTCCATTTCATTGAGCAATGCTGTGTTGAAAAATGACAAATATTATGCCCATTTACCTGACTCCTGTATCAACCTTTGTTACCTATAGACCTCAAACTTTGCTCTCACCTCCCTCTCCATTTACAAGAAATGGCAGCACTTTTTCAATAGCGCAGACACTGCTGCACAAAGAAGCACAAAGCTCCACCTACCTTCAGACACAAAGCTCCAACTACATTAAGTATTTACAAGAAACAGCTGCACTTCTTTTCAGCTCCTTGTGATAATGTGCACTGCTTCACCTTTCACATGTAAATACAACAGCATGTTTAAAATAGTCCAGGTTTAGATAATATTGTTTACATTTCTTCAAGGTACTCATCAGCTGTCACACATTATGATTAACTTCGATTTAATGTATTCATTTCACATATTGAATACAATAATTTTAAGCAGTAACAAATGTCCCATGTACATTTTTTTGCAGATATAAGACTGTGCATATATTTTAATTCAAGCCACAAAGGAAATAATAGTACTAACATTTTGTTGCCAAATCAATTGATATTTGCTTAAAGCAGCCAGTTAGAGCTCATTTTATGAAATACAGACTGTTATTTTTGAGTGACTGACTGATTAAATTAAATTAAATTCCTTCAATTCCTTCAGCACTTCTTTCTCGCAGTCTCTTGTAGTCCTTCAGTGTACCACCGGGTGGTGCTATAAACACACAAGCTGCAACAAGGAGCTTACACTTAGGGCTGTCGTAAATTAAAAAGTGGGTAACCTAAGTGTCCGCTGGCTGAACTGTCCGTAATAAGTAATGGGTAACGCAGGTGAGCAAACTCTGTTTGATTTGAAAAAGCTGATTAAACTATGTGCATTTACTCCCCACTTCAGTCTTGCTACACTGTCCCTCTGAGCTTACTGTATCAAGCGATCCTCCCACATACTATTTGTTATTCAACTCACTATTTTAGGCTGCAGCCGGCCAGTCATTTGTTACTGCACATTTTATTGATTTGGGAAGCGCGACAAAGTCAAACTCAGGTGCTGCCAGGGAAACAGACTCACTGCTTGTGAAAAACTTTATATTTTGATCACAAAACACATGAAAATACACACAAATTTTCTTAAATGTTTTTTTTCTTTGTCAAGTGACCATGATATAAGCGGGATAATGCCCTTCGAGGTGTCCGTCATCAGGAGCCTCCGCAAAATCCATTGGTTCAGACCTCCACGTCGTCCATTAATTCCTCATAATGGACACCTCGTCCCTTACACATCATAGGCTCACATTGCCATCTTGTGTTCTTTCCACAGAATGTTTTGAATACTGAATGTAGAGAAATGTGGTGTGAAGGGAAACATTAGACAGTATAAAATGTTTATATATGATTTATATTTTTTAGATCAGAACTCCAGGTTTGTTTCCCAGTGAATGAATTGTATTATATTGTGTTCGTCATTTAAACACTGCATTTTGTTTTCTGCAGACTAATAGTTATTTTATTTTACTTACTCACTGATTGTGTAACTGTTTGCAAATACTTACATTATTTCTGTTTATCTGTTGGTCACAACTTCTCATCAAAGAATTTATTTCATGGGTTATGACGATGATGCAACTCAAAAACAAATGTGAAATAAAGATGTGATAATAGACTATGGGCTACTTTACCACAAGCGAGAAAGTAAGAAAAGGGAATTATCCTCTGGCATAACATTAACATGTCCTTTTTACAACAAACTGGAAAGTTTTCTTTGTGGAAGTGCCTAAAAAATGTCTTTGAAGGGGAAGTGTTGACTAGCAAGTGATAAAAGTATGGTACAGTCTCTCTCCCTGCAAATGTAATCAAACTACTTTTACTGGCATTGTGTGCAGTTGATTGGGCTATGTCAAAGATTTTTAATTTCACTGGCTATGTTGATGACACAACTCAAGAACAAATATGAAATAAAGATGTGGTATAAGACTAAACCTTTGTCAGAGTACTTATTAACAAGTTCAAAGGTCACATGTCAATACTTTCTCAGGAAAGTCTTATACTGAACCAGTTGTGGACACCTTGAAGTATCCAATTAATTTCAATGGCTGTAGATCAAGAAAATGCTAAACCAACAACTGTCCAATACAGTTTTTACAAGTACAGTTTGTTTCTCACAAACTCCCTGTAATGTCCCTACAGGGACTTGGCAGTGTAGACACAACACTGTTACAGTATGTTCTAATTAAAGTACCACAAACCAATGTAGTTTCAGTTTCATTCCACAGAGAGAACAATGAGTGAGGTGTGTCCTGCAGTTTGAAATAAGTCCTGCCATTTCTTGTAAATGGTGAAGGGATGGGGCTAGTGACTGAAGTGGGCAGACAGGCATCCTTGTTATGCAGAATATCAGCTACCGAGTTTGATAAGCAGCAGACTGACAAAGGCTGACTAATCATCTCTTTTGCTGATATATGGAGGATAATGTCTGATTTATTTTTATACTATAGAGACAGGCAAGTATATAATTCAACATATAAAAAATAAATTATTGAAAAATAGCCATGATGAATTTATATTTATGAAGGTTTAAATAGAGCTGTACATTCAAGGGGATGTACCTGCTGTTGTCACAAGCTACCTGGCAGCCTGCTGCTTATCCTGAGCGAAAATGGTGTGTCTGTTAAGTTTTGGCTGAGCTGAAGTCTCAGCTCTAATAGTGATGGTTCGCCACTGCTTCTCTCCCATCATTGTTTAAGTTGAATGAAGTACAATTTATTCACAACCTGGTGATCTTATTCAATGTCCCTTGGAAGAACATATGAAATATTAAATAATAATTGTAAATTTATCAGAACTACAATCACAATCTATTTTTTTCATTCTCTGAGAAAATGATGAAGCTGATTTTATTTGCTGAAGTAGAGCTCTATGGTGCGAGTTGTAAAATGCGTTTCACTTTCATCACGAGGCAGACTGTGCTGAACAGGTTGGCCATTGGATCAGTATGTGGTTTCCCCCATCTATTAAAAAAAAACCCTGTCACTGTAACAAGCACAAGACCTTTAGTTTCACTTTCATTGTGAGTCATGCAGCTATTTGTGGGTGTGGTTTGGTGCATTTGGCCATTATAAAAGCAGCAGCAGGGGCAGACACTCTGAACTCTGCATCTTCACTTCAGCTGCTGTATCTACTTGGTACTCTCTAACCCAAACATGGCCACCTACTTAGGTAAGTCATGATGCTGCATCCATGTTTTAAATTCCAATTATTGTACAGTGATCATGGCTGAATCTAATTTTCTGTAACAATAATGTACTGCTGTAATATAAAATGTATTTTCTATCTTATAAACTATCATGCCTATTACTGTATGTCTATACTCAATTATTTTCTTCCTCATTCATTCAGACATATGCTGGGATTATGTTTCTTTGGCAGCAGACAAATATAACTTGTGTCAAAATTTGAGATGTAAACCTCAAATGGACCAAATAGAGTTGCTCAATGTAGATAAATCCAATGTTTGATCCTTACAATACTGAGTAACTTCCTGAATTGCACACTGTAGTGAGGGTTACTTGGTGTGGACAGGTTTCCACCTTTCAGTTTAACTTTCAGCAGACAGAGAGGGCTGTTGAAAACAACTGCTGACCTTTCCTTTAAGTGGCTAACTGAACAGTATACTGAAGCCACATTGGATCATGGAAATAAAAGTCATGACTGAATTAATTTATTTTAAATGGTTTGTCTTCTCCCCGATCGTTGTTTAAGTTGAATGATGTACAATGTATGGACGACCTCTTAATCAATGTCCCTCATTCTTCTACACAGGCTCAAGCAGAACAAATAATGCAGAGCTGAGGATAGTGATGGTGGGGAAGACTGGAACTGGGAAGAGTGCCACTGGAAACACCATTCTGGGACGACAATGCTTTGAATCAAAGTTCTGTGCCAAGTCTATGACTGTAGACTGTACTAAGGGCAAAGCTACGGTGGATGGGCAACAGGTGGCTGTCATTGACACCCCGGGCCTGTTTGACACCAGGTTTGAAGAGGATAAAACATCTAAAGATCTAGGCCAGTGCATATCTTACGCTTCTCCTGGACCCCATGTGTTCCTGGTGATCATCAGGCTGGGGAGATACACTGCTGAGGAAATGCAAACGGTGCAAAAGATTCAAGAAATCTTTGGCCAAGCAGCAGACAAATACAGCATGGTTCTCTTCACTGGTGGTGACCTACTTGAAGACAGCCCTATCGAGGACTTCTTGAATGAAAGCGAAGATCTTAAACAGCTTGTGGCCAAATGTAATGACCAGTACCATGTCTTCAACAATAAGAAAAAGGATCCCTCTCAGGTCACTGAGCTGCTCCAGAAGATCAGAAATATAACCCAGAAGAACGGAGGAAGCCACTACACCAACGAGATGTTCCAAGAGGCAGAGAGGAAACTCGAAGAGGAGAAACAACGCATCCTAAAAGAGAAAGAAGAGAAAATTCGAAAAGAAAAAGAGGAAGTGGAGCGAAAACTTCAGAAAAAATATGAAGAAGAGATGCAGAAAAAGAATGAGCAGCTCCAGGCTGAGAGAGAAAGGGAGAGGAAAGAGAGAGAGGAGGAGATGAAGAGGATGAAGCTGGAGATGAATGAGGAAAGAAAGAGGGAGAAGGAAGAGAGATACAGAGAGAGAGAAAGAGAGAGAGAGGAGAGAGAAAGAGAGAGAACCATCATGATGAATAGAATGCAGGAAGAGCATGAGAGAAAACTGAGAGAGGAAAGAGACAGGGTGCAGTCCAGGTTTGAGAGAGAGGCCAGAACCGAAGCTGAGGACAGAAATATATTTGATCCTGTGATTAAAGTTGTTAAAGGAATTGTAAGCGGATTTTTGAGCCTTTTTAAGTGAGCGGTCCCCAATCCAGGTGGTTAAAACACAGAGGAACCCCCCAGAAGCTGCCACACAGAGGACCATATAAAATATATATATACAAAATCAAAGACAGAACTACAATCACAATTTTATTTTTTTTTTCATTTTGAAATATCCGAGTGATTAATCTACTTTTTTATTTGTTGAAGTTAAGCTATATAATGCAGGTTAGTCACTATTATCCCATGGTGTGGTATTATCAACTTTGGACATAGTGAGACTTCCAGTGAAACTGCCTGATTACTGGTCTAAAGGAATGCACTATAGCCTGTATCTAAAATGAGTGGCACTGGCATCAGCTGGCTGCAGACATCTCAACGCTTGAAATAAATCAAATTTTAAAAAATCTGAATATCTTGTAGTCCTTCAGTGTACCACCGGGTGGTGCTATAAACACACAAGCTGCAACAAGGAGCTTACACTTAGGGCTGTCGTAAATTAAAAAGTGGGTAACCTAAGTGTCCGCTGGCTGAACTGTCCGTAATAAGTAATGGGTAACGCAGGTGAGCAAACTCTGTTTGATTTGAAAAAGCTGATTAAACTATGTGCATTTACTCCCCACTTCAGCCTTGCTACACTGTCCCTCTGAGCTTACTGTATCAAGCGATCCTCCCACATACTATTTGTTATTCAACTCACTATTTTAGGCTGCAGCCGGCCAGTCATTTGTTACTGCACATTTTATTGATTTGGGAAGCGCGACAAAGTCAAACTCAGGTGCTGCCAGGGAAACAGACTCACTGCTTGTGAAAAACTTTATATTTTGATCACAAAACACATGAAAATACACACAAATTTTCTTAAATGTTTTTTTTCTTTGTCAAGTGACCATGATATAAGCGGGATAATGCCCTTCGAGGTGTCCATCATCAGGAGCCTCCGCAAAATCCATTGGTTCAGACCTCCACGTCGTCCATTAATTCCTCATAATGGACACCTCGTCCCTTACACATCATAGGCTCACATTGCCATCTTGTGTTCTTTCCACAGAATGTTTTGAATACTGAATGTAGAGAAATGTGGTGTGAAGGGAAACATTAGACAGTATAAAATGTTTATATATGATTTATATTTTTCAGATCAGAACTCCAGGTTTGTTTCCCAGTGAATGAATTGTATTATATTGTGTTCGTCATTTAAACACTGCATTTTGTTTTCTGCAGACTAATAGTTATTTTATTTTACTCATTCACTGATTGTGTAACTGTTTGCAAATACTTACATTATTTCTGTTTATCTGTTGGTCACAACTTCTCATCAAAGAATTTATTTCATGGGTTATGACGATGATGCAACTCAAGAACAAATGTGAAATAAAGATGTGATAATAGACTATGGGCTACTTTACCACTAGCGAGAAAGTGAGAAAAGGGAATTATCCTCTGGCATAACATTAACATGTCCTTTTTACAACAAACTGGAAAGTTTTCTTTGTGGAAGTACCTAAAAAATGTCTTTGAAGGGGAAGTGTTGACTAGCAAGTGATAAAAGTATGGTACAGTCTCTCCCTCCAAATGTAATCAAACTACTTTTACTGGCATTGTTTGCAGTTGATTGGGCTATGTCAAAGATTTTTAATTTCACTGGCTATGTTGATGACGCAACTCAAGAACAAATATGAAATAAAGATGTGGTATAAGACTAAACCTTTGTCAGAGTACTTATTAACAAGTTCAAAGGTCACATGTCAATACTTTCTCAGGAAAGTCTTATACTGAACCAGTTGTGGACACCTTGAAGTATCCAATTAATTTCAATGGCTGTAGATCAAGAAAATGCTAAACCAACAACTGTCCAATACAGTTTTTACAAGTACAGTTTGTTTCTCACAAACTCTCTGTAATGTCCCTACAGGGACTTGGCAGTGTAGACACAACACTGTTACAGTATGTTGTAATTAAAGTACCACAAACCAGATCAGTTACATTCCTGCAGTTTGTAAGTAGAGCGAAAACTTCAGAAAAAATATGAAGAAGCGATGAAGAAAATGAATGAGCAGCTCCAGGCTGAGAGAGAGAGGGAGAGGAAAGAGAGAGAGGAGGAGATGGAGAGGATGAAGCTGGAGATGAATGAGGAAAGAAAGAGGGAGAGGCAAGAGAGAGAAAAGGAGAGAGAGGAGAGAGAAAGGGAGACAGCAAAAATGATGCTAAGAATGAAGGAAGATCATGAGAGAGAAATGCAAGAGGAAAGAGACAGGGTGCAGGTCAGGCATGATGTAATTGCCAGAGCCGAAGCTGAGCGGTTCAATCCATTCGGTGATTTTCCTTGTGTAATTTTATGAGATAAAAGGAACTGGAAGCTGTTTTTGGAGCCTTTACTAGTGAGTGGTCCTAGATCCAGATAGTTGAACCAGTGGCTCCCACACACAGGAACATATGATATGAAATAAAAAAAATAATAATATCCACAGAACTATAATCACAATTTATTTTTTAATTATCTGAATAAGTGATGAAGCTAATCTTATTTGCTGAAGTTGAGCTCTACACTGTATGTTAGTCAGTCACATCATAGTCTAACGTTGCCATCTAGTGTTGTTTCCACAAGATTCTTTGAATATGAAGGAAGAGAAATGTGGTGTGTAGGGTAACATTTGACACTATAAAATGTTTGACTATCATTGAAACTGTAAATATCACATCATAACTCAAGATTTGTTTTCCAACTTTTTAGTTTTGATTGTCATTTAACCACAGCATTTTGTTTCTGCACACTAATAGTTATTTTCTTTTACTAGACACTGAGTGTGTAGCTGTTTGCAAATGCATTTATTATACGATTTGTTGTCCTGTTGGGCATAATTTCCCATCAAAGCATTAATTTCACTGGCTCTGTTGATGACGCAACTCAAGAAGAAATATGAAATAAAGATGTGATGAAGGGCGAAACCTTTGTCAGAGTAATTATTAACAATCAAGAGTTCAAAGGTCACATGTCAGGCCTTTTCAGGAATATGGAGTATTACACTGAGGTAGTTGTGGATTCCCTGGAGCATCCAATTAATTTAAACAACTGTAGTTCAGGAAATGCTAACCAACAACTGTCAAAAATATATTTTTTATAGAGCAGCTTTTTTTCTCACAAACTCCCTGGTATAAGAATAAGAATGGCAAAATGAGCTTCCCATCACTGACATGAGCAGGTGTTTTGTATTCCATCAAATAAATACATTAAATTACACTCAATCAAACTGCATAGTAGCTGTTGAGAACCCTGAAAACATTCAACCAAATGCATCTAAACCTGGACGCACTTTAACCATTCTGTTCCATTTTCATTTGAAAGGTGAAACAGTGCACAGCATCATGTGGAGCTTAAAAGAACTGCTGTCGTTTCTTGTAAATGGGAGGAGGAACTTTTCGTTGCTTTGTGCAGCACTGTGTGCAGTCACAGGAAACCGCTGCCATTTTGTGTCAATGGTGGGGGGGGAGAGCAATGTTTGATAAGTGCAGTTACATCAGTTACATTCCACAGAGAGAACAATGAGTGAGGTGTGTCCTGCAGTTTGAAATAAGTCCTGCCATTTCTTGTAAATGGTGAAGGGATGGGGCTAGTGACTGAAGTGGGCAGACAGGCATCCTTGTTATGCAGAAGGTCAGCTACCGAGTTTGATAAGCAGCAGACTGACAAAGGCTGACTAATCATCTCTTTTGCTGGTATATGGAGGATAATGTCTGATTTATTTTTATACTATAGAGACAGGCAAGTATAGAATTCAACATATAAAAAATAAATTATTGAAAAATAGCCATGATGAATTTATATTTAGGTAGGTTTAAATGGAGCTGTACATTCAAGGGGATGTACCTGCTGTTGTCACAAGCTACCTGGCAGCCTGCTGCTTATCCAGAGCAAAATGGTGTGTCTGTTAAGTTTTGGCTGAGCTGAAGTCTCAGCTCTAATAGTGATGGTTCGCCACTGCTTCTCTCCCATCATTGTTTAAGTTGAATGAAGTACATTCAAGTCCCTTTCCTCCCTCTCCCAGTTGTGTAACTCTAGTTCCTGACTTACAGGAACTAGAAGCTGTTTTTGGAGCCTTTTCTTGTGAGTGGTCTTAGATCCAGGTGGTTGAACCAGTGGCTCCCACACACAGGAACGTATGAAATGTAAAATAATAATTGTACATTTATCAGAACTACAATCACAATCTGTTTTTTTTTTCATTCTCTGAGAAAATGATGAAGCCGAATTTATTTGTTGAAGTAGAGCTCTATGGTACGAGATGTAAAATGCGTCTCACTTTCATCAGGAGGCAGACTGTGCTGAACAGGTTGGCCATTGGATCAGTATGTGGTTTACCCCATCTATTAAAAAAAAACCCTGTCACTGTAACAAGCACAAGACCTTTAGTTTCACTTTCATTGTGAGTCATGCAGCTATTTGTGGGTGTGGTTTGGTGCATTTGGCCATTATAAAAGCAGCAGCAGGGGCAGACACTCTGAACTCTGCATCTTCACTTCAGCTGCTGAATCTATTCAGTACTCTTTAACCCAAACATGGCCACCAACTCAGGTAAGTCATGATAAAAAGGAACAATTATTTTATAGTGATAAAAAACTGATCATCATGTTTTCTGTAATGCCTCTATAATACTGCAATCAAATCAAAAGTTAACGATGATGATTTCTTGGTTACTATGAAAATGCTGAAGATTTGGAGCATTTTAAAATGAATTGCATTTATGTTCTTAAAGAATCAGAGTTCTTTTGGAGGGAGATTTGGAGGATGTGCTTTTAAATTAAGCTTGGCCATCCAACCCTTTCTCTGTTGGATGATGTCACAGCACCTTATTATTTTAAGACATCTTCAAACAAATGTGTCAGCCTGGATGGGAAAGCTCTCACTGCAGTGTGCTATTTGGGGTGCTGCTCAATGTGGGTAGGCAAACGTTTGACCTAACCTACACTGGTCCACCTGGGGCTGATGTTGAACGTGACAGATGGAAACAACAGCACATATTGGACGCAAAGGATGTTAAATCTATGAAGACCTTAATTGAATACCTAGAAATTTAATGTGAAAATAACATGTTTGATATTGTTTATACGGACCTTAGATTTTTTTTTTTGTCTGTAAATCAATTTAATACAGCTCAGATTGAAATTGTTTTGTTTGTTTCATCATTTCCTAATAAGCACACAAAATATTATATTCTAAATGTAGTGGTGGAATAAGCTTTATAGGCTGCAATGTTCATTATTTAGCACTTAATGCAGTATTGATGCTTGTGAATGTGCAGCACAGACTCCTCCACAAGGTGGTACCTTTAAGTGAGTCTAGCAAGTTTTGAAGCAGGAGATCAATTCGTGTTTTTTCGTGCAGTTTCTAGTAAGAGAGTAACTCTTAACAGCAGAGAAAACGTGCCAGCGGACCTCAGAAAATGAAATATGCTTGTTTGTTTATGCTATAAATTTAAGAAATAACATTACTGCATGTCACACTATCTCTCTGCATCCACTGGCTGCAGCATACAAAGAGTGCTGGCAATCATCCATTTAAATGTCTATGCTTATTTTGGATGGATTTCTACAGGCATATACTGGGATGATGTTGTAGGTGTTGGAAGAATATTTTTTTGCTGAGTAGTTTGTATCAAAGTTTGAGGTGTGAAGCATAAATAACCACTGAATGAATGTTGAAGCAAATAGTCTTACAACACTCCTGTTAGAGTTTAGATTCTCTGCCCAAGCCCGAGCCCGGACTTGACCCGAACCGGCCCACGGGCCGGGTCGGGTCGATATTTCCCGCCACTATCCTCGGGCCGGGCCGGTCAAGCATTTGTGGGTTGTTGTTTTTTTTTGTTGTTTTTTTAATCATTACTTTATTCATTTGCGATCCATTCCGTTCTGAATAAACAAACAACGCAGTTGACGTGTTGTGATAGACTACTGACGATGTGTTTATAATCTACCTTGTGCGACAAACCGGATACCTTCACTGCAACTCTGTAGCTGTCTGTAGCTCTGCTACTTTTTATTTCTGTTCCTTAGGCAACAGTAACCATAGATATATATTTGTTACATTCTACTCCGGTACTGGAGTTTCAGAATAAAAGCATTCATGGAACATCATGGAATATTACAACATGCTTCGTCCTTGTTGCATTATTCGTTAAGATAACTCTAAACAGATTTCTGTAGTTCAAACAACAACAATTGTAGTTGAGAACATCAGTTATAACAGCCCACTGTAACGCGCGCTGGTGAAGGGGAAGGTGATGGTGACTTAATTGCGGGTAGCTCCTGTTGCTCAAGAGACGGCAGGCAACATGTGGGGGTTTCCGCACGGCACTTCTATTCATAATACTGACCACACCATGCCAGGTCTCTACGGCACTAGATGTTACAGGCATACACGCAAACGAACACAGGCCGAGGTTCTTGCACCAACACTTTACAAAATAAAATGGGGAGTCTTCGCTCTGTCGGCAGTATCCTTTCACAAGGGGAGCGGAAGTACACCTGCTCTTCTTCATCGTACAGGTTACATTACCCACTAAACAAAAGGAGGCGCCACCTAGTGCGATACATTGAGTAACTCTGAGTTACACCACGTATTAAAAAAATGTCGGGTTTAAATCGGGCTCGGGCTCATAATTACAGTTAATGTGTCGGGCGGGGCCGGGCCGGGCCCGGACACAACGTGCACGGGATCGGGTACGGTCGGGCTTGATGTTTTGGGCCTGATCTAAGCTCTACCTCCTGTTGTGCCCAAACCACTTAATAGCCTACATTTATTCAAAAATGGAACTACGTTTGTATCAAACCTGTGCTTTTGTGAACAGCTGTCACGTCTGACAAAAACCTCAAATGAACAACAAAAAACAAACAAACAAAATAAAAAACAAGGAGGGGCGTTGCTGAGAGTGGAATTGCACACTGCAGTCAGGGGTACTTGGTCTGGTTAGATCTCCATCTTTCATTTTCACTTTTCTGCTGACAGAGAGGGCTGCTTAAATGAACTGCTGACTTATTGTAAATGGTGAACTGAACAGTACACTGAAGCCACATTAGATCACGCAAAGAAAGCTAGAGAAGTGCATGATTTAACAGATGTTTCTTCTCTTTAGAGAACAACCGTAAAGGGCCCTCTGGCCCCTCAGAGAAGGCCCAGACATGTCAGCAATTCAAATTTTATTTCTTTCATTTAATAATTATTCTCTTTTAATTTGGCCTCTAATTTTATTGAATTCGCTTCACAAATAAAAGGGTAAAATAGTAATCCAATCAGATTGTTTTTGCTGTTGTCTCTAGGCAGAAAAGAGGTTAAAGCTGGCTGACTCATTGGTTAGCGCTTTATTATGGGGAAAGAGGGCCATAACCGAATGTGTTTGTTTAGAAAGCGACAGGTTAATTAACCAATCACATTTCAATTCATCATGGGTGGAACCAAAAATAATCACCTCAGGCCTTCCCAAAGGCCAGCACCACCTTTCTTAACATAACTAGTAGACAAGGCAGTGAAGCTTGCTTATCATGTCCATGATTACGGCAGACGACACTGATGTTGTGGCGAGCTTAATAGTGTTCCCTTTTTCAAGGCAAGCTTTGGCAGAGAACTAATTAAGGTTCAGGTTACATCATGGTGAGGTAAAGTATAACTGTAACAAAGAATCTGCAAAAGTATATATCAAGGAGAATGAAATTGTGTTTGACCCCAAGTCTCGTCAGAAAACAATTTTCACACACTTGAATCTTGAAGTACAGCACAGAGCTGTGTTGGTAATATAAATAAATAATACTGGAGATAAATGCTGCATGTGACTGTGTGTGTGCTAACTCTACTACTGAAACAGAGAGAAACAATAAAAAGAAACTCAAATGATTCACTGTGTTACAGCTCTTAATATCAAACACACTTAATTATATAACTTATCTAAATGGACTGTACATCAACAGATTCATTTACAATTCTCTACTGCTTAATACAAGTATCAGTATGTCTCATGCAGCTCTAGGAAAACATGACCTATTCTGCTATCATTGTGTGTTGTTTGCTGCTCTCTACAGGGCTTAACATGCAACAACTACACACTAGGACAAAAATGGCGTGTCTGGTAAGTTGGCTGAGCTGAAGTCCCAGCTCTGACAAAGGCTGACTAATGATCTCTTTTGCTGGTATGTGGAGGATAATGTCTGATTTATTTTATATTATAGAGACAGGTAAGAAGAATGACAATTCAACATATAAAAAAATAATTATTGAAAAATAGCCATGATTCATTTATATTTAGGTAGGTTTAAATAGAGCTGTACATTCAAGGGGATGTAAGTCTCAGCTCTAATAGTGATGGTTCGCCACTGCTTCTCTCCCATCATTGTAAAGGTTAAATGAAGTACAATTTATGCATAACCCAGTCATCTTATTCAATGTCCCTCATTCTTCTACACAGGATCAAGCAGAACAAATAATGCAGAGCTGAGGATAGTGATGGTGGGGAAGACTGGAACTGGGAAGAGTGCCACTGGAAACACCATTCTGGGACAAAAATGGTTCGATTCAAAGTTGAGGCCCGAGTCTGTGACTGTAGACTGTTCTAAGGGCAAAGCTATGGTGGATGAGCAACAGGTTGCTGTCATTGACACCCCGGGCCTGTTTGACACCAGGTTTGAAGAGGAAAAAACAGCTAAAGATCTAGGCAAGTGCATTGATTATGCTTCTCCTGGACCCCATGTGTTCCTGGTGGTCATCAGGCTGGGGAGATACACTCCTGAGGAAATGCAGACGGTGCAAAAGATTCAAGAAATCTTTGGCCAAGCAGCAGACAAATACAGCATGGTTCTCTTCACCGGTGGTGACGATCTTGAAGACGACTCTATGGATGACTTTGTGAATGCAAGCAAAGATCTTCAACAGCTTGTGGCCAGATGTAACGGCCAGTACCATGTCTTCAACAATAAGACAAAGGATCCCTCTCAGGTCACTGAGCTGCTCCAGAAGATCAGAAATATAACCCAGAAGAACGGAGGAAGCCACTACACCAACAAGATGTTCCAAGAGGCCGAGAGGAAACTTGAAGAGGAGAAACAACGCATCCTAAAAGAGAAAGAAGAGGAAATACGAAAAGAAAAAGAGGAAGTGGAGCGAAACCTTCAGGAAAAACATGAAGAAGCGATGAAGAAAATGAATGAGCAGCTCCAGGCTGAGAGACAGAGGCAGAGGAAAGAGAGAGAGGAGGAGATGAAGAGGATGAAGCTGGAGATGAATGAGGAAAGACAGAGGGAGAGGCAAGAGAGAGAGAGGGAGAGACAGAGAGATAGAGAGGAGAAAGAAAAAGATATAGAAAACATGATTAAAAGAATGGATGAAAATCATGAGAAAAAACTGCAAAGGGAAATTAACCGTGTGGAGGCAAAGTATGCAGCAAAGGCCAGAGACGAAGCTGAGCGGTCCAAACAATCAAATGATGGTTGTGTAATTTTATGAGATAAAAGGAACTGGAAGCTGTTTTTGGAGTCTTTACTAGTGAGTGGTCCTAGATCCAGATGGTTGAACCAGTGGCTCCCACACACAGGAACATATGAGAAGACAGATGTGGTGTGTAGGGTAACATTTGACAGTATAAAATGTTTGTCTATGTTTCTGCACACTAATAGTTATTTTCTTTTACTAGACACTGAATGTGTAGCTGTTTGCAAATGCATTTATCATATGATTTGTTGTCCTGTTGGGCATAATTTCCCATCAAAGCATTCATTTCACTGGCTCTGTTGATGACGCAACTCAAGAAGAAATATGAAATAAAGATGTGATGGAAGATGAAAACTTTGTCAGAGTAATTATTAACAATCAAGAGTTCAAAGGTCACATGTCAGGCCTTTTCAGGAATGTAGAGTTTTACACTGAGGTAGTTGTGGATTCCCTGAAACATCCAATTAATTTAAACAACTGTAGATCAGGAAATGATAACCAACAACTGTCAGAAATATATTTTTTATAGAGCAGCTTTTTTCTCACAAACTGTTTCCAGTTTTTACTACTTTGGTATTTCCTACTGTCATTGTTTTGCTTATAACGGACCCCGTAATTGTTTTCTTTTTTTCTTTTGGTATGATTTAATTTAATTCAGTGAACAGTCCAATTTGCAATAGCAAACAATATTTATATTCTAAATGACCATTTTTTTTTGGCCTTTATATGGCATTATTGATAGGACAGCTAAGAGGGATGACAGGAAGCGGGATGAGAGAGAGGGGCCAGGATGATACGCAGCAGGGCCAGTCTGACACTGGGCTGCAGTGAGGATGAAGCCTCTGTATACGGGACGCACGCTCTACCAACCAAGCTACCGGGGTGCCACAAGTCTGCCTACTTGAGCAGTATGATTTCGCCCTCTGCTGTTCAACCAGAACAAAACAATGACAAGGACACAGACGAAAATGCATTCATGCCTTCCCTTGTTAGGTCCATGAACTTTATGAGCAAAATAGCCACAATAGGTTGGTAGATATCGTCACAGTCCCACAACGGTATCGCAGCATTTTTTTAATCACAATATCGATAAGTTTGGTATAATGTTACATCCCTAGTTGTTACCATGGCGTCACAGTGATCTCGCTCTTAGGCCTTGTGTCCTTTCGGTAAAGAGCCCCATTCAACCCATAAGTAGTCGGTGGTGATTTCCCTAAAACCGAGATCTGTTTTACGTTTCCACCACTGACAGGAGAGTGTTCTTAACTCTTGAGAAGCAGATGCATTTATTAAATGACACACTGGCCTATACTGTACATTACTACCCAACTGACAACCTATACAAACTGTTAACCCTCTTTTCCTCTGTTCTTTTCACCTTGCTCAACCACACACTCCTTACTCACTGCTGCAAAGCCCACACATGTGCTAGGTACCGCAACAGAAGGTAATGAACTGAACTCAGCCAGACTGGCTGTTGAAGGTCTCACTGTCACCCTTCCTGAACTCAAAGACTCATTGGGAGAGCCTGTTCATACGGGGGGACGTAGGTTTTATTCTCTTTTGTCCAACAGAAATCAAAGGAGAGGGAATTAGGCGAACCCTGCCACAATGAATCAGTCAAACAGAGAAATGAAAAGGTATATATGTAATATACATGAAAGAGGTATCATGGGAATTCAACGAAGAAAAACAAAAATAAAATAATGGTCGCAATGTTGTGGGAGGGTTGTAAAGTAATGTACTTGCTGTATATGTGCCAGCGGGCTAATACATTCAAGGGTAAGGATCAGGAAATAGGTCAGTAAAATAATAATAATAACAATAATAATAATAACAATTTAGCAAATTCAAAGTTTTATAATAAGCACATTAAGGCAAGTGAAGAGAAAAAATGTATTTAAACTAGAATGACTGCCTTTATATATACATATATATATATATATATATATATATATATATAGAGAGAGAGAGAGAGAGAGAGAGAGAGACAGAGCATGTATAAAAAAGAAAAAAGTATATAAATAAACAAAAAAAGAGAGATACAAGATACAACTATCAAAATAAAAACATAAAAAGTAAAAGAAATTTAAATCAAGTATGTGGAGATGCTGCATGTGCCTCTGAAATGTTGCACATCTAGACAAAATGTACCAGGTGTGCAACTGTACTTTGTTAAAATGATTTGTAGGGAGCACTATCGTGCCCGTTTGCCACACCCAAAACTAAGACCCATTACAAATAATAATTTTCACAATCTCTGATGCATGTGCCGAGTTGTGAGTATTTGAGCATCCCTAGCCGCTGCACAATGCATTTGAGTTGTACATTAAAATTAAAATGACTCCAATTCCTTGAATTAGAGGGTGCTCGGTGCACAGGCCCTGAAAGTGCTCATCAGATAAATTCAATTATTAACAATGATTATACTGATCCTCAACTCACAGGATCTGAAGCAGGGTGGTACCTCCATCTCCAAGGATGCCCTTTAATACCATTTCAGGAATAACATCACTCATCTTCAGAGGACTGTAGGGCACCAACTACAGGACCAAATAACAGAGAAGAAGATAAAGTAACTGCAAAAAAAAAAATGTGGCTCATGTCACATATTTTACGTTGCCGTTACTTATATAATGTGTGTGTGTCTGTGCGTGGTGTTGTCTTACAGTGTGTCCTGCTTGCTCTAAGAGGGCTTTGACCTCTCTGATGCCTCGGGCCATGCTTGGAGTTGGTCCTGTGAAGCCGTCGTTTTCTAGGTAACCGATCGTCAGAGGACTGGAGCTCTGGTATATCTGAAGACAAGAGACATTCTCATCTTTTTTGCTCAGTCTGGAGACATTAATAAACATTAACACAATAATAGATTCATTTTTGGTACACAACCAATACATTTTTTTGGATAGGTGGATGGGGCTTTTTTGTTTATATTAAATCTTCAATTCAGTTTAATTTATTTACTTTGGGAACCTTAAAAGGTGCATTATGTACTTCTGTGGAATACATTTTAATCAGAAGAGAAAGATCTTCATTGACTGATTTTGTATGCCTAAACAAACCAAATAAACACACTATTTTCCTTTTCATGACTGAACAAACTGAATAAACAAACTGACCTTAAAGAACAACACAATTTCATATTGTTTTACTTTGTTAATATTTGGCGGACCCTGCCACCTTTCTAGCTTCAAACAGTGGTCTGGGGACCTTATTTTCCTCTGAGAACAACTTCTTTATTGAATTTCTTCTCCAAAACTACATAGTGCCCCTTTAAAGGAATGGCTTAAACCTACCGATAATGAACTGTAGGTTTACGTTGGTTTAAAACATGTCTTCGCTTTATCTGCTCATAGTCATGTTAAATTTTCCTTGCTAGGGTCAACAAATTTAGTCCTCGGCTGACTGTCAGCAGGCCAGGTCAGGATATTTTTTGGAATCATGATAATAAATGCATAATAATGTGCCTTTATGTTTCGCATTCAACATTATATAGGTGAACTCAACTCATTATTGTCACAGCAGAGTGCATTTCCCCAGAGTGAACATTTATAGTGAAAACAACCGGCAGCGAACCTCAACAGAGTTTTGGTCATGTTCCCTCTCCTCGTTATGTAGATAAGTACTGTAGACTGATACAACCCTAAAGTGTGTACACAAGGTAAATAAGTAGCTAAAGCCGGCAGACAGGTCTTAGAATAAAGAAAGAAAGAAAGAATGGAAACAGCACAAATCTTGACATTGTAAACAGCCAACAAAATCCACCCACAGCACCTCTAAAACTCACTCATTAACACGTTTCAACTGTGCAAAACTAACAGTGACGGCAATTCACCATTTCAAGGTGGGTAATGTGCTGGACTATTTCTTGCCAGTTTTACATTTCTCTTTTATTGTAGACAAACCTGGGCATTAAAAGGTATGGGTGGTACAGTGGGGTCCAATGAAAACATGTGGTCGCAGAGCAGAGCCTGCATACACAGAGCCAGACTGTCCACATCCCTCGCCATGGGTCCAGAAGATGAGAGCACTAAATTAGTATGGCATAAAAAAAGTGACCAATTTTATCAGAAGACACAGCATGGTATGTTGACAATGATGATAAAAATGTAGCTCACCAGATTTTTGCCCCGGCAAAGCTGCTCTTACACCCTGTGAACTGAAAACACAAAGAAATCACAACATCTAAACAAAGCAAAGATGTAGTGCAGAGTGTCATGACGGTACAATGATCATCCACAAATCTGACTGAAGCAGAGTAACTCACCTTAGCCGACCAGATGTTGCCTTAAAGCCACAGATGCCACAGAAGGAGGCGGGAGCACGGATACTACCCCCTATATCAGTGCCTATACCAAGCAGGGAGCCTCCTCCCCCGATGAGAGCTCCCTCCCCACCGGACGAACCTCCAGACGTCTTCTGGAGGTTGTGGGGGTTCACGGTCTGGCCATAGATGGGGTTACTACAGTCATAGCTGGAGATGAGGGAATAAAAGAAAAGCACGGATAAGTAGTGAGTATCATGGCCTTTTGCACATGCAAAAATCACTTATAGCCATTTGTGTTGACAAATATGACTGAATATTGCTGAACTGCCAAATGTAGTAATGATCTGATTAAAAATGACACCTTAGTAGGCCTTGGGGCAGGTTAGTTTTCACAAAGGGAATAGCTCCTTGTCTCTTCAAAACTTCAACAATCACGCTGTCCTTATCTTCAGGCTGCTCCAATTTAATGATCACACCGCAAGAAGAGTCGTAATTCTTGTGTTGTGAAATGAAAAAAGACAAAAAGAGCAATGTTAGACAGGAGCACATCAAGGACATACAATAAACCTGAGCTTATGCTATAATAGTTTTACAAGTGCAGACATAGCTGGAGACCCTGACAGAGTAATCACCATCCTGTAATAATACAGGTAATACATAACTACAAAATACCTTGTATGCAATGTTATCTTTGATGCTAACTGGAACTCCATATAAGAGACCTTCCTTGTTGGAGGCAACTGTTTTCAGCTGATCAAAACTCTCCAACAAAATCCCAGTGCAGCAGTTGAGCTTTTTGTTTAGATCCAGAGTCTGTGGGGGGAAAAAAAGAAAAGACAGCACAGACAGGTTCATGTTTAAAAGATACAATTTGAAAGAATGTAAAAGTAGAAAAATATGTATTTGCTGACAATGCATGACAGTCGCTGTGGGCCAAACGCCTCAAACAAATGGCTATATTTAGTACTGAGATGGTGCATAAACTTGATTTAAAGGTGGTGGAGGCGATTCTGGAGAAAGGTAGTAGTTTGTTGAGTCTCATTTCTCGACCGTCAAATACCGACACTTTGGGTTGGTGACCGAGCAAGGTAGTGTGATCTAAAATAAGACCGCTACAGCAACTGTATGTCTGCTGACTGACTGGAGTGTATATACTTTATAATAAATATATAAAAAGATATTTTTATATAACGCCTGTTACATAGTGACAGACGCAGAATATGTCAAGACATGAAGAGAATAAACACAACAGGTGAAAAGCAGTTTTTTTCCAAGGCACTCTCTTTTTCTTTCCCTCCCTCCCTTACTCTCTTTCACCCTCCAGTTTTCTCGCTCTTTCAATCACAGTAAAGGAAAAATCACGTCATCATATTCATGATATATTTATCAAAGACAAACTGCCACCGTGGCAGCCCCCACGCACCACACAAGCAGGCAGTGTGGCCAGACTGTAAGGACATGTTTCAACATACAAACAAGGGTATACCAGTTTGCATTTATATTCCTGTGGATATAA